>NW_026534413.1:0-30322 GCF_026225885.1 Hylaeus anthracinus
AGAGAGAGAGAGAGAGAGAGAGAGAGAGAGAGAGAGAGAGAGAGAGAAAGTTGTCACAAAAGTTTACGAGCCGAGCGAATCCTTGGAGTAATATAGAAGCAGTTTCGGCTTTGAAACCCCATAGCTGTAATTTTCCGTGGCTTACTGCCACTTTGATGTAACTAAAGCACCGTCGACCGCCCACAGTGAGATTAAGGTTCGCATTCAGGGCTAGAGCTGCCTCACGCGCACACATTCGCAGTCTAAACACGCGGTGCAAACGCGGCCAAAGCTGGTGGAATCCAGAATTTTGTATACAGAGTACGTAATCGGTCTCAGACGATATAAATTCTTGGCACGCAACGTAATGTATGCGCTCCGGATAACGCTGATAATAAAGGGTAATTGAATAATAGGAAGGGGGCGCCGTTGCGTACCGCGTTCATCTATAAACGAAACCTCGGAACGGTGTAAAAAAAAAATATGTACTCCGCAGGGTGCAAATTGATATTTTTACCACTTTTTGCTAATTTGTATTTGGTTTAATTCTCGAGGTAATTCAAAAGGTAGGACTAATTCTGAAACGAACTCAATATGCTAACAGTTTTCTTCGAGTATATAAACATTCTATTCTATACCTGTCGACTATATAAGAGAGATCTCGAAATCGTGCACTTTTCTTCGGATCGTAACAGTCGTAGTCATTACGTTCGTCCGTTTTTAGTGGTAGCTGAACGGGTTAGGAGCAATGACGAAATTTATCCGAGTCCTCCGACGAGGGGCGTGGGTTCGTTCGATTCGAAGATAAAGGCGAGATAATGTGACGGAACTAAATATTCTCGAGTTTTATTATTCAATCCTTTCGATGGACGTACGTCTCGTAGCTGTCGCCCTCGGAGCGTATTGATATGGATCGTAAAATACGATCCAGATTCCGAGTCCCCCTTCCGGACACATTTGCGAAAGTATCCCACACTCAACGATACTCTAAAATTCGAAGCACATCCTGCACTGTGCCCGACAACTTCGACGGCACAGTGAACTTTGAACTTCTGCCCTGTTACACAACGGATCGCTCCCGATGACCCGTGAACTTTCGGGTTCGCCGCTTTCCGCCACCTCCTACTTCACTACTTGCCCCCCGCCTCCGCGAATCGTCGTCGTTCCCAGCTGTGTTTTCAATTATCGGAGAAATTCGTTTGAAATACCCACCCTCCAAACCCCCAAGCACCCCTTTTCGCTAGTTACACATGCGAGGAAAGTATTCTTCGCCATTGTCCGGTCGTAATTTACACGGCCACCCTTCCCCAATTCGAGCCATCATCTTTTTTCTCTCCTGCTGCTCCCTCACCTTTTTTTCTCTACTTCTGGTAATATTTCTCGTCACCGTGACAAATTTGATAATCGAGTGCCATTCGTCAGCGATGAGTTATCCCCTTCTACAACTGTCCCCGCGATCAAACGGAGACCAACATTTATTGAAACGAATCGTTAGGAAATTGATCGTCAAACTTGCTTCTCTACGAGAAGGAATGTAAGATTTTTTTTTGTTTGTAAAAGTTAGTAGTTCATCCGATTCATAGAACCGAGTCTCCCGTTATAGTGTCTCTAGCCGTATACAAACCCCTTAAAGCGCGTTCAAGTTGCGCGAGAAATCGGGTCATTCGGTTTAATATTTCAAGACGCTGGTCGTTAATATTGAAACGCATCAATAGACCTGTCTATATGCATCCACTCTAACATAAAAGCTCGTTAACTTGACTTTTAAGCGAACAGCCGTCGGTAAGAGAGCTCTGGAAACTTACAGTCAGCCTCGGTATAATGTGAAGCGACGTAATTCGCAGTACAAACGGACAAGGAAATGCTTCTTGACCCAAAAACGAGTCGAAGCTGCGATGTACATTTTTCCCTTCGACTTTCCTTTTCGAGAAAATTTGATTCAGAGAAACGCTGGGAACACAGTCTCAGAAATTTCGACAGGTTCACCGTGCTGGTTACTCTGTTCGATGAATTAAACGCGACACCAGATAGACAGATGAAAATGTGCGAGCATAGAGGTCTATAAGCGTGAAACTCGCTCAGGGTCTCGTCCGAGGATACCGCAAAGCTCCGTTGGCAAGGTGTCGGATTGATCGCATCTAATCCGAAACGATAATAATGCGCAGTATTATTTCCATGTCGCGACGTAAAACCTGCCGAGAGCAAGGGAGGATCGGGGGTGGGGGTGGGGGGCGGAGAGGGCTGTAGAAGGCACGCGATGACCCAGACAGGACGGCGACTCAGCGAACCCCTTTTATACCCTGCCAAGTCGGCTTGCACAGAACCCCTACGAGAGATACACACAAGTGCACGTATATACCGTGCCTATGCACGTTTCGCTTATGCGCCTCTCGTTCCTGGAATCGTAATAACCGGAAGCGCGCGTGATCATTCCAGTTGGCGTAGAAAATCGTTGCGAATCATCGTTCCTCGCCCTTTTGCCTCGAAATATTTATAATCATTTCAGCGTAGCTTGTTATTGGAAACGGTATTGAATATCTACCGGCTACGAACGGCACGAGCTAACAGGAACGTCGCGAACACGCGTGTAATTTTACGTCGAAGTTACCCAACGTGAATGGAGAGAAACGTTAAACGGAAACACGGTAATACGAAAAGTTTTCAGTATGACGTATTGGAAGAAGGCGATGGTAGATATCGTCACGTAATTTGTGACGAATCGACGATTTCCCATCGTCGTGTTCGCACAAGGTAATCATTTCCCGGGAAAGCGACTTATACCAGTTATAAACCAACGAAAGCTTGCGGCGCACTCGCTGTGTTGAGGTTACGCGATCCACAAAGCGATTCTACGAACTCGATTTGGGTTATAACTAGTTTTCGAGTCGGAATAGAAGAGACTAACAACCATCGTGCTCTACGTACCTGGAACTTTTGCCTCTATCAGCGTTTTTAAACTTCTCCTTTATTTAATTTTACTCGCATTTCAAACGAAAACCGTCTATGTTGTTCTCCAACTCTTTCAGCGAAAAAAACACCGGTTTATGATTTCGCTTCTGTTGTTCGTTTTTGGATATATAAATGTGCGTATCTTACGTGTATTCCCATCGGCGAAGTTTCAAACAGCATATGATTGATAACATTGAAGCTGAAAGTATGAAGAGATACGGTACCCCGAAAGGGCACACTACGAGCCAAGTCCTTTCACCACCTTTCACTACCAACAAGTGAAAGGTGAAGTGGCGCTGAAGTAACGAAGTAACCGTTTCGGAATTCCAGCACGAGATTCGTGATTTAGATGCTTTCACATTTATTCAAATTTCTTGAAAAATCGATTTTCATGCGAACGAACGCTCTTCTAACGCGGAAACAAAATCCGATAGGGCAACAAGCTTTTTCTCTCGTTTTGTTGCGTCGCAGAGTATGTCCGTTGACATCAAAGCGCGCTGCGTAAATAGACCGTGCCACGTTAAATACAGCCGAAACATTCCGGCGTTATAGAGCAATCGAGTTACCGCAAATGTACTGAATCATTGATGCCCATCGGCCAGTAAATTTCTTCGAAAGTATCGTTTCAAGTATCGTTGCTCCTTCCAGAGTAGAACGACTTTATAACTCGCCACGTATCGCGGTACAAACTTTCGTAATAAACCGTTATAAAACATTCTACGAGGGAATGCGCGCACACGTGAAATCTTTTACGCCCCGTTGGTACGACATTCATGGGCGTAACTGCGCAATCTTGTTCCAAAAACGAGGAACACGACAATGTCAACATATAAGTTATCGATACGGTACCCGCTTATTGTCGATCTTGTTTGCTGGACGACGACGACGTATCTGCGGATATCATTTTCTTATACCTTGGATGGCTTTACGTCGAATACTATAATAGGGAAATCAATCATACCACGACATTTCCTTGTTGCTTTCCGATTAAATAGGAACCACTTATACATTACAATCTATATACCTGTAGCACGTACTCAACTATGGAGAATTGACTTTCTTTCGCGTTAATGTTTACTTTTTGGAGGGTTGATGGGTATATAAAGTAATGAGTAATTATAATATCGTCTTTTAATCTTATTACAGTGTAAATGAAAACAAACTTTTAACCTTCAACGATAACTATTTTAGAAAGTCGAACCTTGAAATTAATTGCAAATATAATCGCGCTACGACTAGGGTAGCCACGATAACACTTTCAATACTTTTCAGTGTAATCTACATATCTGGTCTATTAGAGGTTTCGATTGCGTCCGGTTCGAACGCTTTCGCGACCCGCCGTACGTTTTCCAGAGGTTATCTGGGCAATTAATCGAGACAATGACAAGCCCAGAAAATTGGCGAATGATACTGAACGGGACAGACTCCAGGAAGGAACTCGAGAATCGTATCGTCGGTTCTACCTCGTTTTCCTTTCCAAACGCAACCACCCCCGCGTCTCGCTCGCTCCCGCGAGTTCTTCGACGACTTCGAAGATTCGTATCTATCGGCCGCGACGGTGGAAGCGATGGAAACTCGCTAACTTGGACCATTAACAGGTCGTAGGGTGAATCGTTATGGCGAATTCTCGAAGGAACCGCAACGCATTATCCGCAACGGAAGTCCATACCGTTGTCGACTGTTCTCTCTCCCTTTCGTCGCCACGCTAAATTTCTTACAAATTTCGTCGTTCAACCGACACACTGACATCAATGAAAACGCCGCTTTGGCAAGAGCACTGCCTAAGATTTTTCCAATCCTCTCTTCTTCTTGTTCGCTTTACTTTTACGGGGGGCATTACCGAAAAGTTCGTACTTTTTTTGTTACGTCTTGCCACAGGAACCTTCGCGTAGATTTACGAGAGAACAACTCCTGAAGGTAATTAATTTCGAAACCGATGCATGGTACGTTACAACCACGCGTCGAATCCGCCTCAAACGTTTCGACCTTATATTTAGAAGGAAATGGTTTCAATACAATAACGAGCGACACGATAAATCGAGGAGAACCACGAAAAGGGACCGAAGGGTGGTTGGTTCTATCCCTTACGAATTCATACGTGGCACGTTGCGTATTTGAGAGTTACACCGTCGAATATCGATCCGTGTAGAAGAAAATTGCACAGCTCTATTTCATGGGTAAGGAAGAGCGTAGTAGTTCCATCGTAGAAATTGTAATTCTACGGTAACGAGAGTGGTTGTTGTTAGCGGTATTACCAAGCGCCTGGCCGTGAAATCATATTCATCGCGGCGCGATACTCTTGAAATTCAAATGAGCCGTTCTACCGTGTATTCTACCACGGTGACGATTACCGTAAATCAAACGTCCCCCGACCCCGAAAATTGCACCAGGATAGGAAAATACTGGTGAAAGATCGTTTGCAAATGTCGTCTCGACTCCCGTCAGGGTGGAAAGGGACGAGGAGAACCCGTGACCCGTTTACAATGGCGTAGACATCCGTAATTGGACTCCGATTTCCGTTCGGCTGCCGGGGACGGAGCCTCGATTTAATATAATTTGGGTTGGCTGAGGTTGCCCTAATTTCGGGAACGTTTATGCAAATCCAACGAAACGTTGGGGACCAGCGTTTCTTAATCCCGCAGCTTCCGCCGTCTTCCGCGTCCCTTTGCCCCGACCCTGTCCGATTTTTTCTCATGAAAGGGAGGATTTGAAAGCTTACGAGATTATCGCAGACCCAGATCGCTTGGCTGTCGTTCGGGGGCGGAGAAACGAGTCGTGCCGTCGAGTATAAGCAAATTTCGCCGAACTCATTATCTGTCTCTGCCAGGAACTTTGCACGCTATTAGAACGTCGTTATCGATGACGTAGTTAAGGACACGACCGCGAACACTTTCCAGGAACGAAAAGAATCGGCCAATGGAACTGCTCGATCCTGAATCTTCGGTTTGCTGGCCGACTGCTAGCATAAGGTCACAGACGAAAGGTATTTTGGCAGCGAGCCCGATGCTCTTACGGTCATTTCATATCGTTTACTTCTCGAAACATTCGTAGACTACGATGGCTACAACGAATGGGAAACAAAGCAGTTTGCACGTAAAGCGCCCTCATGAAAACTAAAAGCAGTTTGTGTACCTTCTGTCCACCTGTCAAAATATGACCGTGCAGAGTGTCGATGCTTAAAAATCACGCTTATCCAGGCTATTTATAAGCAGTCGTCAGTATCCAAGCACAAAGATGCGAGCGCGGTACAATTGAAATTTTAACCACGGATTTTGTTTCGGGCAGCCGTACCGCGCACAGGATAATTTCGCATCGGTTATACGAAAGTCAGCGGTAAACCTCGGGCATCCGCATTCCCACAAACGCGTAACGCATGGCGGAGATGTCACGCAGTCCGTGCACACATATGCGAACATAGCGAACACGCTCGAGATCGATGTTGCGTCGGACAGCGAGGTATTCGTATGAAAAAAGTTGCAGAAATTCCAGATCGTCGGAAACAAATTGTCGTTTATTTGTAAATCGATAAATTAGGACTCGAAAATCCATACTCTAACTCACCGGTGCGCAACCTCTTTCGTTAGCGAGCCAAACAAGATAGTAGAATTCATACAAAATATTTGAACATTTTCTACGGAAGGCGCGCGACGATTCGCGTTCCGCGTTGTAACGGTAACAGCGTAAAAAAAAAACCGCGCTTTTCCGAGCGACTCGCGTTACCAGCGTTACCTTCGGGCGCCGATGCCTATCGTAATTACCGGTAATGTCGACTCGAAATGCGCCAGATAAGGGATCAAACGATCGCAATTTAACGCGGTTTATATTGCCGGATAATTTGCCGGAATCACGAGCGCGCGCGATGGTTTTCATTGATACCCGATTCCCGTAATTGGAAAAACGCGCTAGGAAAGACACGGGTTTTAATTCTTAATGGAGACAGAGAGACATCCCTGACGCATTCAGAAATTTTCATTCACGTTTTTATACTCGTCGTTGGATTATACCACGTCGCATCGATCGGTTTCGCAGTAATGATATCATCCGTAGCCTGATAGCAGCGGTATCCGTCGAGGCGGCGCGAAATCCAGAAAACCGAATTGTCTATTGCCCTGGCAGCGATACCTAGCCATAACCAAAATGGAAGCGCAATCATACTCAAAAAGTACACGGCGATAAAACACGTACCCCGCCTCGGTCCACGGAAATGAAACCGCCGGGGCATCAACACTTTTCCCCGATATTTCTGATCGCGGAAAGGGTTCGAGCCGAAACGAAACGTCCCCGGCGTGGTCGTGTGTCAATTTACCGGACAGTTTGGACTCGTAAACACTGGATACCCGGGTCGTAACTATATACCATCCCCGGCGGTTACCCGCGTGTGTCACGTCGCAATAAAATTCTAACAATATCGCATCGATTTCTCTCGCAGCGACTCGGCCTGACATCTCACCAAGATGAGAATGGCTGCCAGAGCGCCACTTTTACGATTGAAATGCACGCGTGTGCGCGACAACGTGAGCACGAAAAGATGCATCACTTCCGAAGAAAGTTACCGCGTCAACTATGATCGCGAAGTACGCGCATCGAATGCACGCGGATTACCACCCTCTCCTCCAACCCCCTGAACGAGTAACCGAAAAATTTCATCTTGGAAAGCAGCAGGCGTTTCAAATCCGATAAGAAGCGTTGTCTTAAATTTCTAGCAGCATAGTAAAACCTGAATAGATTTTACACGAACGCAACAACAGGGTTCTCGGCTCGGCCAATGAAACCGCGAACAAGTGGGTTGGATAACCGGGTCAAACGTAGCGACAATGGTGTAACGTTTCTCCTCTTTATTCCCTTCTGGAGTCGAGAGTCCCTCGAAAATATTCCTGAAGTCTCGCGTCTCTGGATTTTTATACCTGACGATCATGGCGCGGTTTTCAGCGCGCGATAAGGAGTAACGAACCGTGGACGTTTTACAAGGTTCTCACGTACGAAGTGGAACAACCCCGTTCTAGAACAAGGTGAGATACGTGTACGAATAATCATAGGTCACGGGTTGAAGTGTACGTTAGATGGTACAGTTTGTTCCGAAGTAATTTATTCCTTTTCCGCTGTATACCCCGGTGTTGCGAGCGAGAAGACATTCGCAACGAGTGTTCGCTCTCTATTGCGTCTAATCCGATGGGGTTACACGATATTATTTCCATGTAAAGTGACGAGGCCTCGAGACTTCGTTCTTCCCGATAGAATTTCGCAAATTAATTAAAGAAACACTTCCAGGACCAAGATCACGGTCGGACGGTACATTTTTCGATCAAGCTCTAACGAACCTACTCGGGAGCCCGAGATCTTTGTCTATCTAGTTAATTGCCACGTCCAGCAGGAGTCTAACGGTACAGCGAACTTCCTGAAACGTTTACAGAGGTGTCGGTCGGGACATGAGTAAGAGCCTAATCCTTCAGGAGAGGATCCGAGAAGGCCCGAGTGTTTTTGGGGGCGGGCGCCAGGTGCGGAATGAGCGAACAGGGTAAGAACCGCAACGGTTCCGGCTCGTAAGGCAGTCGCTGGGGCGGCTGAAGGGTGTCGGGGGGTCTGTTTGACGCGAAATTGCGTGACTGGCCCATTCGTCTCCGGCTTATCCTCTGCCACGTGCCCTCCCATCCACCCCCTTTCGCCTTTCTTATCTGGCCGTGCACGCACTTTATCCGATATCGTGGGGAACCTCAAATCCGTCACTTCCGAGCGAGCGCAGAACTCCTGCGTGCCTGGTGGAATCTAGGCACGGAAAAAAACTTCCGAGCAGAAAAAGGACCCCCCCCTATTGTTTGCGAGTCGCGAATATATTCTACCCGAAACGAAGGATATCGAGGAAACGAGTATGGAAAGATTTATTCCAAAATTATCCAGTCAGGTAGGAAGATGGCCGCTACGAGGATATCATTGATCATCGTAATATCGATCCTCACCTGTCAGGTGTCAGAGACCCAGATTAGCGTTAATGAAACTTTTCGACAATGTTAACATTTCGGGGTTATTGCGCAGTTTTCTCTGAAATTGACCTAGACTTTTGACGGAACGTTGGATTCGACTCGTTCTTGTTATGACTTTGAAACTTTCCTAGGGCCACGATTCTATTTTTACCCAGCGGTATCGAGGAAGAACTAGCGGCAAGGTCACGAACTGGAACACGAAGACGGAACGAAGCTACTCGAGCAAGAGGGACTGCAGGCGAAACTGGGACGGGCGGGGGAAAAATGAGGCGTGAAAAGGGGACGTCGAAAACATTAGGAACGTCCCGTAGCTCGAAAAGAAATCAAATTTGCTTATGAATGGCAGTGATTAGGACTAATGCCACCCGATTCGGCCCGTGGCATTGTCGTGCTGGTTCGAACGTGCCATTGTGATCGAACACCAGTAGAATCTCGACCCCCTCGATCGAAATGCAATACCACTGAGCGATGCAGCAGCTGTGGAAAAAGTAGGATCGACCGAGAAGGAATGTCCTGAGATAAATTCCATCGTTGCAACAATGAAATACGCTCTATTAATGTTAATTAATCAGTCAGCTGTGTTTGACGAGTGTACTCGTCATGCGTAAAATTTAGTTACCATTGGTTATTTAAAAGTAGGTTTCACATTTTAATTCGAGTAGCGGAGAAATAAGTAGCATGAATTTTTGAAACGACCTAATATACAGGGTGTGGCCAAATAACATGTACAAGCGGGCACGAGGTGGTTCCTTATGAAAAAATAAGAACAAAATACGGAATAAAATTTTTTCAATAGCTGTTAATAGATTTTTAGTAGCTGTTCAGCTTCCCTATACGAATATCTTCCAACGAATCGTCTCGCTCGAATGGACGAGCGACTTTGATTATTTACAAGGGTGTATGTATAGCGCAATTAAAATTTCGCTTTCGTAGAAGTAGATCATCCTTCTAAACTGTCCCTTGCAGGATCGACGATATCGGGGCAAAGAAAGACGCGATGAAAGGGGGTCGATTTGGGTTCGTCGGGAATCGCTTCACCGGAGGGTGCATCAACTCGTCAACCGCTTCTTTTCATTCCTCGTCGGAGGACACGTGCGCACTCGTCCGCTACGTGATTTATTTGAATGGCCAAATTTGTCTCTGATGAAAACCCACGGGGCCACGAGGGACCGAGTTAAACCCAAAATTATGATTCCGAGTGCGCCGATGCTACCGGCCGAACTCTTTGAAGACAGCGCAAGATACAAATAGCGAACGGATTATGCAAGCACGTGTGCCACGTGCTGCCGAGACTGCATGCAGAACCGATTCGCGTGGCTTCGATCGGCGAATGATAAATTTTATTTACCCACGGGGACAAGGTAGATATAATTTACATAACTCCCCGAGTCAACCTAGCTTTTGAAGATTCGATCGGTCATACGAACCGAAGGGATGAATTTTCATCTGGTTTTACCATTACACTCGAGACAGTTGGCAAACCAGAAAGAAAATGTACCAAAAATTGTTTCGAACGAAAATTGGAAACATCGAGGTACCCTTTCAGTCTTGAAACAACCCACGCGATATATCAACGAGATTATGTAAACAGTAATAAATGTACCATTAACTTTACAACTCTTGTTGGGAGGCAACGCTAACGAGTGATACAATCAAAGACAAATCTTTATCTTCTCCGCTGTCTCTACTTCGTCGTGCTAAAATCGCCACGGTATTTAAAAGTACTCGAATGTTTACTTTCGTTCCATTGCCGTTCCCGTTCCATTATCTAGCGTATCGCTTTCTCTCTCTTGCGAATTAGCACGCCTCGGTCTTTGTACGGGGTCCGCTTGTGTCGGTAAATCTATAACGTCGAGACGAGCTCGAAGGTAATCAGTCCTAGAGCACAATAGGTTGCCCTCGAGTCCCTCTCCCCTCTTCAGCCAAGCTGCAACCCGCATTTCATTTTCCTTTCTTACGCCGTGAAGTATTATCATTACCAGAGCCGGTATCATTTTTCGCCACTCACGATATCACTACCCCCCTTAGTCTCTCTCATTCCGTCTCACTTTCGCTCTCCCTTACTCTCTGTCTCGATCGTCCCTCTAGAACGATCCGGAACGAAGGACTCGGGGAGTCCGAGACTCGAATAACCGAGTTAACTCGCCGACAATACGATAATTCCTACGAATACGATGCCCCGGGCCGACTCGGTAATAATACACCCGAGCCCCGTCGAATTTATCGTTGCTACATTTCTTCTCGACCACCCCTAATAACACCGCTAATATCACCCCTCTCGCCCCGATTCTCCTCCCGTTTCTGGTCGTTTCTCGCGGCCATAAATGATCCGAAAGTTATCGGAGGCGGCAAGGTCGAGGTGCCTTTCTAGGGGCCTATTAGGGAGAGTGTACGCGTAAAAAAACAAAACGATTTTGAAAATTCAGGAGAGATAGAGGTTCGGTAGAGAACCGGGAGTTTTTCTTAACCGACTGTCGTACAGTCCGCGACAATGGAATAACGAGTGCTATATTTTTAATTGGATTCTCTGACCCTTCTACGCGACCCCTTAAACGGACCAACCCTCTTCGGACGAGCGGCTGACACCTCTGAAGAATGGAGGCTGCGTGCGATGACACCAGAATCTCAGTAGGTCATCTATCTTCGCAATGCCAACACGCGACCTCGAAAAACGACCTTCGGCCGTGAGGGGAAAAACCTTGATAATTATTTCTAACCGATCCGCGCCTCTAACGCGAACTCCCATTTACGCGACCTTGTCCGAGATCGATTCTTATCCGGCATCCGGTTCAAATTCGTGGCAACGTTATGAGATGACGAATGCCCGTTACGAGGTCGTTCGCGGTTTTATTTTGGGGTAGCGCAGACCTTACGCTGTTTCGAATTTTATTGTTCCTCAGAGACGAGGGATACGCTGCCTGAGCGGTAAATTCGTGCGTAATTTGAAAGCACGAACGTTTTTAGGCCTGTCTTGGAAAGTTTTGAAATGTAAACGCTTTCTCGTTTCGATGAATGTTCGAGTGGTCCCCGAGTGTTTGAAAAACTTCTCACTAAAAATTTGAGTTTTTTTAAATACTTGACTCAAATACAAGAAGCGATTCCTCCCTCGAAGTATAAAAACAGTGGTAACGAAATGAGGCATAGTTCTGGGGTCGGACGAGTGCCCTCGAGGAGACGAAAATTGGCGTCGAAAAGAAAAGAGGTTTGCTGTATCTGACTGCGCGAGTGGTCGCATAATTGTTAGAATTTCTTTTGTATCAACATTTGGGGAGCGGCGACTGTTACGAGCGACGAAACCGAAGCTGCTTAGCGTGGCCGCGACCGAGTCACCCATTCCTCGAGGTCTGAAGAGATCTTTCGATCGTTACTCTTGATTACCATCGTTACCGTCAAATTACTGGACTGGAGAGCAACGAAATCCTCCTCCGTGGGTGCGAAGCCAAGGAAGAAAGGCGTCTAGAGGAGGTAGGGAGGAACTGGGCGAGACGTCGCAGTAGGTAAGATATCGTTAAAGGCGTCCTCTAACCTTCGACCTTCCGCGCATTCGAAACCAGTTTAGGCCAGATCGTCGAAAAGAGGAAGTGGGACACTCGTGGAAATGAAATTAGGAACGGCCGACGCCACGTCCCGACGATTAATCGTATTTTTATTACGGCGTGGCGACGAGAGTCGGCCATAACAACCGGTCAATCATGGAAAACAGATTTTACGTCCAATTATGCGGACACACGGAGATGACGCGCGTTAGGGGGGATAGCTGGTGACTACCCTAGCCTCGGCCTAGAGTGTGTACAGATCGTTTCGCGATTTACTGGACCCTAAAAATCCCAATTCGGAGTTTACGAACGTCCCAGTTAGTGGATTTGTAGATTGCCGCCTGGAACGACGAACGGCGACATTTTTCCTGAATTCCACGGAAGAATCGCAGCCACCGTGACATAGTGGTCGAACTTTACGATCTCTCCTTTTTACGTTTTCAGCTCGGTTGATCGATGAACGAACCTCGAAGATTATTTATGCCAACGTATCTACGGAGGACAAGCTACCTCTTTCTCGAGATCGAAGATTTCACGAAATGGTAACGGAAGAAACTGAGTGGTTAAAGGAGATCTAACTCCTCGCGATCACCCTATTTCTCAAGCGAAACGTTGCTTCGTAAAATGCAAGTCCACTTTATCTGAATAAATCAATTCTTTGACTCAAACATCTTAGGTTGATAAGAAAAGAAACACGTTCTCGTTCTTTAGATAGAGATATCAATAAGTATTCGCTTCCGCTTGATTATTCGTACCGGACGATGATTACGCGAGCCCCCCAACTCGTCGCGCCATCAAAAAGTGAACTCCTCGACCTCCAATTAGAAGAATGTCGTTCAGAAAATTTCGCGACGCGAAATTGCGATCTCATTAAAGCTTCGAGGAGAACGCTTCGTTCTCCTTGATTCCCGTGAACGGAGGATCGCGTTGAGAGCATCGAACCGATCCCAACCCTAAATCTATGCTCTCCGAGTAGTTAACCGGGTTAGAAGCATCGGTTACGATTTACCAGAACTAATTTCGTCCGCGCCTCGGCACGAGCCCGTACAATGCCCCGCAATGTTCAGTCCTCCTACGTGGTACGTAAAAAACGTTTCCTTCTTTTTTTTCCTTGCCACCCCCCGTCGGTTACTCGCCACTCGTGACACTCGAGCTGTAATAACGAAGTCTACCTTCCCCGTGAAAATTGCGGAATGCAAGTAGCCGGGGCCATTCACGGACTCGTATTGCGGCGGAATAGACGACGAACACCTCGAAACCATCCACGCTGCCTGAGCGAAAACCAACCCCGTTTTCCATCTCCACCCCGCCCGTCGCCGGCCAGCTAGCGGGGGTGGCGTAGTACTCGAGGAGGAGAACCGTGTGTATCGACCACTGACGTCATCCATCCCCACTATAAACTACGTCACGTATACGTACCGTCGTCGGAGAGGAGGTTGTCGCAGTGCCGTAGTGACTTTGTGGCGCATCCAAGGGCTCCTAAAGCCACCCCACCCGCGCCTTGAACACCGTTGCCACTCGATAAACCCCCGAGCGTCGCCCACGTTCATTCTTCGACGATTTTATTGTCGAGTTTACCGCGGGGGTTAGTGTAAATAGGATTATCCGTGTGATCGCTGGGTATCAATTTTTGCTTAAATTTTACGACCGGGAATACTGCTCGACAACGTCACGTCCCTCACGTCGCGGGGGTCAGCGGTCCGCGTTAACACCCTCTCCGCCGATACGGCGCGTACGTGCGTCCAGAACCCTATCGTCGAGACGAGCGAAATTTTATTCGAATAATGGACGATCACTGAAATCAAACCTTATCGATTCGATCGAATAGTTACCAAAATAAGTATTTCAATTTATTTCTAATAGTAGTTCCACGAGTATTCTTGAGTATAATACATATTGTTTGTTGTATCTATCGACTTGTCTCTGCATTATCGCGTTTGAACATTTCCACGTAATTTTAACGCGACGTTCCTGTTGAAAACGCAGAGAACCAAGAATACGAAGAGCTTTCGATCACGTTCCCTCGCTTTTTCGGGGGTCGCTCGAACACCGTCGACGACGACAAGCGGGAAACGTGCGTGCACCACCGGTGGCGGGAAATCTTGTTTACGCGCGAAATCACGGAATCGACCGATCCTGTTTGCCATGTATTTTACGTGGCCCGGAGTGCGTCGGATTTTGCAAATGTAAATAACAACGTTTTGGTTTGTAATGTTTGATAGCATGATCTATTGTAATTTACGACTGATGGAACCGTCAATAATTCAGAGTGTTAATTGTCGAATGCCGTTAATCGCGCCCCCTACGTGTTTATTTTAATCCTATTGCATTATCATTACCCTGTTATCAACTTTGCACGACGCAACAAGCTTCGTCTATGCGAGCGTACCGGAGAACATTAAATTTCATCAGCGGAGTTCTGGGCTTAATGAGCAATTATCTCCTTGAATCCAAGTTCACCACGCCGCGTAAACTTGCTCACGAAGATAGGCGGCTTCCAACTACTGTTGACTAAACATTACGCGTGCAAACAATAATAACTGCTGCCGGAAAGTAAAATCGCGGTTGAGTCCGTACCCGTGTGCACCGTGTTTTTATATTACTTTAAATTAACTCCCGCGTACCGTAACCTAGGTACAATGATTTTTATATTGCATTGAAAGCCATAAAGACTAACAAAAACTGTATAGTAGTAATTCTGATTTTAAGGAAACAGTCTCGTCCAGCTAACTGGACGTTCGGATGTTAAAAGATGGTCGTAAAAAGGTTAACTCAACAGTGGTAAAAATAGACGCGATGATTGGTTCATGTTCTATTACATTTTTGGTGGAATGAATAGTAAACAGAGACGAGACGCCATCTAAGAGCGGTCGATGGAACGAAGCGTGTTGTAGGGCGTGTTCGCGCCAAAACTCCACAACCCTGAGCAAAACACACCGCATGGCAGTGAACTAAACGGTGTTCTATCAATCTCATACCTAGTAAAAACTGAAATAATCAATATCCAAAGCGTTTCGCAAGTTTTTCTAAAAGTAACGACGTCCAAAGCTCCTTCCCGCCAAAATTTCTCAGCCTCGAGTAAGGCACATCTCGCAAAGAAAGATTTACCCTAATGATTTCCTCGATTTCTACTTCTATATTTGCAGAGATACGAGAATTTAGACTCCGACGAGAGGCAAATTTGAGCTGGTTCACAAGGTGGTGGATGCACGTCGGGGCCTGTTCGCGCCAAAATTGCACAGCCCTGAACCCGAGAGAGCCTGAGTGCAAAAGTATTGATTTGTTTCATCCCTACTAGGTTGCCACGCTACCCCTACTGTACCGTCCATCGTCGTCGCCGTCGTCGTCGTCGTCGTCGCCGTAGTCGTCGCCGTGCTACCTTCTTGTAGCCTCCCTCCTCGCGTTCCCGCCCTCCGTTGCCTTTTCCCGCCCTTTCTGCAGCGTCGAGAGAGACGGAAAAAGAGAGACGAAAAGAGGAGGGGGAGGGATCAGAAAGTGTAAAGAAAGAGAGGATCAAGAGAAGGATGAGAGAGACCGCGGGGGTGAGAGAGACCGCGCGGGAAAATTCTCCCTTCATTTTTCTCGCGAGACAGCAACGCCATCGCGGACTCTGCAGCAGAGGTCCTGGACTCGCGAGAAAAGGGCTTGGTCCTTTGTTTCTCGGTGGTCCGTGCGTTTCGCTCCTTATCCGTCCCTACAGGTCATCGATACTCCATCAGGAGTCGAGATTCGTCAAACACAACGATGAAGATCACGTGCGTGAATTTTCCCGCCAATTTTTCACCTTGTAAATTTTTCAATGTGCGTAGCGATGGGTACAGTACAGCTACACCCAAGTCTATGTAGAGTAGAATAAGAGTGTTTGTATACTTTTAAACTAAGATTAAGAGTATTTTCTTTGTTTTTCACAATTAATCTTTACGTTGATTTCATCGACACCACCGAAACTACCAGTGGATATCCTCTGTAATTAACAGCTCTCAGTTTCCATAAATCTAATTGTACGCATTTAAAGTTTAAATGTCAGTAAATCACAATACCAGAGTTAAATTTCGTATGATAATTTGTTTTCAAAGCACGTTCCTGAAAATTGCTCATTTTATCACCCATCAAACCAGAACCCTGCCTTAATCCGCCGCTGGCAATAACCATGGCTGCCTTCGCGGAAAGAACGCGCCAAGCGCTCCGCGAACGACATTGTAAATTTTCGCTCGATTGTTCGTTCGCCGCTCGAGCTTTTATCTCCCTCGAAACGCGTGCCGTTTCCGCCTCGGGGAACGCTCCTCCAGTTGATTAAACATACCTGGCGAGAGACCGCTCTACCCAGCCAATTACAGCTGCAGGACAATTACTAATTACTTAAAAATATCTGTGCACTCATAAGACGTATCTCCTTTAAAACTTTTACTAGTGGATATTTGCGTTTCATCTTCAGTGGGAATAACGAGGGTTCTTCTCGTACGAGATGTAATAGCGATAATGACGCAAATATTTATTTCTTTAAGAACGGCAAGCCTTTCGAGAAAACGCTGTGACATTCGTTCAGTATCTAAAAGCCCTTGTTTCATCCCATTCCAAGCATTAATTCTAGAAAATTAGTAATCTAAATTAGTAAAACCATTTTTTAACGTACCTAACATAATGCACTTTAGACATATTTAAACGCGATGTTCCCCTTTAGTCGATGCACCCACACGCCACGAGCGGAAATGAAGTACGCAAAAAAAATCTTCCGTTAAGAAGTCATTAATGGCGGCAAGTGGCACGACAGGCGGCGACACGCCATTGTTTTGCGAATGCGTTTCCTCCAAGACACGTGGTCGAGACGACACGTGTCGTGACGCCGTGACGTCCTGTTTCCGCTTCATTTCCCCCGTTTCTGGCCTATCTATTTTTCTATCGCCCTAATTAACGCGAGTTAAGTGTTCCCAGGTCACGCGACACTCGGCGTGCATTTGGCTCCGTATGCGATCCATAGCAGACGCACGCCATCGTCTCGAGATTTTCATTCACGCAAACTTTATCGGGTTACCTACGTCGTTCCTAATCAACGATCGCCGCGACGGTTTGCGTTTCATTCGCTTATCCCCGAATCGGAATAGAGTTTTGTCGATCGTCCGCTTGCAACAACGATTCATAAAGGGAATGAAACGTTTCATGTATAAGACGTGGCGAAAAGTGTTCACTCGCAGAAACAAAATGTTAGAAAACCGTGCAGTGAGTTCGAAAAAGTCGAGAACCCCTGACTCGCGTCGTTCTTGGAACACTGTTTGCAAATCGCCAGGAAGGAAAATTGTGGGAAAATGCGAGGAAGCTCGCGGTACATCCTTTTTTCGCTAAAATTCATTTCTCGCGGAAGGGTGGCTCCGGTTTTCAAATTTCTTCGCGTACCTCCGGCACCCTCTTATGAGCGCCAGACGTTCCTCCCGGCCGCAACAATGTGACACTATTCACCGTGACATTGCAGCTGCATTATTCAAAAGTGTGCAAGCGCATAAAGCTCGCCACGGATACCGGTGCCTGGAACGGCCTGTACACTCTCTGCAGGATGCACTTTACAAGACGTCACCCTATTATTTATCGCGTTACATTACAGGCGCGTTGTATTCCCCGGTACATTATTAACGTCTAGGAGTGTCGTGCCGTCCCCTGAAAACAGAGAGAGGCTCGGGGAGGCGCGGATGCGTCTCGAAGAATCGCGAAACGGTCCAATAATTTTTCACCTTAGAGGCTGTTTGGCGCTTTAATATCCGGAAAATGTTGACGACGAAGAAGAGTTACGGTGAGTCGCTCGAAATCCAACAACCGTAATACAGTGTGTCCTCGACTCGCGCGGTTAATTCGTTTTGAAGGATTTCGTGTAAATCGAATCGCATAAACACCAGAGTTCGAAAGAATTTTATTCGAATGTATACAAAAATGTTAAGAAGGTCATTTGACTGATTGTGATTTAGTGTTAAGAGATTACCTATTTTTTAACTTTTACCGCTGCTAATTATGGTTCGAGCCCACCGATAACTCCCGTCATTAAACCTATTATCGAACAGTCGATACTACTATTTCGACGCGAGTGAATTAGCAGGACCGTTTCCGGCGATGGTAAATTGAGTCGCATCGACTTGGAGAGATGGTACTCGAGGGTCGTCGGGTGATCAACCAGCGAGAAAGAGGAAACGATAACAAGACGGTCAACAGATAAACCTTCGAAATACATATTTCCTCTCTCGCCTGGTCTCTCGTCTCCGCTCTCGTCGCCGTCTGCAAAATTTACCAAAGCCGTTTGAAGAAGAAACGAGGAACTGGGGGTTCCCTGAAGAGGTTGATGAGACTCTAAGTGCATAAAGAGGGTAAACACGATCTTCGCGCACCCTCGAAATCAAATGACGAAACTTGGGGAAAAGGGTGGGCCAGGGGTGGGGTAGGGAAGGATGCGCGCGTCCCTTGGACGAAATATTCTCGATGACTCGTGCGAAAGTGGCGGCTCGAAGCGAAATGGTACTTCATCCCCGCTGGATGGATCTCCGAAAGCATAACAGTAACCGTAACAATGGATCCTGAAGGCCCGGGATCGCGATTTCAGGTATCGTTTTTCCGCAGTCTCCTGACAGGATCGATGGAGAGGAGAGCCGACACACACGGTCCTGCGAAAATTGCCGTCGAGTGAGTCGACGCCAGATGGCGTTTCTTTGGATTCGATCGTTTTTCCAGAGACGGTCGGGAACCTGAGTAAACTCTCGGCGAACTGGAGGACCTCGAATGTAAATTTCGCTCCTGGAAAAGGTGTTCGGTTCGAGTCTCCTTCGAAGGATAATCTGGAGTGTCCCGGTACACAACAGGTATAAATGGCCGTGCTAGAGAAGAGCGTGTCTGTATCGAGTCGTGGATAAGGAGACAGAAAATGTTGAAAAATAGAGAAAGACGACACTTTGACCTTACTAAAGAAACACGAAACACTCTCCAAGGATAACCCAGTCTGAATGAATTAGTTCTCTATTTTTTTTTTAAATCGTGTGCCTCGAAGGAGTTAAAATACCAGCCCCCGAAGGGTTGAAGGAAGTTTTAAGCACCGCGGACAGAATGCCTCCCTCTTAAGAGTTATTCGAAGGTCTCGAACGCCGTCGTATAGATGGAGGACCCGTCTTCGATAAGAGCCGAGTTTCGCGCGAATCCCTGCCAAGGAAAAAGATTGAATCGCCGGAAGAACGGGGAACACGGTACCCTAAAATGTTTTCGAGCGTATTTGACGAACGGTTGGGATCGCAATCCGCGAGTAACTCCGTCGAAGCCTCTATTCTATTCACGTACGGGGGCTACAAACCAATCGAATCAAAATGCGAAACGTATACAACGGAGTAAAGTGCGAGCGAAAATGAGACGACGGGCGGGAGCGGGTGCGGCGAAACGCGCGGTGCACAGCCGCGCGGGTATATGCCGTCGACGATTCGATGGGATCGTTAAAATTAACGAGCGTATTCCGAGCTCCTCGAAAATGTCGCGAGCTTCTATTTTTCTCGCGCGTCGACCAACGATTTGCGCCATGGCGGGCGACGCGTTTCCGAAATCGAGCGTCACACCGACAAGGGAACCACGTCAAGTGTAACGCTCGGATTTTAATGAAACTTTGTAGGTGGATGGAGGACTGCGAGTATTTTATTCTTGGGACGACCACGAGTGCTGGTGACCAATACTTTCGTAAATATTTAATAACAGAAGTTGCGACGGTCCACTGCTACTTTTACCATTATTCCACGTAAAGCGACAGCGTATTTGTTACTGTTGTTAAGTACCCTAACGTGATACAAATTTTTTCATACACATAAAAGTACTCTCAATTTGTGGCGAACTTGTTTCCTACATATTTAAACCTCGATTCTTTCCTCTTCGTTCCCCTCAACCCGAAACAGTGCTATTCACTACTCAGTTTCCACATCATCAATTTTTAACTGTATACGCACAGCGTAGGTGGAAGAAAGGTTCAGTGACTTACGGCTGACGACCACCTAAAATTGACCGCGAGGCGACCCACCCTAAAAGTGCCTCGAACTCGCAAACAAAAGAGCATGCTCGACGATCGTCGATACAAAAGTCGTCACCGTTACGGCCGAATATCGCTCGGCCTGTATTTGGGGGCCAGCGGTTGGGAACGTTTGCGTCATCGTACTCGTCGGTACACGGCGAGGAGGTGCTCGAACCGGACGATTTACAGCCGGCAATAATCGTTAAAAGATGTTTACAATGCGTACGCGAGGCTCTAACGCGACTCCACTCGGCGCGACAACGAGCCTCGCGGAGTCCAAGCACACGGGGACGGGACGGTGCGATATCAATGAAAGTATCCGTCGAGGATAACGATAATGCGACGGTGTATTACACCCTCGAGACCAATTCGACCGCCCTTTCGCGTGGCCGACTGATTTTTATCAGCGCACGCGTTACACCATCAGTTTCTTATAATACTTATCGACGGCAACGGGGTGGAACAGGCCGAACAAGGCAGACACACTCCCGAAAACCTAACGAGCCATGTGGACACGGGACGAGAGGAAAACCCACGCTATCTTGGCCCAGCGCGAATTAGGGTCTGCGTGGGCGAAAACTACGTTCGCATATGTGCGTAGGGATATCTGTCGGGGCGCAGTGACGAATGCGCTCGCATTGGGAAAAGGGCGGCACGGAAGAGCCCGCGTATCCTTCATTCTGGCACAAATGGCGCACTGTCTGTTCCTTCGAATCCATCAAAATCTTTCGCGAAAAGGACATTCTCTATTGCAACCTCGCAACCAGTATAATTTTGCGTATAACTGGCGTGCAGAGATTGTTCGAAATTGGTCGATTCGAGCAACCGATAAAGCACGATTACAGAGCCATTTCTACAAAGCATACGACAATTAAACACGAAATTCTCGCGTGCGCGCGAAGGGTACTCGTGGTCTCCAGCGAATCGTTAAATTTTAGTCGTATATTTTATCCTTGGACGTTACTTTGAGGTTGGTAATATTACCTCCGGAATAGCGTGGACTTCCATAGCAGTAAAATTACTTCGTAACACTTCCGACACAATGTCTGGTACGTATACCGTTTTGATTTAAAACCTGTAACTTTTAATTTGACCTATTAAAACTTGCAGAGTTCTTAAAGCTTAACTTGCTTCGACTGTGGTATTAAAATTCCAAGAGTCCAGTTTCGTAAACTTGGAATAAAATAACGGCGTAATTACCTATAACGTGGGAGCTTCGTGACCTCGTCCACTTAATTATGTTCCAATTACATCGTGGCAACTTTCGTTGTACCTTCTATCGCATTAATTTCTCCATAGATTATTCATCCAAGCGTATCTTTTCCTGACAAATTACGACTGATCGAGGACACGGGAAAAGTTACACGGAAATTTGAACGAGCCTGCGGCCGATTCGAACGCGAAACGGTCAGCGACGTTTGCTTCGAAAGCTAAAAGCATTCCACGAGGGCGAAACGTAACGGGGGACACGACTCTCGGTGTATGTAGGTTAAAATCTGTTGATATACAGCGCGCACGTGGACTTCCTTTCGGCCGTGTCACGTAAGCCCAGCTTTCTGTTCTTTTTCGACGAAGCGACCCCTGAAACGACGAGAGCCGAATGGTAGGGTTAATGTGCGTACACACCGCGGGACGTCTACCAATTTCTGGGTTCACCTAATGCACTTATCAGACAGCGAGAAAGGATCGGAGGGAAAGCCTGCGAGAAGAGGGAAAATAATTGGGACAGCCCGTCGTCGGAATCGAGGGAACCCACGATGCCCGGAAAAGCCTCGCATTAAACAGAACGAATCGTAAGCCCGTGGAAATTACCGAGAGAGCCCAGTCAAAAAAAAAAACGAATTGAGCGAAATAAAATTGTTTTCGTTCGAGAAACGCAACGTTGCGCTGAGAACAGAAAAACAAAACGTCGTAAATATTGTGTAGGTATTATTAACCTCTTCCTGGTTGTATACCGTAACGTACAAATACATTGGTACTAATGCAACATGGGGTTAACCGAAAATGGATTTGAAATTCTACGATCTACAAGAGACATTTTCATGTTTAATCAATGTATGGCCCTCGTAGATCTATGCCAGTGTAATCTAGACTAATTATCTCTAGACTCGATACTTCCAAACTATCAAAATAATTCTAGTCACGCGAGGTATCCTATGTGCATCGTTAAAATTCACCCGAAGGCTTCATAGCCGTAATCTAAAACCAATCACCGTTGAAATTCCTAAAAATAAGTGCCTTCTGCAATATTCAATGTATCCTTACATCCGCCTTTCTATTCTCTCGTGCGATCTTGACCAGTCCCGAGAAGAATTATGCATTAAGAATGAATCCTATTAAAGCCACTCGTCTCGATCTCTGCTGTCTTCGTTGACTTTATCCCGATTAATTATGCATCGGCGGATTCCATCGCGGCGCTAATCACGCTTAAACACGCGATGTAACGATTTGGAGTGCCGTTGAAATATTTAACGCGGTGTACTCAACCAGAAGCAAAATTAGCCGTGTTAATAATTCCTCGTCATATTTAAATAACATACAACTAAAGCGAGAGAGCCCTTAAACTCGTGATATCTGATCGACCCACCCCTCGCCGAAACGATCGTCCTCTTAATTATGCGCTGTCTAATTTCACCCTGCGCTAAAATTTTAACGCGACAGCCCGTTACGTCGTAACTTTTGTCCAGCTTTCCTCGCGCCGGTAGAAACGAGCAATTAAGAGGCTTAATCAGGAATACACGCGGTCTACGCCCTGTCATTTGGCCGCTCGCTGCGACCCCTAATTCAATAAGGAGCACCTCGCACTGATTACCGACGAATCAACGAACCTACGAAGTCTTGTCGTCGTAATTGGAAAGTATCCAGTGGCGATGACACCCCCGAACACGTCCACGGGCTTTCCTGTGTTTTACTCGAAAGGGTGCTCCGAATAAATGCGCTCGACTGGGTTCCTCTGTCTTCCACCGGGAATTTTTGGGGCTGGCTTGATTTCGTCCTCGTCGTCGAACAAATTTCAACGTCTTCGCGTGCTAGTGAATTTTTTCTAGAAACGCGTTCTCCGACGATGCCTGCTCTGCTTAGCATACAAAGAAATCCGTGATGAAACGTTCCAAGGTTCGCATCGAATGTTTCGTAACACGTGGCCATAATTCTCGGAACGAATCGAAAAATAATAAAAAGAAAAAAACGGTTCACACAAATGTTTACCATATCCGACCTCGTTTCGATGATTCTCGTTACAAAGCGAGCTAGCGTAACTGATTTAGCTGACCTATTTAGAATCAACGTTTCGTATCTGGCATACGATCGTTACCGACTGCTTGCAAACACTTTCATAATGTTCCATGAGTCGTTTCATTCTCGACAGGAGGGACGGTGGTTCGCTAATCGACTGCTGGACAACATCGGAGAACGTACTCGATCGACTATGTCGCATCGCGTGATGTTCGCTACGTTAACCAAGTTAAACTATTCGATAACACATATAATAATAGAACGCGACATGTATTTTTATTTCGCGACGCAAGCTGTATTCGCTAACAGCTGCCTAGATTTATACGATCTTTATTTCAGCGTTCTCGCGCTGTGAGTCACGCGGCGCGATAACCCGTCGTGTTCCTCCTTCAAATAGAGCCAATTTATTATCCTATAGCGCGATGAAATTATTCCAGCTCGGTTCCCCGTCCCCCGATCCACCAGGAAAGACGTATTTATTCGGTAAATCGGGAATGAGCGGCCGAAAATAAACTACGCTGGCAAAAACGTCGGCGCGCGCCTCGTGAAATTGAGTTACCACCGTCGCCTCGTTATTCTCGTGAGACTCGAAATAAAGTGGCGGGGACATCCGCAAGGATTGAGTTACCGTCCACTTAATTGACCGCCCGCGGAAACGAGAAGAGGACACTGATTGACAGCGAGATGCAGCTGTCATCGGGGCCAGCCCCGAAGAAGGGTGATCGTGGTCGGTTTAATTGGTCTTTAGTGGCGGAATCCCGAAACCGTAGCCTGGGATGTGGATGGAATTAGGAGGAGAATGCGGTTAACGCTATGCGACGCAACGTGAATTTCTTCTGAACTCGCGGTAACGAGACTTCATCCTAAGGAACGCGGACAACGACAAATAAAAACGTTCCAGCGTTTTTCTTTCGCTTTTCAGGCAAGAAAGAATTCTGATCCTTCGAGCACTGGTCCTTAGAAAGAGGGTCTACGAGAAGATTAAATTTAAGAAACGTTTTTTTCCCATTACGAATCCTTCTACATTCCCCAGCTGAACGTTTCAAACGAATATTTTCCATCGAAGGCGAAATCATCGAGAAGCGACAATACATCGTATCGGTAATCTTCCCTCGACTCTAGGCACTCGGGGAAAACCAGTTTCAGCGTCAAAGATGCAACGTGACACCGTGATCCCCGTACACACGAGGAACCAATAAGTCGTTCGATTCAGTGACGCGACGACGCCGACGACGTCACCGTCGTCGTCCGCGACGAATTTCTCAGATTACATAAACCCAAATAATCCTGTGAGTCATTCTAATTCTGGTTTCCTCGGGGTTGCACCGCTTCCCGCGTTCTTCCTCCCCAGACTCGATCACTCTCTCTCTTTCCCTTCAACCCTGTCTTGTTCCTTCGCTCCTGTTGGTTGTTTCATCTCTCCCTTGCTCTCTGGCCGTCTGCCGTATAAATAGCCACGGCACGTGTGTCGTCTCAGACGCACACAGTGGCCCACTTTCCTGTTCTCCCACCCCCAACCATTGGCACTTGAAATTAGAGAACTTCGTCGACCATGTTTTTTCATTTGCGACGCCCGCCACCGATCCACGATCCTCCGCAGCCGATGGACAGCCGTTAATCAATGCGAGGGGATTAGCGGCATTAGGCTATTGGTACGGATGAATCGTACTATAAATCACGATTAACGTTTACACCCTGGCGAGGGCCATCTTTGGAGCCTCCGTTCATTGAGTTCGAGCAAGGGAGGAGAGTACGATTAAAACTGTGATGACTGTAGATATTTATACTGCTGATTGGTAATTACTGAGGGGTAAAGAATGGCAACTTTCAAGACGAGGGAAATCCAACGAGACCACAGCAGGACATTTTAAATAATATTGCTTCTAGTATCCGAAGCTATTTTACGTTCCATAAATATTATTGTTAAATATCGTCGCGGATGGGGAAACATAAAAATAAAATAACTCCGTTAATTACGACTGCGCATATTGGCCTCGGCAGAGAGAGTTCTTATTACGTGCTTGCACATAAAGCAAGAAAAGAACTTGTCAAAAGTTAAATATAAATTTATTTATATTCTAACAATCACAAAGAATGATTACACGTTTTAATCGCGTTTAATCTATTACCTGGAGCCAACCGGCAAGGAATTATATCTCGAAGGCACGAGGAAAATGGAACTCGTCTGCAATGTTAAATGGTCATTTTGTGAAGGCTACTCATCTACCGCTGACATTTAAAAATAATGGTAATCTTGGGAAGCGGGTATGACGTCCGGTTAGAAACGAGTGTAGCAAGAATTACGAGTCTCAAGTGCAACATGCTTTTCCCGCTCCGTGTAACGAAACGAGCTACATTTAACCTCGAGTATGTAACAACGGAGCCAATTCAAGGGGAACTATGTACTAACAACACGCTCCGCAATGTAAATCGTGCCTACGCGTACAAACAATGTGGGTCGGAAGTGTGGTACGAGCTTTAATTCTACGGGGCTTTGTTTTCGAGAAAATTGGACTCGAAAAAGTTTACGCGATATACGCGGCGTAACATTGGTTCGCCGTAAACTAATTGAATTTTCAAAATTAATTCCCTGGAACGCCAAGTCTCGAACAACCGAATTTGATTTCACATTTCCCACTGATTTTCTATCGAGAACTTACAACACTCTATGAAAGCCGAATAACGTTCTCGAAACAGTTTTTTTTTTGTTAACGATGGCAACGAAGATATTAAGAGCGTTCGACTATTTTTGATCTCGCTACTAGCGTTCTTATTTCCTGTTTCCGGCGGAAGTGTGCACGTCAGAGAAGGGAAAGCTTCTCGCATTCGAGCAACGTCTCCGTTGGAAAAGAAATAAACTACTCGGATGTTTCGGGCAAGCTGTGTCGTGTGTCGCGGGAAAGGTGCTCTATGGCGACATCGTG
The DNA here is from genome assembly GCF_026225885.1 of Hylaeus anthracinus. Lineage (NCBI taxonomy): Eukaryota > Metazoa > Arthropoda > Insecta > Hymenoptera > Colletidae > Hylaeus > Hylaeus anthracinus. Next base: position 26,618 of record NW_026534413.1, read on the forward strand.
ACTCTGACCTCGCGGTGCATGCAACTGCATTTCCAGCGCGGCGCGAAGTTCCCATATCTAGGTGTGTAATAACGGAGATCTCATCTGACAGATCGCGTTCGCGACACTGGCTGATTCTGCTCCCTTTTGCAATCGGGCTGTCTCGCTCGTTGCCAACTTCCGACCGTTCCAGGTCTCTTCCTGTTCACGGTCCATTTTTACGGAACAACGACAGCCAACCGTGTGTCACGTTCGCCCACGAGGACGCAGGTAACAAGAATCGTCACACTTTTGCCGCGCGTCTATCGCCCAGGATCGTGCGATGGAAACAGGAACAATAAAAGAATAAACGCATGAAAGATACACGAAACAAGTAATTTTCGGGTATTATAGTGTGTTTCTGATTATAAAAGAGGACTTCGATGCGGAAAAATGCTAGTAAAATCGAAGCTACTCAGCTCCTACTTCCGCAGTAGTTTGTGGTATTCATGCGCAGACAAGGGTATTGTACGCGTTATGGTCAGACACGTTTCTCACTGTTCGTCGTCACGCCTCAAACGAGTCTTTAATCGGTTGATGTTTACGAATGCATTAATGTTGTCATTGGTACTACAAACAATTCTAAAGAATTCGTTTTCATTTGCGAACACGATCAAGGTAACGCATACTTTATACATCGTTAGATCGTTTGGAATACGTTATTTGTAAAATCTCGCGAGGTCTATTGCCATGAAATATTGAAACAATATTTTCTCTAAAAATATGGAAAGCGTCCTTCGTTTACCGGAAACAATGCGTCCGCAGCTCCGCCTATCAGATTTACCCGTGCTATAAAACGTACCACGCGAATAGGTACCAGGTCAAATAACCAATGAGTATCGCGCAACGATGGCGAAACTACGCGTGCCCGCTGTTTTGATATTCTTTGCGCTATTCGGTGTCGGTTTAGTGGAACCTCTGATGCACGACAGTATATCCAAGTTTCTGGGATCGTTCACTCCTGCCAAACAGTATTTTCATTTATCTCTATTGCGATCGAGGTGAATATCGTGTATCGATGAATTCTAGTTCCGACGGTGTCGTTACAGAGTGAGGATTCCCGAACTGCTAAATCAACTGTGCAACCAATCGCAGGGATCGAACGCGATACTTCAGGACGCATGCTACGGATGCTTCTTCAGGGCTACCAATCAACCACTCGGATACTCTTTGCTCGTGGCTATGTCCAACTGTGCCAACATTTATCTCAACGACACCGATTACCGCCATTGTCAACAGTACTTGAGGGTAAGCACGAGTACTTTGAAATTTTAAATTAAACTCGACGATGTGATTTCTCACCTACGCGACTGACATTTTACCTGACACTGAATTATTCCTAATTAGAACATTCGTTTATTTCTGATCTCGCTGCCAGAGTTCTTATTTCCTTATTTTACGTAGAATGCCACCACTTCGATAGACCCGAGAATCAATCCCACGACGGTGTACTGCACGTTCCTAGAGTGCATTCGTCAAGTGAACAAAGACAACTTGGTAAGAAGAGCAGAACTATGTCTTGCAAAGCTTTAGAAATTTTTCTTTTCCCTTTTCTCTATAGAAGTTGTATAAATTATGAAGTGGGTTCGTTGAATTCAATGACCCGCGGAGTTTATTACAGGTATACCGCTCGCGTTGAATCATTTGTGTGTAAATAGTGTACATAAGACGATAAAGACATAGCAATTGTAAATATCGAACAGGACGCACGAGTGATACCGAGAAGGGTGGCGAGGAAATCTTCGTTTTTCTACCTCAAGCTGTATAAACGAGTAGTGAGAGGTATTTGCATCATAAGAGAACAGAACTCAGAGTTGAACACGATCAGGCCGGGAGCGGAACCCATCGATCCAAGGCGACAATCGATCCAACCAAAAACGGTGCCTTAGAGTTGCAACGCTGTACATAGAGATTCGTATAAATGACTCTGTACATAATGTACAATATTTCAAAATAACGGAAAGGTGGAGCTTAGTAAGTACGTTACTAATACTTTACAATCGTAAAATTTCGAAAGGAAGAATTAATAGCAAAATCATTGCAATGCTTCGATACGACTTGTACATTTTATTTACGCTCCTTAAACTCGCCTTGCATACCAGCTTGCACGTGTTGCATTGATTCTTTGGATAAAGACTTTACGTAGAAACTTTGTACCTATAATTTGCATCACGATCTGTATTAACGCTTATTAAATGCTTATTACCGTTAGTTCTGCGATTACCAACCCTTTATTGACAAACGTTTCCCTCAGCTCAGGGAATGTGTCGGCGAGGCCATACGAATGTTTCCCCGTTTCAACAACACGGACGTCCAACTAGCCCAATTATTCGTGAATACCACCGCCTGCGTGCTCGCGAAAACACGCTGCGCGCTTATGAATCCGATAACCGGGGAATTTCAAGAAGACGACCTCGCTAATAAGCTCCACATACCCTCGATCAATGCCGTACTGGTCAACACGGATTACAACATCAACATCGTCCAGCTACCATTTCATTACGGTTCCGTCGACGTTTGCGCGAAATACAGAAATTTCGAGCAAGCGACCTGGCCGAGCGTCACCTGCTGACCAGAAATTTCGTAGCGAAGACCAAAATTTCAACCGACCGCGAGCTAACGACTATAGGACAGTGTTTCCGTTTGCTTTGAGAAATTAACATCGTCGGAATGACCCATTCGTGGCACGCAACTCCATTCGAACGATGTAATCGCAATACGAAGTAACGAGTATTGTTTTGGTACATTTCCCAACGGAAACATTATTAATACCGATGATATATTGTAGAAAATAACATTAGCCATCGAAGGTAAAATTAATTTTAACATTATGGAGTTGTTGTTACCTATACCTTCATGAATAAAAGTGAAGAAAATTTATATTCGATCTTGGTAGCTACTCGACACGAGTTATTTTTACTCTTGACGATCTTGACGAAGCGGAACGTCTCTGGATAGAGAATGGCCATCGCAACGTGGAAGGACAGCGTCATTGTGCTTCGTGTTTCAAATTCTAAGGCAAGGCCAAACGCGTCGCTTCGCCGTTTGTGCACGTGCTCGTTTAAACACTGGTAAAAATCTCGCGACTTCATCCACAGAGAGTTCCTCTCATTCATATCGTTCCCTCGCTTCGTTTCGCGCGTGGCGGAAGGGCAAATAAAAATTTCGCGACAGACCTTGTGACATTCGTATTTGCGAATTTTCACGCTCGCCGACCAAGGTCGTTACAGCTTTTTCACCGACAAGTTTCGCTAGGATATGGAAAAACGAAATTCTCAACAATTTCGTGAGAGTAATACGACGTAGTCGCTTTCATGAGATTGCCGTCAATGTTAAATTTATGCGTTCCTGTGAAACGAAGACTTCAAACGATGATTCATGGCTGCGTTACAACGTGGATTGCACTTAGATGACTGGTGTCATTCTTAGTCACTATCGTATTATCTTTCGGCGTCATCGCAGAGCTATGTAATCGTTGTTAAATTAACATTAACAATGAAAACTGTATGGAACTATTACGTAGGTTTCCATTGATTCATTTCTACAGTATGTGCTTGTTTACGACTGGATATCGACTCTCGAGCCCGTGGTGCAATGTTCTCCTGAACATCGACTTTATAAATAGAGTCGCTACCATTTAGACGCGAAATGGTAGCTCTATCCTATTAATTTATAGCGGAGACAATA
>NW_026534414.1:0-30319 GCF_026225885.1 Hylaeus anthracinus
AGAGAGAGAGAGAGAGAGAGAGAGAGAGAGAGAGAGAGAGAGAGAGAAAGTTGTCACAAAAGTTTACGAGCCGAGCGAATCCTTGGAGTAATATAGAAGCAGTTTCGGCTTTGAAACCCCATAGCTGTAATTTTCCGTGGCTTACTGCCACTTTGATGTAACTAAAGCACCGTCGACCGCCCACAGTGAGATTAAGGTTCGCATTCAGGGCTAGAGCTGCCTCACGCGCACACATTCGCAGTCTAAACACGCGGTGCAAACGCGGCCAAAGCTGGTGGAATCCAGAATTTTGTATACAGAGTACGTAATCGGTCTCAGACGATATAAATTCTTGGCACGCAACGTAATGTATGCGCTCCGGATAACGCTGATAATAAAGGGTAATTGAATAATAGGAAGGGGGCGCCGTTGCGTACCGCGTTCATCTATAAACGAAACCTCGGAACGGTGTAAAAAAAAAATATGTACTCCGCAGGGTGCAAATTGATATTTTTACCACTTTTTGCTAATTTGTATTTGGTTTAATTCTCGAGGTAATTCAAAAGGTAGGACTAATTCTGAAACGAACTCAATATGCTAACAGTTTTCTTCGAGTATATAAACATTCTATTCTATACCTGTCGACTATATAAGAGAGATCTCGAAATCGTGCACTTTTCTTCGGATCGTAACAGTCGTAGTCATTACGTTCGTCCGTTTTTAGTGGTAGCTGAACGGGTTAGGAGCAATGACGAAATTTATCCGAGTCCTCCGACGAGGGGCGTGGGTTCGTTCGATTCGAAGATAAAGGCGAGATAATGTGACGGAACTAAATATTCTCGAGTTTTATTATTCAATCCTTTCGATGGACGTACGTCTCGTAGCTGTCGCCCTCGGAGCGTATTGATATGGATCGTAAAATACGATCCAGATTCCGAGTCCCCCTTCCGGACACATTTGCGAAAGTATCCCACACTCAACGATACTCTAAAATTCGAAGCACATCCTGCACTGTGCCCGACAACTTCGACGGCACAGTGAACTTTGAACTTCTGCCCTGTTACACAACGGATCGCTCCCGATGACCCGTGAACTTTCGGGTTCGCCGCTTTCCGCCACCTCCTACTTCACTACTTGCCCCCCGCCTCCGCGAATCGTCGTCGTTCCCAGCTGTGTTTTCAATTATCGGAGAAATTCGTTTGAAATACCCACCCTCCAAACCCCCAAGCACCCCTTTTCGCTAGTTACACATGCGAGGAAAGTATTCTTCGCCATTGTCCGGTCGTAATTTACACGGCCACCCTTCCCCAATTCGAGCCATCATCTTTTTTCTCTCCTGCTGCTCCCTCACCTTTTTTTCTCTACTTCTGGTAATATTTCTCGTCACCGTGACAAATTTGATAATCGAGTGCCATTCGTCAGCGATGAGTTATCCCCTTCTACAACTGTCCCCGCGATCAAACGGAGACCAACATTTATTGAAACGAATCGTTAGGAAATTGATCGTCAAACTTGCTTCTCTACGAGAAGGAATGTAAGATTTTTTTTTGTTTGTAAAAGTTAGTAGTTCATCCGATTCATAGAACCGAGTCTCCCGTTATAGTGTCTCTAGCCGTATACAAACCCCTTAAAGCGCGTTCAAGTTGCGCGAGAAATCGGGTCATTCGGTTTAATATTTCAAGACGCTGGTCGTTAATATTGAAACGCATCAATAGACCTGTCTATATGCATCCACTCTAACATAAAAGCTCGTTAACTTGACTTTTAAGCGAACAGCCGTCGGTAAGAGAGCTCTGGAAACTTACAGTCAGCCTCGGTATAATGTGAAGCGACGTAATTCGCAGTACAAACGGACAAGGAAATGCTTCTTGACCCAAAAACGAGTCGAAGCTGCGATGTACATTTTTCCCTTCGACTTTCCTTTTCGAGAAAATTTGATTCAGAGAAACGCTGGGAACACAGTCTCAGAAATTTCGACAGGTTCACCGTGCTGGTTACTCTGTTCGATGAATTAAACGCGACACCAGATAGACAGATGAAAATGTGCGAGCATAGAGGTCTATAAGCGTGAAACTCGCTCAGGGTCTCGTCCGAGGATACCGCAAAGCTCCGTTGGCAAGGTGTCGGATTGATCGCATCTAATCCGAAACGATAATAATGCGCAGTATTATTTCCATGTCGCGACGTAAAACCTGCCGAGAGCAAGGGAGGATCGGGGGTGGGGGTGGGGGGCGGAGAGGGCTGTAGAAGGCACGCGATGACCCAGACAGGACGGCGACTCAGCGAACCCCTTTTATACCCTGCCAAGTCGGCTTGCACAGAACCCCTACGAGAGATACACACAAGTGCACGTATATACCGTGCCTATGCACGTTTCGCTTATGCGCCTCTCGTTCCTGGAATCGTAATAACCGGAAGCGCGCGTGATCATTCCAGTTGGCGTAGAAAATCGTTGCGAATCATCGTTCCTCGCCCTTTTGCCTCGAAATATTTATAATCATTTCAGCGTAGCTTGTTATTGGAAACGGTATTGAATATCTACCGGCTACGAACGGCACGAGCTAACAGGAACGTCGCGAACACGCGTGTAATTTTACGTCGAAGTTACCCAACGTGAATGGAGAGAAACGTTAAACGGAAACACGGTAATACGAAAAGTTTTCAGTATGACGTATTGGAAGAAGGCGATGGTAGATATCGTCACGTAATTTGTGACGAATCGACGATTTCCCATCGTCGTGTTCGCACAAGGTAATCATTTCCCGGGAAAGCGACTTATACCAGTTATAAACCAACGAAAGCTTGCGGCGCACTCGCTGTGTTGAGGTTACGCGATCCACAAAGCGATTCTACGAACTCGATTTGGGTTATAACTAGTTTTCGAGTCGGAATAGAAGAGACTAACAACCATCGTGCTCTACGTACCTGGAACTTTTGCCTCTATCAGCGTTTTTAAACTTCTCCTTTATTTAATTTTACTCGCATTTCAAACGAAAACCGTCTATGTTGTTCTCCAACTCTTTCAGCGAAAAAAACACCGGTTTATGATTTCGCTTCTGTTGTTCGTTTTTGGATATATAAATGTGCGTATCTTACGTGTATTCCCATCGGCGAAGTTTCAAACAGCATATGATTGATAACATTGAAGCTGAAAGTATGAAGAGATACGGTACCCCGAAAGGGCACACTACGAGCCAAGTCCTTTCACCACCTTTCACTACCAACAAGTGAAAGGTGAAGTGGCGCTGAAGTAACGAAGTAACCGTTTCGGAATTCCAGCACGAGATTCGTGATTTAGATGCTTTCACATTTATTCAAATTTCTTGAAAAATCGATTTTCATGCGAACGAACGCTCTTCTAACGCGGAAACAAAATCCGATAGGGCAACAAGCTTTTTCTCTCGTTTTGTTGCGTCGCAGAGTATGTCCGTTGACATCAAAGCGCGCTGCGTAAATAGACCGTGCCACGTTAAATACAGCCGAAACATTCCGGCGTTATAGAGCAATCGAGTTACCGCAAATGTACTGAATCATTGATGCCCATCGGCCAGTAAATTTCTTCGAAAGTATCGTTTCAAGTATCGTTGCTCCTTCCAGAGTAGAACGACTTTATAACTCGCCACGTATCGCGGTACAAACTTTCGTAATAAACCGTTATAAAACATTCTACGAGGGAATGCGCGCACACGTGAAATCTTTTACGCCCCGTTGGTACGACATTCATGGGCGTAACTGCGCAATCTTGTTCCAAAAACGAGGAACACGACAATGTCAACATATAAGTTATCGATACGGTACCCGCTTATTGTCGATCTTGTTTGCTGGACGACGACGACGTATCTGCGGATATCATTTTCTTATACCTTGGATGGCTTTACGTCGAATACTATAATAGGGAAATCAATCATACCACGACATTTCCTTGTTGCTTTCCGATTAAATAGGAACCACTTATACATTACAATCTATATACCTGTAGCACGTACTCAACTATGGAGAATTGACTTTCTTTCGCGTTAATGTTTACTTTTTGGAGGGTTGATGGGTATATAAAGTAATGAGTAATTATAATATCGTCTTTTAATCTTATTACAGTGTAAATGAAAACAAACTTTTAACCTTCAACGATAACTATTTTAGAAAGTCGAACCTTGAAATTAATTGCAAATATAATCGCGCTACGACTAGGGTAGCCACGATAACACTTTCAATACTTTTCAGTGTAATCTACATATCTGGTCTATTAGAGGTTTCGATTGCGTCCGGTTCGAACGCTTTCGCGACCCGCCGTACGTTTTCCAGAGGTTATCTGGGCAATTAATCGAGACAATGACAAGCCCAGAAAATTGGCGAATGATACTGAACGGGACAGACTCCAGGAAGGAACTCGAGAATCGTATCGTCGGTTCTACCTCGTTTTCCTTTCCAAACGCAACCACCCCCGCGTCTCGCTCGCTCCCGCGAGTTCTTCGACGACTTCGAAGATTCGTATCTATCGGCCGCGACGGTGGAAGCGATGGAAACTCGCTAACTTGGACCATTAACAGGTCGTAGGGTGAATCGTTATGGCGAATTCTCGAAGGAACCGCAACGCATTATCCGCAACGGAAGTCCATACCGTTGTCGACTGTTCTCTCTCCCTTTCGTCGCCACGCTAAATTTCTTACAAATTTCGTCGTTCAACCGACACACTGACATCAATGAAAACGCCGCTTTGGCAAGAGCACTGCCTAAGATTTTTCCAATCCTCTCTTCTTCTTGTTCGCTTTACTTTTACGGGGGGCATTACCGAAAAGTTCGTACTTTTTTTGTTACGTCTTGCCACAGGAACCTTCGCGTAGATTTACGAGAGAACAACTCCTGAAGGTAATTAATTTCGAAACCGATGCATGGTACGTTACAACCACGCGTCGAATCCGCCTCAAACGTTTCGACCTTATATTTAGAAGGAAATGGTTTCAATACAATAACGAGCGACACGATAAATCGAGGAGAACCACGAAAAGGGACCGAAGGGTGGTTGGTTCTATCCCTTACGAATTCATACGTGGCACGTTGCGTATTTGAGAGTTACACCGTCGAATATCGATCCGTGTAGAAGAAAATTGCACAGCTCTATTTCATGGGTAAGGAAGAGCGTAGTAGTTCCATCGTAGAAATTGTAATTCTACGGTAACGAGAGTGGTTGTTGTTAGCGGTATTACCAAGCGCCTGGCCGTGAAATCATATTCATCGCGGCGCGATACTCTTGAAATTCAAATGAGCCGTTCTACCGTGTATTCTACCACGGTGACGATTACCGTAAATCAAACGTCCCCCGACCCCGAAAATTGCACCAGGATAGGAAAATACTGGTGAAAGATCGTTTGCAAATGTCGTCTCGACTCCCGTCAGGGTGGAAAGGGACGAGGAGAACCCGTGACCCGTTTACAATGGCGTAGACATCCGTAATTGGACTCCGATTTCCGTTCGGCTGCCGGGGACGGAGCCTCGATTTAATATAATTTGGGTTGGCTGAGGTTGCCCTAATTTCGGGAACGTTTATGCAAATCCAACGAAACGTTGGGGACCAGCGTTTCTTAATCCCGCAGCTTCCGCCGTCTTCCGCGTCCCTTTGCCCCGACCCTGTCCGATTTTTTCTCATGAAAGGGAGGATTTGAAAGCTTACGAGATTATCGCAGACCCAGATCGCTTGGCTGTCGTTCGGGGGCGGAGAAACGAGTCGTGCCGTCGAGTATAAGCAAATTTCGCCGAACTCATTATCTGTCTCTGCCAGGAACTTTGCACGCTATTAGAACGTCGTTATCGATGACGTAGTTAAGGACACGACCGCGAACACTTTCCAGGAACGAAAAGAATCGGCCAATGGAACTGCTCGATCCTGAATCTTCGGTTTGCTGGCCGACTGCTAGCATAAGGTCACAGACGAAAGGTATTTTGGCAGCGAGCCCGATGCTCTTACGGTCATTTCATATCGTTTACTTCTCGAAACATTCGTAGACTACGATGGCTACAACGAATGGGAAACAAAGCAGTTTGCACGTAAAGCGCCCTCATGAAAACTAAAAGCAGTTTGTGTACCTTCTGTCCACCTGTCAAAATATGACCGTGCAGAGTGTCGATGCTTAAAAATCACGCTTATCCAGGCTATTTATAAGCAGTCGTCAGTATCCAAGCACAAAGATGCGAGCGCGGTACAATTGAAATTTTAACCACGGATTTTGTTTCGGGCAGCCGTACCGCGCACAGGATAATTTCGCATCGGTTATACGAAAGTCAGCGGTAAACCTCGGGCATCCGCATTCCCACAAACGCGTAACGCATGGCGGAGATGTCACGCAGTCCGTGCACACATATGCGAACATAGCGAACACGCTCGAGATCGATGTTGCGTCGGACAGCGAGGTATTCGTATGAAAAAAGTTGCAGAAATTCCAGATCGTCGGAAACAAATTGTCGTTTATTTGTAAATCGATAAATTAGGACTCGAAAATCCATACTCTAACTCACCGGTGCGCAACCTCTTTCGTTAGCGAGCCAAACAAGATAGTAGAATTCATACAAAATATTTGAACATTTTCTACGGAAGGCGCGCGACGATTCGCGTTCCGCGTTGTAACGGTAACAGCGTAAAAAAAAAACCGCGCTTTTCCGAGCGACTCGCGTTACCAGCGTTACCTTCGGGCGCCGATGCCTATCGTAATTACCGGTAATGTCGACTCGAAATGCGCCAGATAAGGGATCAAACGATCGCAATTTAACGCGGTTTATATTGCCGGATAATTTGCCGGAATCACGAGCGCGCGCGATGGTTTTCATTGATACCCGATTCCCGTAATTGGAAAAACGCGCTAGGAAAGACACGGGTTTTAATTCTTAATGGAGACAGAGAGACATCCCTGACGCATTCAGAAATTTTCATTCACGTTTTTATACTCGTCGTTGGATTATACCACGTCGCATCGATCGGTTTCGCAGTAATGATATCATCCGTAGCCTGATAGCAGCGGTATCCGTCGAGGCGGCGCGAAATCCAGAAAACCGAATTGTCTATTGCCCTGGCAGCGATACCTAGCCATAACCAAAATGGAAGCGCAATCATACTCAAAAAGTACACGGCGATAAAACACGTACCCCGCCTCGGTCCACGGAAATGAAACCGCCGGGGCATCAACACTTTTCCCCGATATTTCTGATCGCGGAAAGGGTTCGAGCCGAAACGAAACGTCCCCGGCGTGGTCGTGTGTCAATTTACCGGACAGTTTGGACTCGTAAACACTGGATACCCGGGTCGTAACTATATACCATCCCCGGCGGTTACCCGCGTGTGTCACGTCGCAATAAAATTCTAACAATATCGCATCGATTTCTCTCGCAGCGACTCGGCCTGACATCTCACCAAGATGAGAATGGCTGCCAGAGCGCCACTTTTACGATTGAAATGCACGCGTGTGCGCGACAACGTGAGCACGAAAAGATGCATCACTTCCGAAGAAAGTTACCGCGTCAACTATGATCGCGAAGTACGCGCATCGAATGCACGCGGATTACCACCCTCTCCTCCAACCCCCTGAACGAGTAACCGAAAAATTTCATCTTGGAAAGCAGCAGGCGTTTCAAATCCGATAAGAAGCGTTGTCTTAAATTTCTAGCAGCATAGTAAAACCTGAATAGATTTTACACGAACGCAACAACAGGGTTCTCGGCTCGGCCAATGAAACCGCGAACAAGTGGGTTGGATAACCGGGTCAAACGTAGCGACAATGGTGTAACGTTTCTCCTCTTTATTCCCTTCTGGAGTCGAGAGTCCCTCGAAAATATTCCTGAAGTCTCGCGTCTCTGGATTTTTATACCTGACGATCATGGCGCGGTTTTCAGCGCGCGATAAGGAGTAACGAACCGTGGACGTTTTACAAGGTTCTCACGTACGAAGTGGAACAACCCCGTTCTAGAACAAGGTGAGATACGTGTACGAATAATCATAGGTCACGGGTTGAAGTGTACGTTAGATGGTACAGTTTGTTCCGAAGTAATTTATTCCTTTTCCGCTGTATACCCCGGTGTTGCGAGCGAGAAGACATTCGCAACGAGTGTTCGCTCTCTATTGCGTCTAATCCGATGGGGTTACACGATATTATTTCCATGTAAAGTGACGAGGCCTCGAGACTTCGTTCTTCCCGATAGAATTTCGCAAATTAATTAAAGAAACACTTCCAGGACCAAGATCACGGTCGGACGGTACATTTTTCGATCAAGCTCTAACGAACCTACTCGGGAGCCCGAGATCTTTGTCTATCTAGTTAATTGCCACGTCCAGCAGGAGTCTAACGGTACAGCGAACTTCCTGAAACGTTTACAGAGGTGTCGGTCGGGACATGAGTAAGAGCCTAATCCTTCAGGAGAGGATCCGAGAAGGCCCGAGTGTTTTTGGGGGCGGGCGCCAGGTGCGGAATGAGCGAACAGGGTAAGAACCGCAACGGTTCCGGCTCGTAAGGCAGTCGCTGGGGCGGCTGAAGGGTGTCGGGGGGTCTGTTTGACGCGAAATTGCGTGACTGGCCCATTCGTCTCCGGCTTATCCTCTGCCACGTGCCCTCCCATCCACCCCCTTTCGCCTTTCTTATCTGGCCGTGCACGCACTTTATCCGATATCGTGGGGAACCTCAAATCCGTCACTTCCGAGCGAGCGCAGAACTCCTGCGTGCCTGGTGGAATCTAGGCACGGAAAAAAACTTCCGAGCAGAAAAAGGACCCCCCCTATTGTTTGCGAGTCGCGAATATATTCTACCCGAAACGAAGGATATCGAGGAAACGAGTATGGAAAGATTTATTCCAAAATTATCCAGTCAGGTAGGAAGATGGCCGCTACGAGGATATCATTGATCATCGTAATATCGATCCTCACCTGTCAGGTGTCAGAGACCCAGATTAGCGTTAATGAAACTTTTCGACAATGTTAACATTTCGGGGTTATTGCGCAGTTTTCTCTGAAATTGACCTAGACTTTTGACGGAACGTTGGATTCGACTCGTTCTTGTTATGACTTTGAAACTTTCCTAGGGCCACGATTCTATTTTTACCCAGCGGTATCGAGGAAGAACTAGCGGCAAGGTCACGAACTGGAACACGAAGACGGAACGAAGCTACTCGAGCAAGAGGGACTGCAGGCGAAACTGGGACGGGCGGGGGAAAAATGAGGCGTGAAAAGGGGACGTCGAAAACATTAGGAACGTCCCGTAGCTCGAAAAGAAATCAAATTTGCTTATGAATGGCAGTGATTAGGACTAATGCCACCCGATTCGGCCCGTGGCATTGTCGTGCTGGTTCGAACGTGCCATTGTGATCGAACACCAGTAGAATCTCGACCCCCTCGATCGAAATGCAATACCACTGAGCGATGCAGCAGCTGTGGAAAAAGTAGGATCGACCGAGAAGGAATGTCCTGAGATAAATTCCATCGTTGCAACAATGAAATACGCTCTATTAATGTTAATTAATCAGTCAGCTGTGTTTGACGAGTGTACTCGTCATGCGTAAAATTTAGTTACCATTGGTTATTTAAAAGTAGGTTTCACATTTTAATTCGAGTAGCGGAGAAATAAGTAGCATGAATTTTTGAAACGACCTAATATACAGGGTGTGGCCAAATAACATGTACAAGCGGGCACGAGGTGGTTCCTTATGAAAAAATAAGAACAAAATACGGAATAAAATTTTTTCAATAGCTGTTAATAGATTTTTAGTAGCTGTTCAGCTTCCCTATACGAATATCTTCCAACGAATCGTCTCGCTCGAATGGACGAGCGACTTTGATTATTTACAAGGGTGTATGTATAGCGCAATTAAAATTTCGCTTTCGTAGAAGTAGATCATCCTTCTAAACTGTCCCTTGCAGGATCGACGATATCGGGGCAAAGAAAGACGCGATGAAAGGGGGTCGATTTGGGTTCGTCGGGAATCGCTTCACCGGAGGGTGCATCAACTCGTCAACCGCTTCTTTTCATTCCTCGTCGGAGGACACGTGCGCACTCGTCCGCTACGTGATTTATTTGAATGGCCAAATTTGTCTCTGATGAAAACCCACGGGGCCACGAGGGACCGAGTTAAACCCAAAATTATGATTCCGAGTGCGCCGATGCTACCGGCCGAACTCTTTGAAGACAGCGCAAGATACAAATAGCGAACGGATTATGCAAGCACGTGTGCCACGTGCTGCCGAGACTGCATGCAGAACCGATTCGCGTGGCTTCGATCGGCGAATGATAAATTTTATTTACCCACGGGGACAAGGTAGATATAATTTACATAACTCCCCGAGTCAACCTAGCTTTTGAAGATTCGATCGGTCATACGAACCGAAGGGATGAATTTTCATCTGGTTTTACCATTACACTCGAGACAGTTGGCAAACCAGAAAGAAAATGTACCAAAAATTGTTTCGAACGAAAATTGGAAACATCGAGGTACCCTTTCAGTCTTGAAACAACCCACGCGATATATCAACGAGATTATGTAAACAGTAATAAATGTACCATTAACTTTACAACTCTTGTTGGGAGGCAACGCTAACGAGTGATACAATCAAAGACAAATCTTTATCTTCTCCGCTGTCTCTACTTCGTCGTGCTAAAATCGCCACGGTATTTAAAAGTACTCGAATGTTTACTTTCGTTCCATTGCCGTTCCCGTTCCATTATCTAGCGTATCGCTTTCTCTCTCTTGCGAATTAGCACGCCTCGGTCTTTGTACGGGGTCCGCTTGTGTCGGTAAATCTATAACGTCGAGACGAGCTCGAAGGTAATCAGTCCTAGAGCACAATAGGTTGCCCTCGAGTCCCTCTCCCCTCTTCAGCCAAGCTGCAACCCGCATTTCATTTTCCTTTCTTACGCCGTGAAGTATTATCATTACCAGAGCCGGTATCATTTTTCGCCACTCACGATATCACTACCCCCCTTAGTCTCTCTCATTCCGTCTCACTTTCGCTCTCCCTTACTCTCTGTCTCGATCGTCCCTCTAGAACGATCCGGAACGAAGGACTCGGGGAGTCCGAGACTCGAATAACCGAGTTAACTCGCCGACAATACGATAATTCCTACGAATACGATGCCCCGGGCCGACTCGGTAATAATACACCCGAGCCCCGTCGAATTTATCGTTGCTACATTTCTTCTCGACCACCCCTAATAACACCGCTAATATCACCCCTCTCGCCCCGATTCTCCTCCCGTTTCTGGTCGTTTCTCGCGGCCATAAATGATCCGAAAGTTATCGGAGGCGGCAAGGTCGAGGTGCCTTTCTAGGGGCCTATTAGGGAGAGTGTACGCGTAAAAAAACAAAACGATTTTGAAAATTCAGGAGAGATAGAGGTTCGGTAGAGAACCGGGAGTTTTTCTTAACCGACTGTCGTACAGTCCGCGACAATGGAATAACGAGTGCTATATTTTTAATTGGATTCTCTGACCCTTCTACGCGACCCCTTAAACGGACCAACCCTCTTCGGACGAGCGGCTGACACCTCTGAAGAATGGAGGCTGCGTGCGATGACACCAGAATCTCAGTAGGTCATCTATCTTCGCAATGCCAACACGCGACCTCGAAAAACGACCTTCGGCCGTGAGGGGAAAAACCTTGATAATTATTTCTAACCGATCCGCGCCTCTAACGCGAACTCCCATTTACGCGACCTTGTCCGAGATCGATTCTTATCCGGCATCCGGTTCAAATTCGTGGCAACGTTATGAGATGACGAATGCCCGTTACGAGGTCGTTCGCGGTTTTATTTTGGGGTAGCGCAGACCTTACGCTGTTTCGAATTTTATTGTTCCTCAGAGACGAGGGATACGCTGCCTGAGCGGTAAATTCGTGCGTAATTTGAAAGCACGAACGTTTTTAGGCCTGTCTTGGAAAGTTTTGAAATGTAAACGCTTTCTCGTTTCGATGAATGTTCGAGTGGTCCCCGAGTGTTTGAAAAACTTCTCACTAAAAATTTGAGTTTTTTTAAATACTTGACTCAAATACAAGAAGCGATTCCTCCCTCGAAGTATAAAAACAGTGGTAACGAAATGAGGCATAGTTCTGGGGTCGGACGAGTGCCCTCGAGGAGACGAAAATTGGCGTCGAAAAGAAAAGAGGTTTGCTGTATCTGACTGCGCGAGTGGTCGCATAATTGTTAGAATTTCTTTTGTATCAACATTTGGGGAGCGGCGACTGTTACGAGCGACGAAACCGAAGCTGCTTAGCGTGGCCGCGACCGAGTCACCCATTCCTCGAGGTCTGAAGAGATCTTTCGATCGTTACTCTTGATTACCATCGTTACCGTCAAATTACTGGACTGGAGAGCAACGAAATCCTCCTCCGTGGGTGCGAAGCCAAGGAAGAAAGGCGTCTAGAGGAGGTAGGGAGGAACTGGGCGAGACGTCGCAGTAGGTAAGATATCGTTAAAGGCGTCCTCTAACCTTCGACCTTCCGCGCATTCGAAACCAGTTTAGGCCAGATCGTCGAAAAGAGGAAGTGGGACACTCGTGGAAATGAAATTAGGAACGGCCGACGCCACGTCCCGACGATTAATCGTATTTTTATTACGGCGTGGCGACGAGAGTCGGCCATAACAACCGGTCAATCATGGAAAACAGATTTTACGTCCAATTATGCGGACACACGGAGATGACGCGCGTTAGGGGGGATAGCTGGTGACTACCCTAGCCTCGGCCTAGAGTGTGTACAGATCGTTTCGCGATTTACTGGACCCTAAAAATCCCAATTCGGAGTTTACGAACGTCCCAGTTAGTGGATTTGTAGATTGCCGCCTGGAACGACGAACGGCGACATTTTTCCTGAATTCCACGGAAGAATCGCAGCCACCGTGACATAGTGGTCGAACTTTACGATCTCTCCTTTTTACGTTTTCAGCTCGGTTGATCGATGAACGAACCTCGAAGATTATTTATGCCAACGTATCTACGGAGGACAAGCTACCTCTTTCTCGAGATCGAAGATTTCACGAAATGGTAACGGAAGAAACTGAGTGGTTAAAGGAGATCTAACTCCTCGCGATCACCCTATTTCTCAAGCGAAACGTTGCTTCGTAAAATGCAAGTCCACTTTATCTGAATAAATCAATTCTTTGACTCAAACATCTTAGGTTGATAAGAAAAGAAACACGTTCTCGTTCTTTAGATAGAGATATCAATAAGTATTCGCTTCCGCTTGATTATTCGTACCGGACGATGATTACGCGAGCCCCCCAACTCGTCGCGCCATCAAAAAGTGAACTCCTCGACCTCCAATTAGAAGAATGTCGTTCAGAAAATTTCGCGACGCGAAATTGCGATCTCATTAAAGCTTCGAGGAGAACGCTTCGTTCTCCTTGATTCCCGTGAACGGAGGATCGCGTTGAGAGCATCGAACCGATCCCAACCCTAAATCTATGCTCTCCGAGTAGTTAACCGGGTTAGAAGCATCGGTTACGATTTACCAGAACTAATTTCGTCCGCGCCTCGGCACGAGCCCGTACAATGCCCCGCAATGTTCAGTCCTCCTACGTGGTACGTAAAAAACGTTTCCTTCTTTTTTTTCCTTGCCACCCCCCGTCGGTTACTCGCCACTCGTGACACTCGAGCTGTAATAACGAAGTCTACCTTCCCCGTGAAAATTGCGGAATGCAAGTAGCCGGGGCCATTCACGGACTCGTATTGCGGCGGAATAGACGACGAACACCTCGAAACCATCCACGCTGCCTGAGCGAAAACCAACCCCGTTTTCCATCTCCACCCCGCCCGTCGCCGGCCAGCTAGCGGGGGTGGCGTAGTACTCGAGGAGGAGAACCGTGTGTATCGACCACTGACGTCATCCATCCCCACTATAAACTACGTCACGTATACGTACCGTCGTCGGAGAGGAGGTTGTCGCAGTGCCGTAGTGACTTTGTGGCGCATCCAAGGGCTCCTAAAGCCACCCCACCCGCGCCTTGAACACCGTTGCCACTCGA
This sequence comes from Hylaeus anthracinus, assembly GCF_026225885.1. Lineage (NCBI taxonomy): Eukaryota > Metazoa > Arthropoda > Insecta > Hymenoptera > Colletidae > Hylaeus > Hylaeus anthracinus. Next base: position 13,964 of record NW_026534414.1, read on the forward strand.
TAAACCCCCGAGCGTCGCCCACGTTCATTCTTCGACGATTTTATTGTCGAGTTTACCGCGGGGGTTAGTGTAAATAGGATTATCCGTGTGATCGCTGGGTATCAATTTTTGCTTAAATTTTACGACCGGGAATACTGCTCGACAACGTCACGTCCCTCACGTCGCGGGGGTCAGCGGTCCGCGTTAACACCCTCTCCGCCGATACGGCGCGTACGTGCGTCCAGAACCCTATCGTCGAGACGAGCGAAATTTTATTCGAATAATGGACGATCACTGAAATCAAACCTTATCGATTCGATCGAATAGTTACCAAAATAAGTATTTCAATTTATTTCTAATAGTAGTTCCACGAGTATTCTTGAGTATAATACATATTGTTTGTTGTATCTATCGACTTGTCTCTGCATTATCGCGTTTGAACATTTCCACGTAATTTTAACGCGACGTTCCTGTTGAAAACGCAGAGAACCAAGAATACGAAGAGCTTTCGATCACGTTCCCTCGCTTTTTCGGGGGTCGCTCGAACACCGTCGACGACGACAAGCGGGAAACGTGCGTGCACCACCGGTGGCGGGAAATCTTGTTTACGCGCGAAATCACGGAATCGACCGATCCTGTTTGCCATGTATTTTACGTGGCCCGGAGTGCGTCGGATTTTGCAAATGTAAATAACAACGTTTTGGTTTGTAATGTTTGATAGCATGATCTATTGTAATTTACGACTGATGGAACCGTCAATAATTCAGAGTGTTAATTGTCGAATGCCGTTAATCGCGCCCCCTACGTGTTTATTTTAATCCTATTGCATTATCATTACCCTGTTATCAACTTTGCACGACGCAACAAGCTTCGTCTATGCGAGCGTACCGGAGAACATTAAATTTCATCAGCGGAGTTCTGGGCTTAATGAGCAATTATCTCCTTGAATCCAAGTTCACCACGCCGCGTAAACTTGCTCACGAAGATAGGCGGCTTCCAACTACTGTTGACTAAACATTACGCGTGCAAACAATAATAACTGCTGCCGGAAAGTAAAATCGCGGTTGAGTCCGTACCCGTGTGCACCGTGTTTTTATATTACTTTAAATTAACTCCCGCGTACCGTAACCTAGGTACAATGATTTTTATATTGCATTGAAAGCCATAAAGACTAACAAAAACTGTATAGTAGTAATTCTGATTTTAAGGAAACAGTCTCGTCCAGCTAACTGGACGTTCGGATGTTAAAAGATGGTCGTAAAAAGGTTAACTCAACAGTGGTAAAAATAGACGCGATGATTGGTTCATGTTCTATTACATTTTTGGTGGAATGAATAGTAAACAGAGACGAGACGCCATCTAAGAGCGGTCGATGGAACGAAGCGTGTTGTAGGGCGTGTTCGCGCCAAAACTCCACAACCCTGAGCAAAACACACCGCATGGCAGTGAACTAAACGGTGTTCTATCAATCTCATACCTAGTAAAAACTGAAATAATCAATATCCAAAGCGTTTCGCAAGTTTTTCTAAAAGTAACGACGTCCAAAGCTCCTTCCCGCCAAAATTTCTCAGCCTCGAGTAAGGCACATCTCGCAAAGAAAGATTTACCCTAATGATTTCCTCGATTTCTACTTCTATATTTGCAGAGATACGAGAATTTAGACTCCGACGAGAGGCAAATTTGAGCTGGTTCACAAGGTGGTGGATGCACGTCGGGGCCTGTTCGCGCCAAAATTGCACAGCCCTGAACCCGAGAGAGCCTGAGTGCAAAAGTATTGATTTGTTTCATCCCTACTAGGTTGCCACGCTACCCCTACTGTACCGTCCATCGTCGTCGCCGTCGTCGTCGTCGTCGTCGCCGTAGTCGTCGCCGTGCTACCTTCTTGTAGCCTCCCTCCTCGCGTTCCCGCCCTCCGTTGCCTTTTCCCGCCCTTTCTGCAGCGTCGAGAGAGACGGAAAAAGAGAGACGAAAAGAGGAGGGGGAGGGATCAGAAAGTGTAAAGAAAGAGAGGATCAAGAGAAGGATGAGAGAGACCGCGGGGGTGAGAGAGACCGCGCGGGAAAATTCTCCCTTCATTTTTCTCGCGAGACAGCAACGCCATCGCGGACTCTGCAGCAGAGGTCCTGGACTCGCGAGAAAAGGGCTTGGTCCTTTGTTTCTCGGTGGTCCGTGCGTTTCGCTCCTTATCCGTCCCTACAGGTCATCGATACTCCATCAGGAGTCGAGATTCGTCAAACACAACGATGAAGATCACGTGCGTGAATTTTCCCGCCAATTTTTCACCTTGTAAATTTTTCAATGTGCGTAGCGATGGGTACAGTACAGCTACACCCAAGTCTATGTAGAGTAGAATAAGAGTGTTTGTATACTTTTAAACTAAGATTAAGAGTATTTTCTTTGTTTTTCACAATTAATCTTTACGTTGATTTCATCGACACCACCGAAACTACCAGTGGATATCCTCTGTAATTAACAGCTCTCAGTTTCCATAAATCTAATTGTACGCATTTAAAGTTTAAATGTCAGTAAATCACAATACCAGAGTTAAATTTCGTATGATAATTTGTTTTCAAAGCACGTTCCTGAAAATTGCTCATTTTATCACCCATCAAACCAGAACCCTGCCTTAATCCGCCGCTGGCAATAACCATGGCTGCCTTCGCGGAAAGAACGCGCCAAGCGCTCCGCGAACGACATTGTAAATTTTCGCTCGATTGTTCGTTCGCCGCTCGAGCTTTTATCTCCCTCGAAACGCGTGCCGTTTCCGCCTCGGGGAACGCTCCTCCAGTTGATTAAACATACCTGGCGAGAGACCGCTCTACCCAGCCAATTACAGCTGCAGGACAATTACTAATTACTTAAAAATATCTGTGCACTCATAAGACGTATCTCCTTTAAAACTTTTACTAGTGGATATTTGCGTTTCATCTTCAGTGGGAATAACGAGGGTTCTTCTCGTACGAGATGTAATAGCGATAATGACGCAAATATTTATTTCTTTAAGAACGGCAAGCCTTTCGAGAAAACGCTGTGACATTCGTTCAGTATCTAAAAGCCCTTGTTTCATCCCATTCCAAGCATTAATTCTAGAAAATTAGTAATCTAAATTAGTAAAACCATTTTTTAACGTACCTAACATAATGCACTTTAGACATATTTAAACGCGATGTTCCCCTTTAGTCGATGCACCCACACGCCACGAGCGGAAATGAAGTACGCAAAAAAATCTTCCGTTAAGAAGTCATTAATGGCGGCAAGTGGCACGACAGGCGGCGACACGCCATTGTTTTGCGAATGCGTTTCCTCCAAGACACGTGGTCGAGACGACACGTGTCGTGACGCCGTGACGTCCTGTTTCCGCTTCATTTCCCCCGTTTCTGGCCTATCTATTTTTCTATCGCCCTAATTAACGCGAGTTAAGTGTTCCCAGGTCACGCGACACTCGGCGTGCATTTGGCTCCGTATGCGATCCATAGCAGACGCACGCCATCGTCTCGAGATTTTCATTCACGCAAACTTTATCGGGTTACCTACGTCGTTCCTAATCAACGATCGCCGCGACGGTTTGCGTTTCATTCGCTTATCCCCGAATCGGAATAGAGTTTTGTCGATCGTCCGCTTGCAACAACGATTCATAAAGGGAATGAAACGTTTCATGTATAAGACGTGGCGAAAAGTGTTCACTCGCAGAAACAAAATGTTAGAAAACCGTGCAGTGAGTTCGAAAAAGTCGAGAACCCCTGACTCGCGTCGTTCTTGGAACACTGTTTGCAAATCGCCAGGAAGGAAAATTGTGGGAAAATGCGAGGAAGCTCGCGGTACATCCTTTTTTCGCTAAAATTCATTTCTCGCGGAAGGGTGGCTCCGGTTTTCAAATTTCTTCGCGTACCTCCGGCACCCTCTTATGAGCGCCAGACGTTCCTCCCGGCCGCAACAATGTGACACTATTCACCGTGACATTGCAGCTGCATTATTCAAAAGTGTGCAAGCGCATAAAGCTCGCCACGGATACCGGTGCCTGGAACGGCCTGTACACTCTCTGCAGGATGCACTTTACAAGACGTCACCCTATTATTTATCGCGTTACATTACAGGCGCGTTGTATTCCCCGGTACATTATTAACGTCTAGGAGTGTCGTGCCGTCCCCTGAAAACAGAGAGAGGCTCGGGGAGGCGCGGATGCGTCTCGAAGAATCGCGAAACGGTCCAATAATTTTTCACCTTAGAGGCTGTTTGGCGCTTTAATATCCGGAAAATGTTGACGACGAAGAAGAGTTACGGTGAGTCGCTCGAAATCCAACAACCGTAATACAGTGTGTCCTCGACTCGCGCGGTTAATTCGTTTTGAAGGATTTCGTGTAAATCGAATCGCATAAACACCAGAGTTCGAAAGAATTTTATTCGAATGTATACAAAAATGTTAAGAAGGTCATTTGACTGATTGTGATTTAGTGTTAAGAGATTACCTATTTTTTAACTTTTACCGCTGCTAATTATGGTTCGAGCCCACCGATAACTCCCGTCATTAAACCTATTATCGAACAGTCGATACTACTATTTCGACGCGAGTGAATTAGCAGGACCGTTTCCGGCGATGGTAAATTGAGTCGCATCGACTTGGAGAGATGGTACTCGAGGGTCGTCGGGTGATCAACCAGCGAGAAAGAGGAAACGATAACAAGACGGTCAACAGATAAACCTTCGAAATACATATTTCCTCTCTCGCCTGGTCTCTCGTCTCCGCTCTCGTCGCCGTCTGCAAAATTTACCAAAGCCGTTTGAAGAAGAAACGAGGAACTGGGGGTTCCCTGAAGAGGTTGATGAGACTCTAAGTGCATAAAGAGGGTAAACACGATCTTCGCGCACCCTCGAAATCAAATGACGAAACTTGGGGAAAAGGGTGGGCCAGGGGTGGGGTAGGGAAGGATGCGCGCGTCCCTTGGACGAAATATTCTCGATGACTCGTGCGAAAGTGGCGGCTCGAAGCGAAATGGTACTTCATCCCCGCTGGATGGATCTCCGAAAGCATAACAGTAACCGTAACAATGGATCCTGAAGGCCCGGGATCGCGATTTCAGGTATCGTTTTTCCGCAGTCTCCTGACAGGATCGATGGAGAGGAGAGCCGACACACACGGTCCTGCGAAAATTGCCGTCGAGTGAGTCGACGCCAGATGGCGTTTCTTTGGATTCGATCGTTTTTCCAGAGACGGTCGGGAACCTGAGTAAACTCTCGGCGAACTGGAGGACCTCGAATGTAAATTTCGCTCCTGGAAAAGGTGTTCGGTTCGAGTCTCCTTCGAAGGATAATCTGGAGTGTCCCGGTACACAACAGGTATAAATGGCCGTGCTAGAGAAGAGCGTGTCTGTATCGAGTCGTGGATAAGGAGACAGAAAATGTTGAAAAATAGAGAAAGACGACACTTTGACCTTACTAAAGAAACACGAAACACTCTCCAAGGATAACCCAGTCTGAATGAATTAGTTCTCTATTTTTTTTTTAAATCGTGTGCCTCGAAGGAGTTAAAATACCAGCCCCCGAAGGGTTGAAGGAAGTTTTAAGCACCGCGGACAGAATGCCTCCCTCTTAAGAGTTATTCGAAGGTCTCGAACGCCGTCGTATAGATGGAGGACCCGTCTTCGATAAGAGCCGAGTTTCGCGCGAATCCCTGCCAAGGAAAAAGATTGAATCGCCGGAAGAACGGGGAACACGGTACCCTAAAATGTTTTCGAGCGTATTTGACGAACGGTTGGGATCGCAATCCGCGAGTAACTCCGTCGAAGCCTCTATTCTATTCACGTACGGGGGCTACAAACCAATCGAATCAAAATGCGAAACGTATACAACGGAGTAAAGTGCGAGCGAAAATGAGACGACGGGCGGGAGCGGGTGCGGCGAAACGCGCGGTGCACAGCCGCGCGGGTATATGCCGTCGACGATTCGATGGGATCGTTAAAATTAACGAGCGTATTCCGAGCTCCTCGAAAATGTCGCGAGCTTCTATTTTTCTCGCGCGTCGACCAACGATTTGCGCCATGGCGGGCGACGCGTTTCCGAAATCGAGCGTCACACCGACAAGGGAACCACGTCAAGTGTAACGCTCGGATTTTAATGAAACTTTGTAGGTGGATGGAGGACTGCGAGTATTTTATTCTTGGGACGACCACGAGTGCTGGTGACCAATACTTTCGTAAATATTTAATAACAGAAGTTGCGACGGTCCACTGCTACTTTTACCATTATTCCACGTAAAGCGACAGCGTATTTGTTACTGTTGTTAAGTACCCTAACGTGATACAAATTTTTTCATACACATAAAAGTACTCTCAATTTGTGGCGAACTTGTTTCCTACATATTTAAACCTCGATTCTTTCCTCTTCGTTCCCCTCAACCCGAAACAGTGCTATTCACTACTCAGTTTCCACATCATCAATTTTTAACTGTATACGCACAGCGTAGGTGGAAGAAAGGTTCAGTGACTTACGGCTGACGACCACCTAAAATTGACCGCGAGGCGACCCACCCTAAAAGTGCCTCGAACTCGCAAACAAAAGAGCATGCTCGACGATCGTCGATACAAAAGTCGTCACCGTTACGGCCGAATATCGCTCGGCCTGTATTTGGGGGCCAGCGGTTGGGAACGTTTGCGTCATCGTACTCGTCGGTACACGGCGAGGAGGTGCTCGAACCGGACGATTTACAGCCGGCAATAATCGTTAAAAGATGTTTACAATGCGTACGCGAGGCTCTAACGCGACTCCACTCGGCGCGACAACGAGCCTCGCGGAGTCCAAGCACACGGGGACGGGACGGTGCGATATCAATGAAAGTATCCGTCGAGGATAACGATAATGCGACGGTGTATTACACCCTCGAGACCAATTCGACCGCCCTTTCGCGTGGCCGACTGATTTTTATCAGCGCACGCGTTACACCATCAGTTTCTTATAATACTTATCGACGGCAACGGGGTGGAACAGGCCGAACAAGGCAGACACACTCCCGAAAACCTAACGAGCCATGTGGACACGGGACGAGAGGAAAACCCACGCTATCTTGGCCCAGCGCGAATTAGGGTCTGCGTGGGCGAAAACTACGTTCGCATATGTGCGTAGGGATATCTGTCGGGGCGCAGTGACGAATGCGCTCGCATTGGGAAAAGGGCGGCACGGAAGAGCCCGCGTATCCTTCATTCTGGCACAAATGGCGCACTGTCTGTTCCTTCGAATCCATCAAAATCTTTCGCGAAAAGGACATTCTCTATTGCAACCTCGCAACCAGTATAATTTTGCGTATAACTGGCGTGCAGAGATTGTTCGAAATTGGTCGATTCGAGCAACCGATAAAGCACGATTACAGAGCCATTTCTACAAAGCATACGACAATTAAACACGAAATTCTCGCGTGCGCGCGAAGGGTACTCGTGGTCTCCAGCGAATCGTTAAATTTTAGTCGTATATTTTATCCTTGGACGTTACTTTGAGGTTGGTAATATTACCTCCGGAATAGCGTGGACTTCCATAGCAGTAAAATTACTTCGTAACACTTCCGACACAATGTCTGGTACGTATACCGTTTTGATTTAAAACCTGTAACTTTTAATTTGACCTATTAAAACTTGCAGAGTTCTTAAAGCTTAACTTGCTTCGACTGTGGTATTAAAATTCCAAGAGTCCAGTTTCGTAAACTTGGAATAAAATAACGGCGTAATTACCTATAACGTGGGAGCTTCGTGACCTCGTCCACTTAATTATGTTCCAATTACATCGTGGCAACTTTCGTTGTACCTTCTATCGCATTAATTTCTCCATAGATTATTCATCCAAGCGTATCTTTTCCTGACAAATTACGACTGATCGAGGACACGGGAAAAGTTACACGGAAATTTGAACGAGCCTGCGGCCGATTCGAACGCGAAACGGTCAGCGACGTTTGCTTCGAAAGCTAAAAGCATTCCACGAGGGCGAAACGTAACGGGGGACACGACTCTCGGTGTATGTAGGTTAAAATCTGTTGATATACAGCGCGCACGTGGACTTCCTTTCGGCCGTGTCACGTAAGCCCAGCTTTCTGTTCTTTTTCGACGAAGCGACCCCTGAAACGACGAGAGCCGAATGGTAGGGTTAATGTGCGTACACACCGCGGGACGTCTACCAATTTCTGGGTTCACCTAATGCACTTATCAGACAGCGAGAAAGGATCGGAGGGAAAGCCTGCGAGAAGAGGGAAAATAATTGGGACAGCCCGTCGTCGGAATCGAGGGAACCCACGATGCCCGGAAAAGCCTCGCATTAAACAGAACGAATCGTAAGCCCGTGGAAATTACCGAGAGAGCCCAGTCAAAAAAAAAAACGAATTGAGCGAAATAAAATTGTTTTCGTTCGAGAAACGCAACGTTGCGCTGAGAACAGAAAAACAAAACGTCGTAAATATTGTGTAGGTATTATTAACCTCTTCCTGGTTGTATACCGTAACGTACAAATACATTGGTACTAATGCAACATGGGGTTAACCGAAAATGGATTTGAAATTCTACGATCTACAAGAGACATTTTCATGTTTAATCAATGTATGGCCCTCGTAGATCTATGCCAGTGTAATCTAGACTAATTATCTCTAGACTCGATACTTCCAAACTATCAAAATAATTCTAGTCACGCGAGGTATCCTATGTGCATCGTTAAAATTCACCCGAAGGCTTCATAGCCGTAATCTAAAACCAATCACCGTTGAAATTCCTAAAAATAAGTGCCTTCTGCAATATTCAATGTATCCTTACATCCGCCTTTCTATTCTCTCGTGCGATCTTGACCAGTCCCGAGAAGAATTATGCATTAAGAATGAATCCTATTAAAGCCACTCGTCTCGATCTCTGCTGTCTTCGTTGACTTTATCCCGATTAATTATGCATCGGCGGATTCCATCGCGGCGCTAATCACGCTTAAACACGCGATGTAACGATTTGGAGTGCCGTTGAAATATTTAACGCGGTGTACTCAACCAGAAGCAAAATTAGCCGTGTTAATAATTCCTCGTCATATTTAAATAACATACAACTAAAGCGAGAGAGCCCTTAAACTCGTGATATCTGATCGACCCACCCCTCGCCGAAACGATCGTCCTCTTAATTATGCGCTGTCTAATTTCACCCTGCGCTAAAATTTTAACGCGACAGCCCGTTACGTCGTAACTTTTGTCCAGCTTTCCTCGCGCCGGTAGAAACGAGCAATTAAGAGGCTTAATCAGGAATACACGCGGTCTACGCCCTGTCATTTGGCCGCTCGCTGCGACCCCTAATTCAATAAGGAGCACCTCGCACTGATTACCGACGAATCAACGAACCTACGAAGTCTTGTCGTCGTAATTGGAAAGTATCCAGTGGCGATGACACCCCCGAACACGTCCACGGGCTTTCCTGTGTTTTACTCGAAAGGGTGCTCCGAATAAATGCGCTCGACTGGGTTCCTCTGTCTTCCACCGGGAATTTTTGGGGCTGGCTTGATTTCGTCCTCGTCGTCGAACAAATTTCAACGTCTTCGCGTGCTAGTGAATTTTTTCTAGAAACGCGTTCTCCGACGATGCCTGCTCTGCTTAGCATACAAAGAAATCCGTGATGAAACGTTCCAAGGTTCGCATCGAATGTTTCGTAACACGTGGCCATAATTCTCGGAACGAATCGAAAAATAATAAAAAGAAAAAAACGGTTCACACAAATGTTTACCATATCCGACCTCGTTTCGATGATTCTCGTTACAAAGCGAGCTAGCGTAACTGATTTAGCTGACCTATTTAGAATCAACGTTTCGTATCTGGCATACGATCGTTACCGACTGCTTGCAAACACTTTCATAATGTTCCATGAGTCGTTTCATTCTCGACAGGAGGGACGGTGGTTCGCTAATCGACTGCTGGACAACATCGGAGAACGTACTCGATCGACTATGTCGCATCGCGTGATGTTCGCTACGTTAACCAAGTTAAACTATTCGATAACACATATAATAATAGAACGCGACATGTATTTTTATTTCGCGACGCAAGCTGTATTCGCTAACAGCTGCCTAGATTTATACGATCTTTATTTCAGCGTTCTCGCGCTGTGAGTCACGCGGCGCGATAACCCGTCGTGTTCCTCCTTCAAATAGAGCCAATTTATTATCCTATAGCGCGATGAAATTATTCCAGCTCGGTTCCCCGTCCCCCGATCCACCAGGAAAGACGTATTTATTCGGTAAATCGGGAATGAGCGGCCGAAAATAAACTACGCTGGCAAAAACGTCGGCGCGCGCCTCGTGAAATTGAGTTACCACCGTCGCCTCGTTATTCTCGTGAGACTCGAAATAAAGTGGCGGGGACATCCGCAAGGATTGAGTTACCGTCCACTTAATTGACCGCCCGCGGAAACGAGAAGAGGACACTGATTGACAGCGAGATGCAGCTGTCATCGGGGCCAGCCCCGAAGAAGGGTGATCGTGGTCGGTTTAATTGGTCTTTAGTGGCGGAATCCCGAAACCGTAGCCTGGGATGTGGATGGAATTAGGAGGAGAATGCGGTTAACGCTATGCGACGCAACGTGAATTTCTTCTGAACTCGCGGTAACGAGACTTCATCCTAAGGAACGCGGACAACGACAAATAAAAACGTTCCAGCGTTTTTCTTTCGCTTTTCAGGCAAGAAAGAATTCTGATCCTTCGAGCACTGGTCCTTAGAAAGAGGGTCTACGAGAAGATTAAATTTAAGAAACGTTTTTTTCCCATTACGAATCCTTCTACATTCCCCAGCTGAACGTTTCAAACGAATATTTTCCATCGAAGGCGAAATCATCGAGAAGCGACAATACATCGTATCGGTAATCTTCCCTCGACTCTAGGCACTCGGGGAAAACCAGTTTCAGCGTCAAAGATGCAACGTGACACCGTGATCCCCGTACACACGAGGAACCAATAAGTCGTTCGATTCAGTGACGCGACGACGCCGACGACGTCACCGTCGTCGTCCGCGACGAATTTCTCAGATTACATAAACCCAAATAATCCTGTGAGTCATTCTAATTCTGGTTTCCTCGGGGTTGCACCGCTTCCCGCGTTCTTCCTCCCCAGACTCGATCACTCTCTCTCTTTCCCTTCAACCCTGTCTTGTTCCTTCGCTCCTGTTGGTTGTTTCATCTCTCCCTTGCTCTCTGGCCGTCTGCCGTATAAATAGCCACGGCACGTGTGTCGTCTCAGACGCACACAGTGGCCCACTTTCCTGTTCTCCCACCCCCAACCATTGGCACTTGAAATTAGAGAACTTCGTCGACCATGTTTTTTCATTTGCGACGCCCGCCACCGATCCACGATCCTCCGCAGCCGATGGACAGCCGTTAATCAATGCGAGGGGATTAGCGGCATTAGGCTATTGGTACGGATGAATCGTACTATAAATCACGATTAACGTTTACACCCTGGCGAGGGCCATCTTTGGAGCCTCCGTTCATTGAGTTCGAGCAAGGGAGGAGAGTACGATTAAAACTGTGATGACTGTAGATATTTATACTGCTGATTGGTAATTACTGAGGGGTAAAGAATGGCAACTTTCAAGACGAGGGAAATCCAACGAGACCACAGCAGGACATTTTAAATAATATTGCTTCTAGTATCCGAAGCTATTTTACGTTCCATAAATATTATTGTTAAATATCGTCGCGGATGGGGAAACATAAAAATAAAATAACTCCGTTAATTACGACTGCGCATATTGGCCTCGGCAGAGAGAGTTCTTATTACGTGCTTGCACATAAAGCAAGAAAAGAACTTGTCAAAAGTTAAATATAAATTTATTTATATTCTAACAATCACAAAGAATGATTACACGTTTTAATCGCGTTTAATCTATTACCTGGAGCCAACCGGCAAGGAATTATATCTCGAAGGCACGAGGAAAATGGAACTCGTCTGCAATGTTAAATGGTCATTTTGTGAAGGCTACTCATCTACCGCTGACATTTAAAAATAATGGTAATCTTGGGAAGCGGGTATGACGTCCGGTTAGAAACGAGTGTAGCAAGAATTACGAGTCTCAAGTGCAACATGCTTTTCCCGCTCCGTGTAACGAAACGAGCTACATTTAACCTCGAGTATGTAACAACGGAGCCAATTCAAGGGGAACTATGTACTAACAACACGCTCCGCAATGTAAATCGTGCCTACGCGTACAAACAATGTGGGTCGGAAGTGTGGTACGAGCTTTAATTCTACGGGGCTTTGTTTTCGAGAAAATTGGACTCGAAAAAGTTTACGCGATATACGCGGCGTAACATTGGTTCGCCGTAAACTAATTGAATTTTCAAAATTAATTCCCTGGAACGCCAAGTCTCGAACAACCGAATTTGATTTCACATTTCCCACTGATTTTCTATCGAGAACTTACAACACTCTATGAAAGCCGAATAACGTTCTCGAAACAGTTTTTTTTTGTTAACGATGGCAACGAAGATATTAAGAGCGTTCGACTATTTTTGATCTCGCTACTAGCGTTCTTATTTCCTGTTTCCGGCGGAAGTGTGCACGTCAGAGAAGGGAAAGCTTCTCGCATTCGAGCAACGTCTCCGTTGGAAAAGAAATAAACTACTCGGATGTTTCGGGCAAGCTGTGTCGTGTGTCGCGGGAAAGGTGCTCTATGGCGACATCGTGACTCTGACCTCGCGGTGCATGCAACTGCATTTCCAGCGCGGCGCGAAGTTCCCATATCTAGGTGTGTAATAACGGAGATCTCATCTGACAGATCGCGTTCGCGACACTGGCTGATTCTGCTCCCTTTTGCAATCGGGCTGTCTCGCTCGTTGCCAACTTCCGACCGTTCCAGGTCTCTTCCTGTTCACGGTCCATTTTTACGGAACAACGACAGCCAACCGTGTGTCACGTTCGCCCACGAGGACGCAGGTAACAAGAATCGTCACACTTTTGCCGCGCGTCTATCGCCCAGGATCGTGCGATGGAAACAGGAACAATAAAAGAATAAACGCATGAAAGATACACGAAACAAGTAATTTTCGGGTATTATAGTGTGTTTCTGATTATAAAAGAGGACTTCGATGCGGAAAAATGCTAGTAAAATCGAAGCTACTCAGCTCCTACTTCCGCAGTAGTTTGTGGTATTCATGCGCAGACAAGGGTATTGTACGCGTTATGGTCAGACACGTTTCTCACTGTTCGTCGTCACGCCTCAAACGAGTCTTTAATCGGTTGATGTTTACGAATGCATTAATGTTGTCATTGGTACTACAAACAATTCTAAAGAATTCGTTTTCATTTGCGAACACGATCAAGGTAACGCATACTTTATACATCGTTAGATCGTTTGGAATACGTTATTTGTAAAATCTCGCGAGGTCTATTGCCATGAAATATTGAAACAATATTTTCTCTAAAAATATGGAAAGCGTCCTTCGTTTACCGGAAACAATGCGTCCGCAGCTCCGCCTATCAGATTTACCCGTGCTATAAAACGTACCACGCGAATAGGTACCAGGTCAAATAACCAATGAGTATCGCGCAACGATGGCGAAACTACGCGTGCCCGCTGTTTTGATATTCTTTGCGCTATTCGGTGTCGGTTTAGTGGAACCTCTGATGCACGACAGTATATCCAAGTTTCTGGGATCGTTCACTCCTGCCAAACAGTATTTTCATTTATCTCTATTGCGATCGAGGTGAATATCGTGTATCGATGAATTCTAGTTCCGACGGTGTCGTTACAGAGTGAGGATTCCCGAACTGCTAAATCAACTGTGCAACCAATCGCAGGGATCGAACGCGATACTTCAGGACGCATGCTACGGATGCTTCTTCAGGGCTACCAATCAACCACTCGGATACTCTTTGCTCGTGGCTATGTCCAACTGTGCCAACATTTATCTCAACGACACCGATTACCGCCATTGTCAACAGTACTTGAGGGTAAGCACGAGTACTTTGAAATTTTAAATTAAACTCGACGATGTGATTTCTCACCTACGCGACTGACATTTTACCTGACACTGAATTATTCCTAATTAGAACATTCGTTTATTTCTGATCTCGCTGCCAGAGTTCTTATTTCCTTATTTTACGTAGAATGCCACCACTTCGATAGACCCGAGAATCAATCCCACGACGGTGTACTGCACGTTCCTAGAGTGCATTCGTCAAGTGAACAAAGACAACTTGGTAAGAAGAGCAGAACTATGTCTTGCAAAGCTTTAGAAATTTTTCTTTTCCCTTTTCTCTATAGAAGTTGTATAAATTATGAAGTGGGTTCGTTGAATTCAATGACCCGCGGAGTTTATTACAGGTATACCGCTCGCGTTGAATCATTTGTGTGTAAATAGTGTACATAAGACGATAAAGACATAGCAATTGTAAATATCGAACAGGACGCACGAGTGATACCGAGAAGGGTGGCGAGGAAATCTTCGTTTTTCTACCTCAAGCTGTATAAACGAGTAGTGAGAGGTATTTGCATCATAAGAGAACAGAACTCAGAGTTGAACACGATCAGGCCGGGAGCGGAACCCATCGATCCAAGGCGACAATCGATCCAACCAAAAACGGTGCCTTAGAGTTGCAACGCTGTACATAGAGATTCGTATAAATGACTCTGTACATAATGTACAATATTTCAAAATAACGGAAAGGTGGAGCTTAGTAAGTACGTTACTAATACTTTACAATCGTAAAATTTCGAAAGGAAGAATTAATAGCAAAATCATTGCAATGCTTCGATACGACTTGTACATTTTATTTACGCTCCTTAAACTCGCCTTGCATACCAGCTTGCACGTGTTGCATTGATTCTTTGGATAAAGACTTTACGTAGAAACTTTGTACCTATAATTTGCATCACGATCTGTATTAACGCTTATTAAATGCTTATTACCGTTAGTTCTGCGATTACCAACCCTTTATTGACAAACGTTTCCCTCAGCTCAGGGAATGTGTCGGCGAGGCCATACGAATGTTTCCCCGTTTCAACAACACGGACGTCCAACTAGCCCAATTATTCGTGAATACCACCGCCTGCGTGCTCGCGAAAACACGCTGCGCGCTTATGAATCCGATAACCGGGGAATTTCAAGAAGACGACCTCGCTAATAAGCTCCACATACCCTCGATCAATGCCGTACTGGTCAACACGGATTACAACATCAACATCGTCCAGCTACCATTTCATTACGGTTCCGTCGACGTTTGCGCGAAATACAGAAATTTCGAGCAAGCGACCTGGCCGAGCGTCACCTGCTGACCAGAAATTTCGTAGCGAAGACCAAAATTTCAACCGACCGCGAGCTAACGACTATAGGACAGTGTTTCCGTTTGCTTTGAGAAATTAACATCGTCGGAATGACCCATTCGTGGCACGCAACTCCATTCGAACGATGTAATCGCAATACGAAGTAACGAGTATTGTTTTGGTACATTTCCCAACGGAAACATTATTAATACCGATGATATATTGTAGAAAATAACATTAGCCATCGAAGGTAAAATTAATTTTAACATTATGGAGTTGTTGTTACCTATACCTTCATGAATAAAAGTGAAGAAAATTTATATTCGATCTTGGTAGCTACTCGACACGAGTTATTTTTACTCTTGACGATCTTGACGAAGCGGAACGTCTCTGGATAGAGAATGGCCATCGCAACGTGGAAGGACAGCGTCATTGTGCTTCGTGTTTCAAATTCTAAGGCAAGGCCAAACGCGTCGCTTCGCCGTTTGTGCACGTGCTCGTTTAAACACTGGTAAAAATCTCGCGACTTCATCCACAGAGAGTTCCTCTCATTCATATCGTTCCCTCGCTTCGTTTCGCGCGTGGCGGAAGGGCAAATAAAAATTTCGCGACAGACCTTGTGACATTCGTATTTGCGAATTTTCACGCTCGCCGACCAAGGTCGTTACAGCTTTTTCACCGACAAGTTTCGCTAGGATATGGAAAAACGAAATTCTCAACAATTTCGTGAGAGTAATACGACGTAGTCGCTTTCATGAGATTGCCGTCAATGTTAAATTTATGCGTTCCTGTGAAACGAAGACTTCAAACGATGATTCATGGCTGCGTTACAACGTGGATTGCACTTAGATGACTGGTGTCATTCTTAGTCACTATCGTATTATCTTTCGGCGTCATCGCAGAGCTATGTAATCGTTGTTAAATTAACATTAACAATGAAAACTGTATGGAACTATTACGTAGGTTTCCATTGATTCATTTCTACAGTATGTGCTTGTTTACGACTGGATATCGACTCTCGAGCCCGTGGTGCAATGTTCTCCTGAACATCGACTTTATAAATAGAGTCGCTACCATTTCGACGCGAAATGGTAGCTCTATCCTATTAATTTATAGCGGAGACAATA
>NW_026534415.1:0-1457 GCF_026225885.1 Hylaeus anthracinus
TCCGGTAGACCTAATGCCACCTGGTGTCTCGATTCGTTCCTGACAAACCTACTCGGTAACCTTTTCGACGTTGCATCCAGTGGACGAGTCCTCCTTAAAATCGAGCCGAAAATTGTGCAGACCAAGCATCGGTACTCGAGGGTCCTCGAGTTAGCGAGAACGCTCGATTCGATTACGTTCGCGTGGAAACGGACAGATTTTAATTCGTTCCCGTTCCGTTGGTTTAATTCTGTTGCTGCTCGACGGCGACTTCTTGCCGCGGGAAGGGTTCGAAACGGCCCAAGGCGATGCAACTGGTTTACGTTTATCTGAGCGGAATTCATTAGCGAGGCCGCGTTGCGCGCGCAGTTATCACTCTATCGCGGAATTACTCGCGGATTAATCCGTCGGGCTCGAAATTACCTGGGCCCGTGTAATCCCTCGCGCAAACAGAGCACTAGCGACACATGACCATACTATATCGCGGCTGGAACATAATACAATTCCACAAAGGACCCTATCGTCAAAGAAGCGACTGCGATTCACTGTACAGTACATTACAGTACAGTACGGTCTCGATTCATACGCAACATACAAGCAGGTATTCGAGTCTTAAGATAGGATTTACTTCTCTTTTCCAATATTTTTCATTTTATAGTAGGTGTAGAAATTAATTCCGTGCCTTATGATAGGTCACGTGTACATTGTAACGAAGTTCAAGGCAAGAATGTAAAAGGCTGGTAATTTAATATACAATAACAGAATGACGATTAAATATTTCTACTTAAACTACAGTTACAAATGATTGAATACAAAAGCACAGAATTAATTTCTACACCTACTATAAAATGAAAAATATTGGAAAAGAGAAGTAAATCCTATCTTAAGACTCGAATACCTGCTTGTATGTTGCGTATGAATCGAGACCGTACTGTACTGTAATGTACTGTACAGTGAATCGCAGTCGCTTCTTTGACGATAGGGTCCTTTGTGGAATTGTATTATGTTCCAGCCGCGATATAGTATGGTCATGTGTCGCTAGTGCTCTGTTTGCGCGAGGGATTACACGGGCCCAGGTAATTTCGAGCCCGACGGATTAATCCGCGAGTAATTCCGCGATAGAGTGATAACTGCGCGCGCAACGCGGCCTCGCTAATGAATTCCGCTCAGATAAACGTAAACCAGTTGCATCGCCTTGGGCCGTTTCGAACCCTTCCCGCGGCAAGAAGTCGCCGTCGAGCAGCAACAGAATTAAACCAACGGAACGGGAACGAATTAAAATCTGTCCGTTTCCACGCGAACGTAATCGAATCGAGCGTTCTCGCTAACTCGAGGACCCTCGAGTACCGATGCTTGGTCTGCACAATTTTCGGCTCGATTTTAAGGAGGACTCGTCCACTGGATGCAACGTCGAAAAGGTTACCGAGTAGGTTTGTCAGGAACGAATCGAGACACCAGGTGGCATTAGGTCTACCGGA
>NW_026534416.1:0-6305 GCF_026225885.1 Hylaeus anthracinus
GTGTGTGTGTGTGTGTGTGTGTGTGTGTGTGTGTGTGTGTGTGTGTGCGCGCGTGTGTGTGTGTGTGTGTGTAAGCATGTACGCGCATAAGTCTGTACGTGTATGTGTGTTCGGGTGTGTATGTATTCGCTTTGTGCGCGCACGAGCTTCTGATACGTAAATCGCGCGTTGTGATCTCTTGTCGCATCGTTACAAATTACATATACATTATACAAGATTTTACCTGGCCGTTGTTCCTCGACCTGTCACCGGCGGTTGCATATCTTCTTAAGTTAAGAGTACGCAATCAGGCTGCCATGGGACCCGGTGGCCCACTCGTCGAACCGCGGAGACGCGCAATAAATCCTTTGTTACGTCATCGTTGATCGTCGACGCTCGGGTTAATTTCGAAAAAAAGCGATCTCCGCGGTTCGTGAAAACATGTTGGAGGATGCACGATGGATGGATGTCACATCGGCCCCCTCCCTCGATCTCCGTCGTGCCGTTTCTAGTTGCGATAGTTGTGTGATTTTACGCTGGAATTTTCGTTTTCTCGCATTTTTGTTTTATTTTTTTTTTTTGTTCGTTTATCCCCGAAATACATACACACGATGAAATGAAAGAAGGCACCTTGCTCCTTAGCGTACGGTCTGTGAGTTATTGCCGTTTCCGCGCGGGAGGGTGGGGGGGGGGGTGGTAGGTGGCCGATAATACAATATTGCTGGGGGTCTCGTGACGCGCACCTTGGATTTCACGTGAAATTATGAAACAATGAAGGAACGTCGTAATTTCTGTACGAATCGGATATTAGTGATAATTATTAACCTCTTGATGGATATCGATAGGTACAGTACTGTGGAAAATATTAAATTCTTCTTTGAATTTATGCTGTTTTTATTTAATTTCGGACGATATACCGTACAATAACATTGGTAAAATCAAATATTTGTATATAATATACCGCATATAGACTAAACTTTTTCACAGCACTGTATGTGTATATTTACACTTCTATCAAAATTACCGTTACTTACGATCAGATTACTTTCTGGAATTACAAAATATACAGTATTAAAGGGACAGTATGTTTGTATGACAACATTGATTTCTAGATAAAGATTGCTTCGTTTAGTGTGTATTCGATTAACGCCAACAAAAATTAAAGTTCGTCCCTCAAGAGGTTAAGCATTTTTTTCCTCTTACAGAACTATGGTTGATACTAAGCGAGGCTTCGGGGTCACGTAAAATTTTTGGATTGTAAGTGACAAGATTAATCTTTCCATATAACAGTACAACAAACTTGTTTTTTTTTTAATACAATAGAAATTGGTTGTTTTTAGGCATTCAAACAAGAAGACTCCTTTAAATGGAATCTTATTGTATGTTCAATTTGATTCCTGAAGCTAATAACTTACCCACAGGACATAGCTTACACCCAGAAACCTTTGTTAGTATCAACAACGAAGTATCGTGCAGTGAAAGCCTCTAATGCTTTATTCTTTCAGAACTACTCATTCTCCGTGGATACGTGTTACTTTTCCATCTCGCTCTCACGTTCTCTCCCTCCCAGTCACTCTCTCGCAAGCATACATCGTGTTTTCTCTGTCATACGACCAAATCCTTTCTCGCCATGTCTTTCTTTCGCGTTCGTATTTGTTTCTTACACGTCTCTCATTCCGCGGGACAGAAATATTCGTATTTTGTTTATCGGGGGCTCAGGGGGTCCAACAGGCTAGCCGCAATATTCATTTTCTTTTGTCTGTATGAGTTACAATTCAATGGTTTCAAGTTTCTTAAGCCTAAGGGGTATTTAACACAGTACACTGCGGAGTATGCATTAACAGGTGTCGCGTCTCCGCTGTCGCCCGCTTCTTTCGTCCTCGTTTCTACGCTTATATTCGATATATTCTCTAGTTTTTCGGCTAATATTATCTTCTTACACATGTATGTCTGGTATGTATATATAATATACATATTTTTGTATTATTCGCGTGTGTGTATATATACATGCACATATAGGATATGTATGTATGTATGTATGTATGTATACACATATAGACGCACGCGTTGGTTTCATTTTTTTTTTGTAGTCTTTCTTGTAATATATATGATCATATACATATGTTACTTTAAAGTATGCTCGCTTACGGCTCCTATTTTTGCTTTCTTTCACTGTGTGCATCATCATCAATTTTTTTTTTTTTTAAAAACGTTCTTGCGTTAACGCTACGCTGTTTTCACGGTGCTCCAAATCGGTCACTTCCAAGTAGCTTGGCTGCTGCCTTCCTACCTTTACGTTAAATTCCGATTCGCGAAACGTAACCACGAATGGCTTCTAGGAAAGTCAAAGTGCAACCTTGTCGACGCTCGCGGCTCAATTTTGGCGTAGGTAAGTAAAGCCGCAGAAATGTTCTTACGTTGAGAAGCGTACAAGAATAGTTTAAACACTCGACAAACTGTTCGTAAATTTGTACCATTTTTCTGATTATGTCGTACAAACTTGGGCACAAAAGAAGCCAGATAGCAAAAGCAGAATAATCCTTTGAGCTTGCGTGTCCTCATCGAAATACTACATTTCTCGATTTTATCCACGCGGATCAGAGATCGTTTACGTAGATCGTTTTGAGGCTCTTATTAACGGCTAAGGATAAATAAACCAATTCCTCTGGACTACTTTAATGCGATGTATAATATTACACGTATTTCAATGCGTATTATTTTCAACGTTTTCCTCGATCCTACTACAATCTCGTTTGGTTTACATTATTAGATATCATTGTTTCGTATTCGAAACAATGGTATTTGTACAATCTTCCTTACGTGCGAGCAGTGATGTTCACAGATCTTTTTGCCAATTATTTCCATTTGTACAGGCACGTAATTTCATTTGTACACGGATGACAGGTAAGCACCCTAAACGCTACGCGAAAGCAGCAACGACTACGATGAAACGTATAATCACTCGACTCTGCTAATTTTCTAATATTTTCTACCCGATGCTGCTCTAAATTTTGACTACATGCGTGGAACGACTCTAAATATGTACAAGGTTCAGCTTTTCGCGTGTATACTGTGAATGCCGTGACGTTACCTAGGCGTATGTTAATTTAGAGTAGCATCTTTAAACAAATGTAATTGCTCTTAAATAATATTATTTTATAGGACGGTAAGATACATACGCGCAGTAGACATGACTGTGCATGGTCGAAGGAACATTCGACAAACCGCATAAAAGGATAAATTCTGGATAACGCGTGTCTTATTACGATACCTAAAAATTAAACCCTAAGTACATAAAATAAGCAGGTTTCGTAACGTACAGGTTTCGGTAACGTAAAAATGTGCAGTAATTACGTTATTAATTTAAATTTCATACGGCAAATGAAATGTCTACGATACGATAGAGAACATCTACGAATTGAAAAGCTTAGCTCCAATGCGTTTTAAATCCAAACGTGTTTTACTTTAATGGTGTCTTATACCAATTTGAGATTGTGACGTTTTGGAAAAGTAATATTTCTAAGAAGAATGTAAACGAATCGAACGAGATGTGTCTTTTTAATTTCCAAACTAAACGCTACGAATATCTTAACTCTATTTCATAAATTTTGATTTTACTGGTTACCTAGTATAGTCCCGCCAGAAATCGGGTACATTCTAAACGTTTCGTTTCTCGTCTCGCGTCGCTCTATGTCCTTATCAACCATCTGCTCTCCCAATTTCTTAATAGTTGCTACCGAGCTGTCATGGATACCGCTAAACAGCGCAATGATATGTTTATACATGCTTTCGCGTGTGCTACGCTTTCAACAGATTAAGACAGCATTTCGTTGTACACTTGTAAGAAGCAAAACGTCTAACGAAACGTTAACGGAATCGATGCCGTTTCCTAACGCCTTCACCACCGATGCCGATGTCCCTCTAGAGTCTAGACCTTCGTTCTGTTCAATATCGCAAGAAAGCATACCTGAACATTGTTAATTACTTTAGTCAGTCCTCGTTGAAAGGAACGCGTACTCTCGTCTCTAAATGTATGTTTCATCAATGATTGTCGGTTATCGTATTTGGGGGATCCTCGCGACGGTGGGTCGCTATTGTGTAAAAAATCATCGTCGTAGAGTGATTCGGTCGCTCGGCGCGAAGGGCCATAGGAAAACCGGAGGTTACGATACGAAATACGGAATGAACGCAACGGGGGGAAAGAATTTCACGTGGACGTGATACGTGGTAATGGCGGAAAGTCGAAGATGCCAGTAAATGCGAAAGAAGAATAGGGGAAGGGTGTGAGGAAAAAAAGAGGGGAACTGGGTCGCCGTAACACGGGAATGTCGTGATTCGATAACGGCTAGGCGGTCGGTGTGCCAGCTTGCTGAAGCTTAAACGACGCGACGGTAAAAATCCTCGAAACGACGAGAATCGCACTATCGTACACGTTATAGGGTTGTAGAATTTCAGAGTCGCGTCTCGGGGCCATGGACGAAGGATGGAGGCAGCAGCCGCAGCTCGTTTCTTATATATTTTTGTTTTCGTGTATATGTGTACGTGTCTGTTTCTCGTGTGTGTGTGTGTGTGTGTGTGTGTGTGTGTGTGTGTGTGTTTGTGTGCCGTGTTAACGGTACTGAATGTAATTTGCAGATACAGTTATTGCACTATTCTCTTATTTTTTTGTTTCTTCTTCCTCGTGAACGTTTTGCTCTTCGCACTTGCTAACCTAGTGATCGTCAAGCTAGACTAGATTGAACTACGTCTAGAGCTGTAGTTAAGTTTCTCGTCGCTACGTTCTACGGTACGCTGTTTTTTTTTTCTTTCTTGTAGGAGTGTTTCGCTTGTAACTGTGTATTTACATAGGTGTGTGCATGTGTCTCTGTGCGTGGGTGCGCGTAATGTGTGTACGTGTGAGTATACATTGCTCTTTTTACGTTCCTTAGCGCGCGATTACGCACACGAGTTAGGTACCATAAACGGATTTTACCAATTCGTATTAAATGTATCACTCGTTCTCTCACGCTTTCTTTTCTCTCTCGTTCACTCTCTTTCTCTTTCTCTCTATCTCTGACTGTCTCGATCATTCTTTCTCCAATTTGATCTAATCGTAAGTAAGGTTTTTACACGTTTTCTCTCGATTCCACTCTCGCTTCGTCATCGTTACTTTCCAAAATCCCTTGTCACCTCCTACTAATTAGATTATATTAATTACCTACTTATCACTTTACACTACATTTTGGTTTCCCTTTAATGCAGCGCCGTTTTTTTTTTTTTTTTACTTGGCTAGCTCCATTCGGTTTATTACCTAGACAACGTACGTGTGAGACTATGGTAAATCCTATTTACGTCTTAACGCTCCAGACGTCTTTCTTTAAATACTTTTTACAGGACGAGGATCCTCCGTCGATTCTTGAAAAGAGTGGGGGGACCGCTCTCTTTCTCATGGTTGAAAGTGGAATCGAGTCGAGAAGCGGATTTTACGGGAAAGGGAGTGATTATACGGGCAAAGGACGCAAGGGTAGAGTGTACGAGACGTATGATTTGATTTTCTCCTTCCTCCCTTTAATCGACTTCCTTTTAATACGACGCCTCGTCTCACGCCTCGCGCTTACCCTTTAAATTCACGCTACAATTGACGTCTTACACTCTAACCCTTACCCCCTACTGCCCCACCCATTTAACACGCGGCCCTTTTCCCCTCTCCGTTCGCTCGTTCCACTTTTCAGAAAAATAACCTATATTTTTATTTTTTTTGTTCGCCTAACTAATAATGTACACGATATTTTGTTTCACTTATGTTCTTATATTGTTCCTTACGATCTATGTATCTCACGCACAGCGCTTTCTTTTTCACTTACGACGATTCAAAATAACAGCTTTCGTCGTCGCTGCACGTTTTGGTATATATTTGTATTTATATGTATGTATATATTTATTTATAATTCTTTCGTTACTTCCTCGCGACTCGTAGCGTGTCCTTTAGGCTGCGCGTAATCGCGTTTACGACAGGGGAAACGGAAATCGACAGTATTACGAATTCTGCCAATGATTCGACAATTAAATTAATTTGCATTCAGCGTTTCGAGTTATGTACGATTAAATTTTTCTGTTAATTCGTTGTACTCTTATGCTACTTTTGATAAAACGACTCTCACGCCTCTCCCGTATTTGATCAATTATAAAACAATTGACGGAAATACGGTGAAATATGTTTGGTGTTGATTTATATCTTGGGCCACAATCCTTATGTTTTAGGTACACGATGGAAAATTTCTTTATACTTGTACAGATTTCTTTTTTTGATTCGTTTCTATGGTTTCCTCCGTAACGTATTGCCAGTA
>NW_026534417.1:0-6303 GCF_026225885.1 Hylaeus anthracinus
GTGTGTGTGTGTGTGTGTGTGTGTGTGTGTGTGTGTGTGTGTGTGTGCGCGCGTGTGTGTGTGTGTGTGTAAGCATGTACGCGCATAAGTCTGTACGTGTATGTGTGTTCGGGTGTGTATGTATTCGCTTTGTGCGCGCACGAGCTTCTGATACGTAAATCGCGCGTTGTGATCTCTTGTCGCATCGTTACAAATTACATATACATTATACAAGATTTTACCTGGCCGTTGTTCCTCGACCTGTCACCGGCGGTTGCATATCTTCTTAAGTTAAGAGTACGCAATCAGGCTGCCATGGGACCCGGTGGCCCACTCGTCGAACCGCGGAGACGCGCAATAAATCCTTTGTTACGTCATCGTTGATCGTCGACGCTCGGGTTAATTTCGAAAAAAAGCGATCTCCGCGGTTCGTGAAAACATGTTGGAGGATGCACGATGGATGGATGTCACATCGGCCCCCTCCCTCGATCTCCGTCGTGCCGTTTCTAGTTGCGATAGTTGTGTGATTTTACGCTGGAATTTTCGTTTTCTCGCATTTTTGTTTTATTTTTTTTTTTTGTTCGTTTATCCCCGAAATACATACACACGATGAAATGAAAGAAGGCACCTTGCTCCTTAGCGTACGGTCTGTGAGTTATTGCCGTTTCCGCGCGGGAGGGTGGGGGGGGGGGTGGTAGGTGGCCGATAATACAATATTGCTGGGGGTCTCGTGACGCGCACCTTGGATTTCACGTGAAATTATGAAACAATGAAGGAACGTCGTAATTTCTGTACGAATCGGATATTAGTGATAATTATTAACCTCTTGATGGATATCGATAGGTACAGTACTGTGGAAAATATTAAATTCTTCTTTGAATTTATGCTGTTTTTATTTAATTTCGGACGATATACCGTACAATAACATTGGTAAAATCAAATATTTGTATATAATATACCGCATATAGACTAAACTTTTTCACAGCACTGTATGTGTATATTTACACTTCTATCAAAATTACCGTTACTTACGATCAGATTACTTTCTGGAATTACAAAATATACAGTATTAAAGGGACAGTATGTTTGTATGACAACATTGATTTCTAGATAAAGATTGCTTCGTTTAGTGTGTATTCGATTAACGCCAACAAAAATTAAAGTTCGTCCCTCAAGAGGTTAAGCATTTTTTTCCTCTTACAGAACTATGGTTGATACTAAGCGAGGCTTCGGGGTCACGTAAAATTTTTGGATTGTAAGTGACAAGATTAATCTTTCCATATAACAGTACAACAAACTTGTTTTTTTTTTTAATACAATAGAAATTGGTTGTTTTTAGGCATTCAAACAAGAAGACTCCTTTAAATGGAATCTTATTGTATGTTCAATTTGATTCCTGAAGCTAATAACTTACCCACAGGACATAGCTTACACCCAGAAACCTTTGTTAGTATCAACAACGAAGTATCGTGCAGTGAAAGCCTCTAATGCTTTATTCTTTCAGAACTACTCATTCTCCGTGGATACGTGTTACTTTTCCATCTCGCTCTCACGTTCTCTCCCTCCCAGTCACTCTCTCGCAAGCATACATCGTGTTTTCTCTGTCATACGACCAAATCCTTTCTCGCCATGTCTTTCTTTCGCGTTCGTATTTGTTTCTTACACGTCTCTCATTCCGCGGGACAGAAATATTCGTATTTTGTTTATCGGGGGCTCAGGGGGTCCAACAGGCTAGCCGCAATATTCATTTTCTTTTGTCTGTATGAGTTACAATTCAATGGTTTCAAGTTTCTTAAGCCTAAGGGGTATTTAACACAGTACACTGCGGAGTATGCATTAACAGGTGTCGCGTCTCCGCTGTCGCCCGCTTCTTTCGTCCTCGTTTCTACGCTTATATTCGATATATTCTCTAGTTTTTCGGCTAATATTATCTTCTTACACATGTATGTCTGGTATGTATATATAATATACATATTTTTGTATTATTCGCGTGTGTGTATATATACATGCACATATAGGATATGTATGTATGTATGTATGTATGTATACACATATAGACGCACGCGTTGGTTTCATTTTTTTTTTGTAGTCTTTCTTGTAATATATATGATCATATACATATGTTACTTTAAAGTATGCTCGCTTACGGCTCCTATTTTTGCTTTCTTTCACTGTGTGCATCATCATCAATTTTTTTTTTTTTTAAAAACGTTCTTGCGTTAACGCTACGCTGTTTTCACGGTGCTCCAAATCGGTCACTTCCAAGTAGCTTGGCTGCTGCCTTCCTACCTTTACGTTAAATTCCGATTCGCGAAACGTAACCACGAATGGCTTCTAGGAAAGTCAAAGTGCAACCTTGTCGACGCTCGCGGCTCAATTTTGGCGTAGGTAAGTAAAGCCGCAGAAATGTTCTTACGTTGAGAAGCGTACAAGAATAGTTTAAACACTCGACAAACTGTTCGTAAATTTGTACCATTTTTCTGATTATGTCGTACAAACTTGGGCACAAAAGAAGCCAGATAGCAAAAGCAGAATAATCCTTTGAGCTTGCGTGTCCTCATCGAAATACTACATTTCTCGATTTTATCCACGCGGATCAGAGATCGTTTACGTAGATCGTTTTGAGGCTCTTATTAACGGCTAAGGATAAATAAACCAATTCCTCTGGACTACTTTAATGCGATGTATAATATTACACGTATTTCAATGCGTATTATTTTCAACGTTTTCCTCGATCCTACTACAATCTCGTTTGGTTTACATTATTAGATATCATTGTTTCGTATTCGAAACAATGGTATTTGTACAATCTTCCTTACGTGCGAGCAGTGATGTTCACAGATCTTTTTGCCAATTATTTCCATTTGTACAGGCACGTAATTTCATTTGTACACGGATGACAGGTAAGCACCCTAAACGCTACGCGAAAGCAGCAACGACTACGATGAAACGTATAATCACTCGACTCTGCTAATTTTCTAATATTTTCTACCCGATGCTGCTCTAAATTTTGACTACATGCGTGGAACGACTCTAAATATGTACAAGGTTCAGCTTTTCGCGTGTATACTGTGAATGCCGTGACGTTACCTAGGCGTATGTTAATTTAGAGTAGCATCTTTAAACAAATGTAATTGCTCTTAAATAATATTATTTTATAGGACGGTAAGATACATACGCGCAGTAGACATGACTGTGCATGGTCGAAGGAACATTCGACAAACCGCATAAAAGGATAAATTCTGGATAACGCGTGTCTTATTACGATACCTAAAAATTAAACCCTAAGTACATAAAATAAGCAGGTTTCGTAACGTACAGGTTTCGGTAACGTAAAAATGTGCAGTAATTACGTTATTAATTTAAATTTCATACGGCAAATGAAATGTCTACGATACGATAGAGAACATCTACGAATTGAAAAGCTTAGCTCCAATGCGTTTTAAATCCAAACGTGTTTTACTTTAATGGTGTCTTATACCAATTTGAGATTGTGACGTTTTGGAAAAGTAATATTTCTAAGAAGAATGTAAACGAATCGAACGAGATGTGTCTTTTTAATTTCCAAACTAAACGCTACGAATATCTTAACTCTATTTCATAAATTTTGATTTTACTGGTTACCTAGTATAGTCCCGCCAGAAATCGGGTACATTCTAAACGTTTCGTTTCTCGTCTCGCGTCGCTCTATGTCCTTATCAACCATCTGCTCTCCCAATTTCTTAATAGTTGCTACCGAGCTGTCATGGATACCGCTAAACAGCGCAATGATATGTTTATACATGCTTTCGCGTGTGCTACGCTTTCAACAGATTAAGACAGCATTTCGTTGTACACTTGTAAGAAGCAAAACGTCTAACGAAACGTTAACGGAATCGATGCCGTTTCCTAACGCCTTCACCACCGATGCCGATGTCCCTCTAGAGTCTAGACCTTCGTTCTGTTCAATATCGCAAGAAAGCATACCTGAACATTGTTAATTACTTTAGTCAGTCCTCGTTGAAAGGAACGCGTACTCTCGTCTCTAAATGTATGTTTCATCAATGATTGTCGGTTATCGTATTTGGGGGATCCTCGCGACGGTGGGTCGCTATTGTGTAAAAAATCATCGTCGTAGAGTGATTCGGTCGCTCGGCGCGAAGGGCCATAGGAAAACCGGAGGTTACGATACGAAATACGGAATGAACGCAACGGGGGGAAAGAATTTCACGTGGACGTGATACGTGGTAATGGCGGAAAGTCGAAGATGCCAGTAAATGCGAAAGAAGAATAGGGGAAGGGTGTGAGGAAAAAAAGAGGGGAACTGGGTCGCCGTAACACGGGAATGTCGTGATTCGATAACGGCTAGGCGGTCGGTGTGCCAGCTTGCTGAAGCTTAAACGACGCGACGGTAAAAATCCTCGAAACGACGAGAATCGCACTATCGTACACGTTATAGGGTTGTAGAATTTCAGAGTCGCGTCTCGGGGCCATGGACGAAGGATGGAGGCAGCAGCCGCAGCTCGTTTCTTATATATTTTTGTTTTCGTGTATATGTGTACGTGTCTGTTTCTCGTGTGTGTGTGTGTGTGTGTGTGTGTGTGTGTGTGTGTGTTTGTGTGCCGTGTTAACGGTACTGAATGTAATTTGCAGATACAGTTATTGCACTATTCTCTTATTTTTTTGTTTCTTCTTCCTCGTGAACGTTTTGCTCTTCGCACTTGCTAACCTAGTGATCGTCAAGCTAGACTAGATTGAACTACGTCTAGAGCTGTAGTTAAGTTTCTCGTCGCTACGTTCTACGGTACGCTGTTTTTTTTTTCTTTCTTGTAGGAGTGTTTCGCTTGTAACTGTGTATTTACATAGGTGTGTGCATGTGTCTCTGTGCGTGGGTGCGCGTAATGTGTGTACGTGTGAGTATACATTGCTCTTTTTACGTTCCTTAGCGCGCGATTACGCACACGAGTTAGGTACCATAAACGGATTTTACCAATTCGTATTAAATGTATCACTCGTTCTCTCACGCTTTCTTTTCTCTCTCGTTCACTCTCTTTCTCTTTCTCTCTATCTCTGACTGTCTCGATCATTCTTTCTCCAATTTGATCTAATCGTAAGTAAGGTTTTTACACGTTTTCTCTCGATTCCACTCTCGCTTCGTCATCGTTACTTTCCAAAATCCCTTGTCACCTCCTACTAATTAGATTATATTAATTACCTACTTATCACTTTACACTACATTTTGGTTTCCCTTTAATGCAGCGCCGTTTTTTTTTTTTTTTTACTTGGCTAGCTCCATTCGGTTTATTACCTAGACAACGTACGTGTGAGACTATGGTAAATCCTATTTACGTCTTAACGCTCCAGACGTCTTTCTTTAAATACTTTTTACAGGACGAGGATCCTCCGTCGATTCTTGAAAAGAGTGGGGGGACCGCTCTCTTTCTCATGGTTGAAAGTGGAATCGAGTCGAGAAGCGGATTTTACGGGAAAGGGAGTGATTATACGGGCAAAGGACGCAAGGGTAGAGTGTACGAGACGTATGATTTGATTTTCTCCTTCCTCCCTTTAATCGACTTCCTTTTAATACGACGCCTCGTCTCACGCCTCGCGCTTACCCTTTAAATTCACGCTACAATTGACGTCTTACACTCTAACCCTTACCCCCTACTGCCCCACCCATTTAACACGCGGCCCTTTTCCCCTCTCCGTTCGCTCGTTCCACTTTTCAGAAAAATAACCTATATTTTTATTTTTTTTGTTCGCCTAACTAATAATGTACACGATATTTTGTTTCACTTATGTTCTTATATTGTTCCTTACGATCTATGTATCTCACGCACAGCGCTTTCTTTTTCACTTACGACGATTCAAAATAACAGCTTTCGTCGTCGCTGCACGTTTTGGTATATATTTGTATTTATATGTATGTATATATTTATTTATAATTCTTTCGTTACTTCCTCGCGACTCGTAGCGTGTCCTTTAGGCTGCGCGTAATCGCGTTTACGACAGGGGAAACGGAAATCGACAGTATTACGAATTCTGCCAATGATTCGACAATTAAATTAATTTGCATTCAGCGTTTCGAGTTATGTACGATTAAATTTTTCTGTTAATTCGTTGTACTCTTATGCTACTTTTGATAAAACGACTCTCACGCCTCTCCCGTATTTGATCAATTATAAAACAATTGACGGAAATACGGTGAAATATGTTTGGTGTTGATTTATATCTTGGGCCACAATCCTTATGTTTTAGGTACACGATGGAAAATTTCTTTATACTTGTACAGATTTCTTTTTTTTGATTCGTTTCTATGGTTTCCTCCGTAACGTATTGCCAGTA
>NW_026534418.1:0-6248 GCF_026225885.1 Hylaeus anthracinus
TCGTAATCAGGATAACTTATCGCCTAACTAATAATCGTTTTTTTTTTCTGATGCTGTGACAGAGAGGGCGATATAAAAATTGCAGGGGAGACAAAGACAGAACGATGTCAAAGTGATTATATTCTTTAAACATAAATTTATAATACATTAACAAATACCTCTGATTAACAAATACCTCTAACGAAAGATTATGTATATGTATTTTCTTCTTCTAAATACATAATCCTCAAATTAGTATTACGGTGCTGATCACTGAAAGTAATTTTTTCATATAAAGTATTTATTTTATTTGTATACTGCTATATTTGCATTTATTCTATTCCATAAGTAACACGATTAAAACCAAATGAACAAAAACAAATTATATTTAGGGTTTTTAGAGTCTTCAAAATATTATTCATTTCGCTTAATCTTCATTGTGAATTTCATCTAGAAAAATATACAATTTTACATAGATTTCATCTACATTTTATAAGAACGTGGTTTACATTTTACATTCTATTAAAACACGAATTAGAAATCTGTTAAAAGGATTTATGATAAGGTTAACACAATTTCTTTATTTGTTTTACTAAGTTAATAACAGCGTAATATATAATAATTAAACCATCTGAAATGGGCAAATGCTTTTATGGAAACTTTTGAAAGCAGCTCTTTAAACACTGGACATCTGTTGCTACGGAGTACAACAGAAATTCCTGAGAGGTCACCCGCGCGTAATAAATCTGGATTTACGTAAAGTTCTGCGATAGTAACTTTAGATGGAAACAGCAATGTAAATCCACAAACTAGTACAAGTGAATGGTGATTCTAAAAAATCCTTGAATTTACTCATCAAGATGCCACAGACAAAATTGTTTATTGCAATAAATTCTTTTTCACGCTATAATTATGAATGCAAGATATTGAAAACGTCTACTGAATTATATTAATTTAATATCAATCTTTATCGAAGATTATAAAGAAAGTTATCAAGTTATCAAGTTATTTGTTTAAATATCTTATTGCTAAAAATAATACTGCTCAGAATGGAGATGACTGGTTAAAAATACAAATAATCATTCATGTGGTAAAAAAATACGAAATTACTTTCGAAAAGTACCAATAATATTATTACTATAACATTCAGGAAGGGAATGAGAAAGTTACAGCGAGACTGGCAATAAATCATGTTAAGTTCCAGGTGAGTTCAAGAAGACTTACGGTACAACGTAAACTTGTTAGAACGAAATATATGAAGGTGTAAGGGACGAAAGCAGTTGTGGGGCTAGCGGAATAGCAGTGGACCGATAACCGCAAATGAGAATGGTACAGGAAACTACGCTGTTCCACGCTTCCCTGGTGACCGATGAGGCCAATTCTGCGAACCACATTTGCTTCATTTGAAGCTGTTGTTCTAAACTTTTCTGTTAATTGAAACGAAGAAATTGGAATACTCCTAGCGGTTATTTTAAGTTTCTGGCCAGTTTAAGCCGCGCAAAAACTATAGCTGCACCGTGGCGCGAGTATTCCGGGAAATCGAGGTATGTTAAATGTTTGAATGGACTTTGGGAAGCTTACTTGCTACGAATTGCATAAAGCGGATTGATAACTTCAGTCGAAAGCCACGGCAGTTTTTGCATCCAAAAGGAATACCTTTTGTGAAGGGCATTCTATGAATTGAACATTGAATTAAATAATTACAGAAAATGTTGTAGCTAGTACTTTACTGAAATAATTAGTGGTGACTCAGTTCTAATGTTACGTTATGACAGTAGATTCAAACAAGAATCATCAAGAAAAACTTTCGGATCTAAAATATTTTCAAAGTTACAGAAGCATTAGAGAAATTCTCTTCGATAAAAAAAGAATATTCTAAGAAACATTTAATTCTTGGATTCCTAATGCGATTTCCTCTCTCAAAACTTGTACAAGCATACGTAGTAAAAAAAATTTCGTTATCAACGAGGTCTGTCCTTTCAGAATTGTGTGCAAATAGTACATACAGTGGGTGTAGAAAGTATTCGTACACCGATCAATTTCTAAAAAAACTATGTAAAATTGTAATTTATTAACTTATTTTTTATAAACAATGACATTCTACATAATCTCGGAAATCTCTAGAACAGATAGATTACAAAAAGAAATAGCTATTTATGTAAGTGGCGAAATTAACAGGAAAAAAACAATTAATCGATAGAAATATTGAAGCAACAAGTATTCGAACAACTGTTTAATTTTGAAAATTTCATTAAAAAAAGAGAAATTTACATTAATTTATAAGCATATAATACTTCCTTCGTAGGCTATCCTTTTGATTTTGTAATTATTACAACTCTTTTAAGCATTGAATTAACTAAATTCTTAGTTATTCGAAATGGGATCTTTTTCCATTCCTCTATTAGAGCCATTTTTAAAAGTACTTTACTGGAAATTTGATGTTTTCTAATTCGTACGGAGCAATAAACTAATGTGTTTACGTTACAAAATCTACTGTAAATGGTTCGTCATAAGAATCGTACAAATACTTATTGCTTCTATACTTTTACCCACTTTTCCCATTTTTTTGTTTATTTCGCAAATTATATTGACTAGTAAATGTTGTTTGGACTATATCTATCGTAGAGACTTCCAAGAATATATAAAATATCATTGATTATAAAAAAAAAAGTTAAGAAACTACAATTTCACACAAAAGTTTTTTGGGAAATTGATCGGTGTACGAATACTTTCTACACCCACTATATGTAAGTAGTATGATGAGATTCAATCTATCGAGACGAACACCGCATGACCGTGACTTGCCCCAATAAATGTGTCTGTCCTATGGAAGGGTAGCCACTGGTCAACACTTAGATTAACAAACACAGCTTGACCACACCTTGCCGCAATAAATGCGCTGGTCTCTTGGACGGATAGGCACTGGTCAACAATTAGATTAACGAAACACAGCACAGCTGACCAGCCTTGCCACAATATATGCACAGGCACTGGTCAATATTTAATTCAACATTTAATTTGACAAGAATTTATAATCCAAAACGCCTGTTATTCGTAGCACTTCGATTTTCGGTTTTCACGCCAACGATTTATAATGGAAACAGAGTACTGGGTTTAAATTTATTCATGCGAAAACGAAGAGCTTTCACAAAGTATTTAATACAGGAATATTTTGAAAGATATTATACAATTTAGCTTTTAATTTCCTTTTCGGTAGAATGTAATATAATAATAATAATAATAGTAATTTGGTTACGTATCGCTAAACAGTCCCATCGAATTTCATTTGTAATTTATCCCGATAAACTGTTTTTGGTGGTCCCGGAAAAGCACACGTTCTCATCGTGCACCGATATCGATGCACTATGACGCGGTCATGAAAACCGACGGTGCACCAACGCATACGCATGCGAGCACGAGCACATACTGTGTTTGTGCCACTAGCATTCAGTCAGTACGTATCGGGGTAGTCGTGTTTCTTCGTAAATTTAACGATTTTACTGGCAGACGTGGGCACGTCCCGAAATGATGTACGGTTCGCTCGTATGACTCGGTAGCTAATGCTTTAATATGCGCAAAGGGTGCCATGCCCGTGTCACACGGATTACCGCTAATTGTAGTTTATGCTTTATACTACGCTATTCTCTTGTACGCTCTGTCGTCCGTTGGGTATTCGATATGTACAGACCTGTATGTTTACTTATACAGCCGAATACACGTCCCACTGGGTACATATCCACATAACAATTTGTATTTGCCAGGGCCTGTGGATTATATACGTCTACGGTATGTACAAGTTACTCACATCTAAGTACAAACGTTATCATTTCTGAGAGTAACGAAGACGCGGGGGAGCGTCACCAAGGGAATTACTGAATGGAGCAGTGATGCTCGATCCTTTCGAGGGGAATGTAAGTAAAATAATACTAGTTTTCGTTTTTTCTTTCAAGTATTTTTATAATATTAGTTTGCTATTTACGAAAAATCCGATCCTACATGTATATGTCCAATACCGCGAATGGAGTCGATTTTCGAACGTATTGTTGTAGGATCCTAGGAAAAAGAGTACGATGTGGGATTTAAGCTGGAGATCTTCGGAAGTTGGGATTTGCTGGCTGACCACTTTACAACTGCGCCATCACCGACCCTCCAATATCTTGGTCTTCCAGACTTCTTTCTTCTCTCTTGGTGCCTCGATCCAATATTATAAAGAGCAATAAATGAGAACGATTTTCCTTTGCTCTTTAGATGCTTTTAAAAGCAGAAATTTTATTTCATCTAACTCAATGTTTTAGATACCGATCAGAAAACGTAACAATATTTCTAGTATTAATAAAACGTCACAAACTTCTAATTCAGTAATAATGAAAACCAAAGGGATTTTTAAATATTCATATTTAAATATTAATTTTAAATGAAACTATTAAATGAAAAAATCACAAATCTTAATTAATTTGATTAAAATCGTCAAATCCGTTGAATTCTGCATCGTCTTCAGTAATTGGTAATGCCTCCTAAAACTCATAGCAACCTCCATCTTTTAAGGAGCAAAATTAACAATTAATCTTGTTCTTTGAGAGCCTTGACGAGTATTTTTCTTATATAAAAGTTAGCTATAATACTTGTTATTCTGCATCGTCTTCAGTAATTGGTAATGCCTCCTAAAACTCATAGCAACCTCCATCTTTTAAGGAGCAAAATTAACAATTAATCTTGTTCTTTGAGAGCTTTGTCGAGTATTTTTCTTGTATAAAAGTTAGCTATAATACTTGTACTTTCAACCTTTGATCTTTCTCTCTTTCTCCTTCTTACAACAAGGGTTTGAAATAGAGCCTTGTCATCAAGAGTATTTAAATTCAGTAACATCAAAGAGATTGTAGATGAAAGTAATTATCTCTACATATGTATAATAAAAATTGGGTATTTTTATGCGTTGCAAGAAGACGTACTTGATGTACCAATAATATTATTTTTGCTATCTTCTGTATCTATATTTATACTAATTTCGACATCGCGTGAATGTAACCCTTGCTATGAAATAACTGCTAATTGCCTGTTGAAAGAGATCTCAATTGTCGTGGTTCGTAAAAGGAAAACCATAAATTATGCTCAGCATTCTCCAGAATTATATTCTTGATAACGTCAGACAAAACTTATGCTTCGGTTGTATCGTTAATCTTCTAGCCACAGTACTTATTCGTGTTGGGCGCATAATCTACTCCTAATCTACAATATTCTCAATGTCCGAATGAGCTTGTTGCATCTATTACAGATCCGTATCAAAAGGCAATATTTTATCGTATATTCACAGTCGTTGCGTATCTTGATGACCAAAGTTCACGAAGATACGTGAACAGAAAGAATAAAATCATGAAGCTAATTAGAGAAATAATTTATTTTTTGCTCACGTGTACTGTTTCATTTTGTACTTTTCTCGGAAAAACGGTGGAGGTAAATTAAAATATTTTGGAAGTATACATATACAAATCATGTATGTACACTCAGATCTGGGCACTTTTGAAAAAATATTATTCGAAATATTATTTCAAGTTACGTATTATTTTTGCTTTATAATTACTTGAAATAACTGTGATATTTAAAAATGATTTCAGGTGAAATAATTACCCAAATTCAACAAGAAATAAAAATAAATATAATAAGTAATTAAATTTCTCGTTTATTTTATTTGAAATGACGTTTGATAAAACGAGATTACAGTATTATTCGAGCAAGACTCTTTCACAGGGAGGGAATTAACTTAACAAAATACATTTTCTATAATATATTTTACATTATAAACCAACCATACATCATCATAATAATATCTTATATTCTTAAGCCTAAGCGTGTTTTAACCTATATTCTCGTTTATATACTTCCTTCGTATTTATACTTTGTTTATTTCTTCATATTATTTATATTTATATATATATATTTTTGTTTTTATTTATATTCATCATTATTTATAATATATTTTATATGCTATGTTATGTATATATATAATATCATACATATTTATTTTTCACGCACATCCCAGGGTGTCTCGCGTTTCCATTTTTTTTTTTTATATCGTGTGAGAATTGTCTTTTGGAGGTATCTGTCTCCTTTTTCCCCATTTTCTTCCCTATGTGCACGTGCACGTGTGCCACTATATCTAGGAAAATGTTGCTTGTGTGATCCGTGTACAAAGTGTACGTGTACGTGTTCCGCCTTCTCATACTTTGTGTGTGTGTGTGTGTGTGTGTGTGTGTGTGTGTGTGTGTGTGTGT
>NW_026534419.1:0-6249 GCF_026225885.1 Hylaeus anthracinus
TCGTAATCAGGATAACTTATCGCCTAACTAATAATCGTTTTTTTTTTTCTGATGCTGTGACAGAGAGGGCGATATAAAAATTGCAGGGGAGACAAAGACAGAACGATGTCAAAGTGATTATATTCTTTAAACATAAATTTATAATACATTAACAAATACCTCTGATTAACAAATACCTCTAACGAAAGATTATGTATATGTATTTTCTTCTTCTAAATACATAATCCTCAAATTAGTATTACGGTGCTGATCACTGAAAGTAATTTTTTCATATAAAGTATTTATTTTATTTGTATACTGCTATATTTGCATTTATTCTATTCCATAAGTAACACGATTAAAACCAAATGAACAAAAACAAATTATATTTAGGGTTTTTAGAGTCTTCAAAATATTATTCATTTCGCTTAATCTTCATTGTGAATTTCATCTAGAAAAATATACAATTTTACATAGATTTCATCTACATTTTATAAGAACGTGGTTTACATTTTACATTCTATTAAAACACGAATTAGAAATCTGTTAAAAGGATTTATGATAAGGTTAACACAATTTCTTTATTTGTTTTACTAAGTTAATAACAGCGTAATATATAATAATTAAACCATCTGAAATGGGCAAATGCTTTTATGGAAACTTTTGAAAGCAGCTCTTTAAACACTGGACATCTGTTGCTACGGAGTACAACAGAAATTCCTGAGAGGTCACCCGCGCGTAATAAATCTGGATTTACGTAAAGTTCTGCGATAGTAACTTTAGATGGAAACAGCAATGTAAATCCACAAACTAGTACAAGTGAATGGTGATTCTAAAAAATCCTTGAATTTACTCATCAAGATGCCACAGACAAAATTGTTTATTGCAATAAATTCTTTTTCACGCTATAATTATGAATGCAAGATATTGAAAACGTCTACTGAATTATATTAATTTAATATCAATCTTTATCGAAGATTATAAAGAAAGTTATCAAGTTATCAAGTTATTTGTTTAAATATCTTATTGCTAAAAATAATACTGCTCAGAATGGAGATGACTGGTTAAAAATACAAATAATCATTCATGTGGTAAAAAAATACGAAATTACTTTCGAAAAGTACCAATAATATTATTACTATAACATTCAGGAAGGGAATGAGAAAGTTACAGCGAGACTGGCAATAAATCATGTTAAGTTCCAGGTGAGTTCAAGAAGACTTACGGTACAACGTAAACTTGTTAGAACGAAATATATGAAGGTGTAAGGGACGAAAGCAGTTGTGGGGCTAGCGGAATAGCAGTGGACCGATAACCGCAAATGAGAATGGTACAGGAAACTACGCTGTTCCACGCTTCCCTGGTGACCGATGAGGCCAATTCTGCGAACCACATTTGCTTCATTTGAAGCTGTTGTTCTAAACTTTTCTGTTAATTGAAACGAAGAAATTGGAATACTCCTAGCGGTTATTTTAAGTTTCTGGCCAGTTTAAGCCGCGCAAAAACTATAGCTGCACCGTGGCGCGAGTATTCCGGGAAATCGAGGTATGTTAAATGTTTGAATGGACTTTGGGAAGCTTACTTGCTACGAATTGCATAAAGCGGATTGATAACTTCAGTCGAAAGCCACGGCAGTTTTTGCATCCAAAAGGAATACCTTTTGTGAAGGGCATTCTATGAATTGAACATTGAATTAAATAATTACAGAAAATGTTGTAGCTAGTACTTTACTGAAATAATTAGTGGTGACTCAGTTCTAATGTTACGTTATGACAGTAGATTCAAACAAGAATCATCAAGAAAAACTTTCGGATCTAAAATATTTTCAAAGTTACAGAAGCATTAGAGAAATTCTCTTCGATAAAAAAAGAATATTCTAAGAAACATTTAATTCTTGGATTCCTAATGCGATTTCCTCTCTCAAAACTTGTACAAGCATACGTAGTAAAAAAAATTTCGTTATCAACGAGGTCTGTCCTTTCAGAATTGTGTGCAAATAGTACATACAGTGGGTGTAGAAAGTATTCGTACACCGATCAATTTCTAAAAAAACTATGTAAAATTGTAATTTATTAACTTATTTTTTATAAACAATGACATTCTACATAATCTCGGAAATCTCTAGAACAGATAGATTACAAAAAGAAATAGCTATTTATGTAAGTGGCGAAATTAACAGGAAAAAAACAATTAATCGATAGAAATATTGAAGCAACAAGTATTCGAACAACTGTTTAATTTTGAAAATTTCATTAAAAAAAGAGAAATTTACATTAATTTATAAGCATATAATACTTCCTTCGTAGGCTATCCTTTTGATTTTGTAATTATTACAACTCTTTTAAGCATTGAATTAACTAAATTCTTAGTTATTCGAAATGGGATCTTTTTCCATTCCTCTATTAGAGCCATTTTTAAAAGTACTTTACTGGAAATTTGATGTTTTCTAATTCGTACGGAGCAATAAACTAATGTGTTTACGTTACAAAATCTACTGTAAATGGTTCGTCATAAGAATCGTACAAATACTTATTGCTTCTATACTTTTACCCACTTTTCCCATTTTTTTGTTTATTTCGCAAATTATATTGACTAGTAAATGTTGTTTGGACTATATCTATCGTAGAGACTTCCAAGAATATATAAAATATCATTGATTATAAAAAAAAAAGTTAAGAAACTACAATTTCACACAAAAGTTTTTTGGGAAATTGATCGGTGTACGAATACTTTCTACACCCACTATATGTAAGTAGTATGATGAGATTCAATCTATCGAGACGAACACCGCATGACCGTGACTTGCCCCAATAAATGTGTCTGTCCTATGGAAGGGTAGCCACTGGTCAACACTTAGATTAACAAACACAGCTTGACCACACCTTGCCGCAATAAATGCGCTGGTCTCTTGGACGGATAGGCACTGGTCAACAATTAGATTAACGAAACACAGCACAGCTGACCAGCCTTGCCACAATATATGCACAGGCACTGGTCAATATTTAATTCAACATTTAATTTGACAAGAATTTATAATCCAAAACGCCTGTTATTCGTAGCACTTCGATTTTCGGTTTTCACGCCAACGATTTATAATGGAAACAGAGTACTGGGTTTAAATTTATTCATGCGAAAACGAAGAGCTTTCACAAAGTATTTAATACAGGAATATTTTGAAAGATATTATACAATTTAGCTTTTAATTTCCTTTTCGGTAGAATGTAATATAATAATAATAATAATAGTAATTTGGTTACGTATCGCTAAACAGTCCCATCGAATTTCATTTGTAATTTATCCCGATAAACTGTTTTTGGTGGTCCCGGAAAAGCACACGTTCTCATCGTGCACCGATATCGATGCACTATGACGCGGTCATGAAAACCGACGGTGCACCAACGCATACGCATGCGAGCACGAGCACATACTGTGTTTGTGCCACTAGCATTCAGTCAGTACGTATCGGGGTAGTCGTGTTTCTTCGTAAATTTAACGATTTTACTGGCAGACGTGGGCACGTCCCGAAATGATGTACGGTTCGCTCGTATGACTCGGTAGCTAATGCTTTAATATGCGCAAAGGGTGCCATGCCCGTGTCACACGGATTACCGCTAATTGTAGTTTATGCTTTATACTACGCTATTCTCTTGTACGCTCTGTCGTCCGTTGGGTATTCGATATGTACAGACCTGTATGTTTACTTATACAGCCGAATACACGTCCCACTGGGTACATATCCACATAACAATTTGTATTTGCCAGGGCCTGTGGATTATATACGTCTACGGTATGTACAAGTTACTCACATCTAAGTACAAACGTTATCATTTCTGAGAGTAACGAAGACGCGGGGGAGCGTCACCAAGGGAATTACTGAATGGAGCAGTGATGCTCGATCCTTTCGAGGGGAATGTAAGTAAAATAATACTAGTTTTCGTTTTTTCTTTCAAGTATTTTTATAATATTAGTTTGCTATTTACGAAAAATCCGATCCTACATGTATATGTCCAATACCGCGAATGGAGTCGATTTTCGAACGTATTGTTGTAGGATCCTAGGAAAAAGAGTACGATGTGGGATTTAAGCTGGAGATCTTCGGAAGTTGGGATTTGCTGGCTGACCACTTTACAACTGCGCCATCACCGACCCTCCAATATCTTGGTCTTCCAGACTTCTTTCTTCTCTCTTGGTGCCTCGATCCAATATTATAAAGAGCAATAAATGAGAACGATTTTCCTTTGCTCTTTAGATGCTTTTAAAAGCAGAAATTTTATTTCATCTAACTCAATGTTTTAGATACCGATCAGAAAACGTAACAATATTTCTAGTATTAATAAAACGTCACAAACTTCTAATTCAGTAATAATGAAAACCAAAGGGATTTTTAAATATTCATATTTAAATATTAATTTTAAATGAAACTATTAAATGAAAAAATCACAAATCTTAATTAATTTGATTAAAATCGTCAAATCCGTTGAATTCTGCATCGTCTTCAGTAATTGGTAATGCCTCCTAAAACTCATAGCAACCTCCATCTTTTAAGGAGCAAAATTAACAATTAATCTTGTTCTTTGAGAGCCTTGACGAGTATTTTTCTTATATAAAAGTTAGCTATAATACTTGTTATTCTGCATCGTCTTCAGTAATTGGTAATGCCTCCTAAAACTCATAGCAACCTCCATCTTTTAAGGAGCAAAATTAACAATTAATCTTGTTCTTTGAGAGCTTTGTCGAGTATTTTTCTTGTATAAAAGTTAGCTATAATACTTGTACTTTCAACCTTTGATCTTTCTCTCTTTCTCCTTCTTACAACAAGGGTTTGAAATAGAGCCTTGTCATCAAGAGTATTTAAATTCAGTAACATCAAAGAGATTGTAGATGAAAGTAATTATCTCTACATATGTATAATAAAAATTGGGTATTTTTATGCGTTGCAAGAAGACGTACTTGATGTACCAATAATATTATTTTTGCTATCTTCTGTATCTATATTTATACTAATTTCGACATCGCGTGAATGTAACCCTTGCTATGAAATAACTGCTAATTGCCTGTTGAAAGAGATCTCAATTGTCGTGGTTCGTAAAAGGAAAACCATAAATTATGCTCAGCATTCTCCAGAATTATATTCTTGATAACGTCAGACAAAACTTATGCTTCGGTTGTATCGTTAATCTTCTAGCCACAGTACTTATTCGTGTTGGGCGCATAATCTACTCCTAATCTACAATATTCTCAATGTCCGAATGAGCTTGTTGCATCTATTACAGATCCGTATCAAAAGGCAATATTTTATCGTATATTCACAGTCG
This sequence comes from Hylaeus anthracinus, assembly GCF_026225885.1. Classification (NCBI taxonomy): domain Eukaryota; kingdom Metazoa; phylum Arthropoda; class Insecta; order Hymenoptera; family Colletidae; genus Hylaeus; species Hylaeus anthracinus. The sequence continues at coordinate 5,295 of NW_026534419.1, forward strand.
TTGCGTATCTTGATGACCAAAGTTCACGAAGATACGTGAACAGAAAGAATAAAATCATGAAGCTAATTAGAGAAATAATTTATTTTTTGCTCACGTGTACTGTTTCATTTTGTACTTTTCTCGGAAAAACGGTGGAGGTAAATTAAAATATTTTGGAAGTATACATATACAAATCATGTATGTACACTCAGATCTGGGCACTTTTGAAAAAATATTATTCGAAATATTATTTCAAGTTACGTATTATTTTTGCTTTATAATTACTTGAAATAACTGTGATATTTAAAAATGATTTCAGGTGAAATAATTACCCAAATTCAACAAGAAATAAAAATAAATATAATAAGTAATTAAATTTCTCGTTTATTTTATTTGAAATGACGTTTGATAAAACGAGATTACAGTATTATTCGAGCAAGACTCTTTCACAGGGAGGGAATTAACTTAACAAAATACATTTTCTATAATATATTTTACATTATAAACCAACCATACATCATCATAATAATATCTTATATTCTTAAGCCTAAGCGTGTTTTAACCTATATTCTCGTTTATATACTTCCTTCGTATTTATACTTTGTTTATTTCTTCATATTATTTATATTTATATATATATATTTTTGTTTTTATTTATATTCATCATTATTTATAATATATTTTATATGCTATGTTATGTATATATATAATATCATACATATTTATTTTTCACGCACATCCCAGGGTGTCTCGCGTTTCCATTTTTTTTTTTTATATCGTGTGAGAATTGTCTTTTGGAGGTATCTGTCTCCTTTTTCCCCATTTTCTTCCCTATGTGCACGTGCACGTGTGCCACTATATCTAGGAAAATGTTGCTTGTGTGATCCGTGTACAAAGTGTACGTGTACGTGTTCCGCCTTCTCATACTTTGTGTGTGTGTGTGTGTGTGTGTGTGTGTGTGTGTGTGTGTGTGTGT
>NW_026534420.1:0-8110 GCF_026225885.1 Hylaeus anthracinus
TTTCAAAGAAACTTTCTCCTTTCTGCACATCCTCTATGATAACATATCACATACTCCACGTACACTTCATGAAACGTGTTTGGAGAGTGGTCGACGTGTATCTGCCAAATAAAGTTTTTCTCATTAGGGTAAGGTTAACGAAGTAAAATGAAATGGCCGTTGAACTGTTCTGGAGCCGTATCAGTTAAAAATCCATTTTCAAATGTTCTCTAGTTGCTATATATTAATGTTTAAGAGCAATTGCTGTTGAAGGTACAGATACTTTACCTGGAGATGAGTCTTTGTCAAGATATTCCATATTGAATAAAGTGAATTCTATAATCGTGGATGATGCTGAGTGCCCCTACTCTATGATACTACCGCCACGACTATTGTACCTAACCAGTAGTTTGAACTGAATATAATACAGTAAAGTATGAAAACGATAAGCTCATCATCTGAAATAGAAATGCTTTGAATGGAAATGTGAAGTGTACAAGCTGGAGATGGCAACTAGGATTTGACCGACATGACAAAATAGAACAGAAGATGATGGCAGTAATCAGTAAACGTATAGTGTGTTAATTAACATGTGGGTTCTCTTTTCAGAATTAATTCCTTGTATACGCAAGAACTGAAAAGTTTTTTACCATTTTTTATTTTAAAGCTTTGTTACTTAAATATACGTAATTAAAATTTAGCAATAGAACTCCCGTCGCACGTCATTTTGTATAACAGTCAGTCATCCTAAGACAAAGACGCTTCACCTGCTTAGATCTCGATAAGGAAGCTTCGGATCGCAAAATGGATTAGAACTATTCGATTCGTATTGCTAGGGGATATCTATTTTGAGAAGAGTTCTTACATTTTTAGCATCAACCTGTAAACAAATGATTCAAACTGAGACTGAATGCAATAAGAATTGAAAATATCTAGCAGACAGTGTTTGACGAATCACCTAATTGCCATCGCTGCTGTAAACAGTTCTACACGATAAAGAACAAAAAAATTACCGTCGAAAAGCCTTCATAGGATGGAACGAACAAACCCGAAAGATTAAATTCACATACTATCGAACTCCTAACCATCATCAATAAAAGCAGTTTCTGCATCTTCAGCGGTGTGTAGTACCACGTTGTGAAGTATCTGCATTGTTAAATAATATTGTATTCATTATTTCGGAAATGAGAAACTTTCTTAAAGTAGAACCAACACTGGTAAAAAACAGAAACTCACGTTTCGTAGAAAACGTCCATGCTATCGTCAATTACTTTCTGTCCACTATAATTGTTCAAGAACATGATTACCATGTGGATGATCACCATAACACTAGAAAGGAGCACTTCGATCAGATCAGTCATGTCAATGACCGCTAAAAATACCTGTCACAACGAAAAGGTTCAATGGAAATTAGTTACAACGGATTCTGAAATGTTCATTGAAAAATAATATTAATACTAGGTTTCCGGAGGTTTAAAATATCTTAGTCGCATTGTTTATTCTTTTTTTTGTTGTTTACTTTCTAAGAAATTTTGGTCATGTTTATATCTATTACCAAAGTAATGTGGATTTATGTTTGTCTCTAAATGTAGATAAAAGTCTACACAAGTGGTTGAGAAAAACTGTAAATGTTTTCTGTAGCTATCTGCTAACTTTCCTTGTGAAATTCAGAATGGGTCACTTTGACTGCTTCGTCAACCTAGTGTTAAACACAATTCCATTCAAGTACTTCCACGAATAAATTCTGAAGTACAGAAATATTGCTAGTTAAAAATATTAACGTTTTCCGTCTCGAACTGTTGTCATACTTACACGGTACAGATTCAAAGAGAACGATATTATAACCACTAGAATTGCTATTAAATACGCCAGCATGGTCTGCTTTGCAACCGCTTCGATGATTCTGTTCATGCGAACATAAAACGACACGGTAGATTGTCAAATTTTATGCACGATAGAACAGAGTGTGTTCAGTAATAAAAGCAAAGCTCAGAAAATTCGTAACAAAGTTAACAATAATTTTACCCACTCAATAGATTTCATATGCGTTTCCACAACATCGCGAATGTTAGCTTCATTCAAAGCGTTACGGTTTGGAAAGGCAATCTGTTTAATCGCTTTATTAACAGCGTGTCGTATTCGATAACTAGGAAAGTAAACATATATTAGTAAAATCTGGTGAATTTGTTATCAGATAACTGGCATTTTGAAATATAAGTGTGTACCTAGTAATTTTAAATAGTCCACAAACATAATAAGCCATGACACTGAGCGTCGACTCGGTGACTGATATCACCAGTAATCCGATTATACTATTAAACAGTATATGTAGGGATATAAAATGTACATACTTGTCGTGTTGAGCTATAAATCCAAGAAATTTCATACCCTCCGAACGGGTTACATTGTGGGATATCAAAATTTGTATCCATACTGGGAACAATAACACTATACAAACGCAGACGATACCAAAACACGACACTCCTGAAAATTAGAATAATTATTAAATAAAAACAATCGTAGGCTGATTCATAAGAATTATTCTCGCGTAATATCGAAAGAAACATATTTGTTTATCTTACGCAAGTAGATCAAGACTAAACGTTTCGAAGCAGCGATGTGATTCATTAGTATGTTCTGTTCGTCTAGATTTTTGAGCTTACTGCAATCATTGCTTATACTACCATATATAAACCTCATCTGCGCTCAAACATAAAACAATTAAAATCGACGCATATCTGCTTAACGACTATACATTTATCAAGTGGCGAGTTTGGTGCATTTAATGATAAGAAATCGATTCTGTTCCAAATTCTGGACAAACAATTTTTCGAAACCACTTTAACGCTACGATCCCTTATTTTTTCATAGAAGATGAATTGAAATAGACCAGATACCAATTTCACGTACTCCGAAGCTTTTTCTTGGCATAACATTTGAAAGGAAATCGATTTCGTAAGTTGGAAGTGGTTTATATTTTTCTAGGGAATTTACAAGTGGAAAATTGTAGATAAAACCAATGTATCGTAGAAAAAACAATAATGTTGGACAGCCGAATGATAACGCCATTAGTGTGTTTTGCAATGTAAATTCAGCCGCAGCCAGCAATGTGAACTGAAACATAGTTTCGTTTATTAGACTATTGCAGACCTATGGCTTAAAAAGTTATTATTATTCTTGATATGCATAAGTGCATTTGGGATTGACAGAAAAAGGTGACTATTCAAAAAAAAAAAAAAAAAAATAGTTGAAAGTACAGGAAATAGAGTGTTTACTTACATAAAACTATTTCCAAAAGGGGCTATAGGATGTTGTTTTGAAATTGCAAAATAAGCCTGCCAGTGTATATGTGGCAGACACGTTAACATAAATGTATATAAATGTATTAAATAAATCAGGTAAATTTCATATCACTTGTACTTTATTGCAAAATAATATGCCAAAGCTCCTTTTTGAATACTCGTCATGCACCATACAGTAAAAGTGACAAAAATATTTAAAAGAAATTTAAGTATAAATATTTGTACACACAAATAAGACGTGCTTTTCAGAAAACATAACTGATAGAAATGGCACTCAAATAATTAATGCAAATATAAGTCTAGATCCGTCGCCGATGGAAATTAGAATTGATAATTCAAAAACCAGTGAAAACAAGTTTGGTATTGTGGGACAGAAGTTGAAGACACAATCAATTCCTTATGGATAAGTGTTTCATAAAAATACATAACGACGTAGAAAAATATAGATACACTATCACCTGGACTATGACACAGCAGAGTATAATGGAAGCGAAAATTATCCTTTGAACTTTAACAAGAACCGAATTGTCGAAGGGCCATAGCCCTGTGATGCATAGCAGGAAATAGTAGGTACTGTATTGTCTTTGGAATTGATCCATGTCTTCGTCCAAAGCCGAGGAACGTCTGAGCGCAAAACCTGTGATATCGTCCGACGACACCTCGGGGTCATATTTTATTCACGTTGTCGTCTTTCCGCCTCGAATTTCCGAAGCCTCGCTTGTGCCTAACACTAGGATATCATTGCTTCAAATTATAGAGTTCCGCGTAAATGGAATAGAAAAGTCTGGAAAATCGAGAGACCATAAATGTTTTATTGTCCCCCAATTTGTCGACTAGGGGGTGTAGAATTTTTATCGCCAACGTTCGCTTTCAGAATCGACGTACATAGACACTACACGGTGCAGGCGTCTTCGCGGACACACCCTGGCTTCCTTTGAGGAGTAAGGATAGACAGAAGGGCATATTGGAAAGGTGACGTTTTGGAAGAATAATTGAAACATCGAGACGAACCAGGAAACAGGGTTTCGAAGATTCATGTGTTCCATTGCAAATTGCTGTAACATGGATTTGAAATATTTTGAGATGTATCCAAGAAGCTTCCTTCTGGATTGCGCATTCCTTTTTGGAAATCCAGGTTCGTAGAAATTTAAATAATAGTTATGTGTAACCCCTTAACCTTGAAGTACGTGCGAGACTCTTGTATTTGGGCCAATTGTAAATATTACGGGCATGGCCCGTAGTACGACGGTCGCGATTTGTAATGTGATCACAATCAGTTACATGTTATTCTTGGTCGCTAATTTTTTATTATTCATTTTTGTATAAATGCTAATTATGTTTTTGATTTATGTTATATTTTATTAATTGATAATAAACCTCTTTTAGTATTATATCTACCACAATTATTATTATACATCAGGTTGTAATTACTTATCAAATATTGCACAAAATTAAACCAATTGTATATTACACATACAGTAGTGTGCGATTGGTACAACTTAGGTCCGATTTGCCAAACCGCGGAATGGCTCGAAGGCTGAGTGATCTTGTTAATGTTTTGGACCCAGGCTGTTGGAACGTAAATCGTAGGTTAAGGGGTTAATCAGTTTAAAGAATTGTTTTAACAGACCAATTCTAATTATTAGTAATTATTCCCCTGATTAGTGAATCGACATATACATTGTTACATATTAGTAAATAGTTATTCGAACAAGAAATTTTTTTTTCTTTTATTATTAACAGAAAAGTTACAACTGGCTCTTGGAGCCAATCAGCAAATTTGATTTATGTGTGTGTCGCACGTGTGGACGACGCTCAGCAGCGTTTCCACTAACAATAAAAAATTTATTAATTACGTTTGTAGATCAGTTGGGACGATTTGTTATTTAATTTTTTTATATGGTTGCAAATTTTTTTACGTGTTGCTTGACATACTGTATCCCGAATTTTGACGTTATCTATTGTTTTAAGTTTTTCGTTGTTCAGTGTGACTTCTGGGCACGTAACACGTTTTGTGGTAAGTGTGATATGAGCTGATTTGCTAGGGTTAATTTTAATTTTCCATTTTCTTGTCCAATCTTCTGTCTTCTTCAGTGCCTCCCGTAGTAATCTTGATGCTTCTATAGGGTTTTCATGGGATGCTAAGAACGCGGTGTCGTCTGCGTATGTGGCTGTGAGCACCTCTTCGCATACAGGGGAATCTGATGTGTTGATTTGGTATCTCGCTAAATATGTGAGTAATTGTTATTATGGTTAACACAGAAATGTCTTTCAATGAGGTAGGATTTGAGTAAAAGATGGTGGTTGTGAGGAAGGTATTTTTTGATTTTAGAGACAAATGCTGTATGCCCCACTATGTCAAAGGCTTGGCTTATATCAATGAAAGCTGCGGAGCATACCAAGCGTTTTCCTAAGGTTTCTCCTATTTTATTTACTATTCTGTGGATTTGTTCTATCGTTGAGTGCTGCTCTTAAAATCCGAATTGGTGATGCGATGTTAAGTGTTTCTCTTTTATTATTGGTTTAAGTCGTAATAAAAACAGCTTCTGAAATAGTTTTGATAGAATCGGTAGTAGTGATATGGTCTATAGGAGGTTACTCCATTTGGGGGTTTGTTCGGTTTTTGTATTGGAATTATTTTCGCGAACTTCCATTGTATTGGAAAATAGTGTTTCCTGATTATCGCGTTGAATATTTGTGTTATTGCTACTATTCCTTTTTTTAGTAATTCTTTTAGCATGGTAGAAGTTATGAGGTCGTATCCAACAGCTCTCTTATCATTAAGCAGTCTTATTGCTTCTGCTATTTCTTTAGGACTAAAGTGTTTAATAGATTCGGTGGGCTGTGAGGGGTTATTAAGATATTCAGTGATAGAATTCATTTTTTTATTAGATATAGGGTTATCGGATTATGATTATCGGATTGTGTTACATTTTCTGTAGCCTGGGCGTAGCTTACGTTTTCTTGTGTTGTTTGGCTTTGGATTAGTCTCATTTTTCTATTGGGCTTATCTCTTACTTTTTGTAGATCCCTGTAAACACTGCACCTTTATAATTTGCAGTGTGTGGTCCGTCGCACAACGTACATTTTGCTGGTGTGTCTATTGCTTTTTTGCAAGTACTGGTAGGATGATTTTCCGCACATTTTACACAGTAGTATGGGTTTGTACAGTATCCTTTGGTGTGTCCATATTTTTGACATCGATGGCATTGAGGTATGTCGTTTTTTTTTTTACGCGGGGGATCCGTTTCTATTATTGTGTTGAGAAAATGTTCCAGATTGTAGATTTCTTTATTGTTGTCGTTAGGTTCTTGATCTACAATGAATAATGGAAGTTGTTCTTTGGTTTTCCAACTACGGATATTCGTGACGTTCCTAATTTTTAATCCTTTTTCTTCAAGTTCCTGTTTTATTTCCATTGTTGGAATGGAGCTGTGTAAATTTTTGATCACTACTCTATAGGATTTTTCCTAACGCGGTTGATACGTATGAAATGCTATTTTGTTTAATTTTTGGAAGTGGATTAGTTTTCGATATGCATCTGATGTGTTAGTATTTAATTTGATTCTGTTCGTTGCTGTTGTTTTACAATTGAATTCTTTGTCGGAAAGGACAGTTTTAATGCTCTCTAGCATAAGCGGGTGATCGGTTATATTCTTCATATATACCGGGAGAGGTTTTGAAATTCGCGCATCGCTACGAAACACGTCTCGACTCTTCGACTGTTCGCACACAACTCCCCCAAAAAGAAATGAATATTTATTTGTTCATTTCGATTATTTGAATATAATAATATACACTGCTGTCGAATAAAAGAAGAATTGAGAATTTATGTAACATACAATACATTCTCATTAACAATGAACAATTATCATAAACATCTGTGAGGGGAAATTATTTTGGAATTTAGCTGGAGACTTGTTTATAAGTTGTGTGACTTACCTGAAATAAAAAGAAAAACTCAAGTTGATGACAAAAAAAACACAAACTTTGGTTCCAATTTGATCACGACTGAGGATCTTTTTGACTTCGTATATATTTCAATAAGATAATGTTCGAAATAAATATTTGCATATATACAAATTAATATTTTTTGTACAATAAGTAATCAAGCATCCTTCTATAGAATGATAGCAATAAAAGAATAAATGTAATTAGCTTTTTAACATCGCGCGTTAAAAAGTAGGTACATTCAATCTTACTTAAAAAATATAAAAAAGGTTAAAAGATGCTTAAAAAATAACTATCTTCAAGCTCTCCAATACTACTACGACGAATTTCTGCATCAATAAAACGTAAATTATAGTTACGTAGGAATGCAACCGGTCGGAGTTGTTTGCAGTCTCAATCGCCAAAATTAGTAACGCATACCATGGCGTGCTGCACATGAATTATGAACACATTTTCAAAGAAACTTTCTCCTTTCTGCACATCCTCTATGATAACATATCACATACTCCACGTACACTTCATGAAACGTGTTTGGAGAGTGGTCGACGTGTATCTGCCAAATAAAGTTTTTCTCATTAGGGTAAGGTTAACGAAGTAAAATGAAATGGCCGTTGAACTGTTCTGGAGCCGTATCAGTTAAAAATCCATTTTCAAATGTTCTCTAGTTGCTATATATTAATGTTTAAGAGCAATTGCTGTTGAAGGTACAGATACTTTACCTGGAGATGAGTCTTTGTCAAGATATTCCATATTGAATAAAGTGAATTCTATAATCGTGGATGATGCTGAGTGCCCCTACTCTATGATACTACCGCCACGACTATTGTACCTAACCAGTAGTTTGAACTGAATATAATACAGTAAAGTATGAAAACGAT
>NW_026534421.1:0-32780 GCF_026225885.1 Hylaeus anthracinus
CTCTCTCTCTCTCTCTCTCTCTCTCTCTCTCTCTCTCTCTCTCTCTCCCATCCGCGAAACAGTCGGTTAATATCCGAAAGTAAACAAAACCTATCGCCGCATCGGCCGGGGCTCGGTGAAATCAAATTATTATAATGAAAGACTGGTCAAGCGGCCCCAAGAGCTGCTGGGCACTTTTTAAAATTCATTAGCAAATTAACAGCCACCCTATGGAGGTGAGGTGGCAGACAGGAGCAAGGAAGCCAACCCGCGTCGCCTATTTTCAGCCCCTGGCGAGCTGAACGACGCTCTACCAGAGGTGAACCGTCGCCAGGGACCGCTCGACGACCGACATTACACTTGGTTACCAGTCAACGCGGAATCAATTTACTACAATTTGATCGACCTTTGATGAAGTCTGCTCATACTGTGCGGTTTCGTAGCTGTTGATGGAGATGAGCGTTGAAATTATCATTCGAACTGGAGGAGATGAGGAATTGTAATTAATTCTCTATTTTATATTATTAAACTACTCACTTTTGTATAAGAAGAATTGTCACGAATCGAACATTACCGCTATTTTAATTAAATGTTACATTAGTTAAGTTCATTTGAGTTTAAAAATAGTTAAAATTTGTTTGAATCAAGACAAACGTGACAGCACATTACGATTCGTTAATAACCTATCAGGTTAATAACTCGAGGAAAGGAAAATCGACACCCCATTAAAATCCGAACTCGGTCTAATTAAAGTTGTTTTCCGACTCTTCAAGAGCCTCGCCATTCTTATCATCCCCCCCCCAGAACTCCGATCACCGGGTTAATCGAAAGCAACCGATCCGTGGGCGCTTCTCGCTCGAAAGTTGGCTGGGTAATTCGACTAATCAGAGACTCTCGAGTGTTCTCCGCGGCTACCCAGATTCATCTCGGCGAAGAAACGAAAAGTCGTTTCGCTGGCGCGTCGAAACAAACAGCTTGCTCCTTGGTTGAAATCCTCCACGTGAAACTCGGAGCGCAATTTCCCTAGAAAGTTGCTTCAGCGAAATGCCTTATAACCGCGCTTACGAACAGTCCTGCCAACTCTTTTGCGTTTTCTTGTTTGTCATCCAGATTCGAGTCGATTACGTCGCTTGATTAGGCGATCCGAAAGTTCGAACCGTCGACGAAATATCATGCAGCGACAGAGGGATCCGTAAAAATCATGGCGGAAACGTGCGTGAACTGATTTTTCTTTTGTGAACGTTGGTTGAGACTTTACAATAATCATTTTACAAGAATTTGGTTTGATTTCGTGCGACGTAGACAATAAATTCGATATTTACTAGTCTCTAGACTTACGTTCAACAAGATTTCGTCTATTTCGATTGAGTGATAGTAACATTTTTCAGTGTTCTTTTTTAATATATCTCTTCAAGAGCATTAAACAATTTTATTCCACAATTTCTATCTAGTTTCGCGGAAGGAATCAGCTCCCTCACGGTTCCACGACAATCCCTGACGAGCTTTATATAATCCTGGTTTGTTATTGCCGAAGACACACGATGCCATAATTATTTAACAGCTTCGCCAGATCCTCGACGCTCTCGAGCTCCATACTAATAGGATGATCCATATGCAGATTGTTGTTTGACGCGGTAGCTTGGAACTTGAAATACGTATGTAGATTAGGTCCTACCGCTCGAAAGATGGAGCGAAGTTATTTAATATACATGTGTGCTCCGCTGTCTGAGAATATCGAGGAGGCTATATTTTCATGTCTTTATTTATTTAAGAGCTGCCCAGACGTAACCGGGGAATATCGGTGCCAGTGGAATATTTTCTGTCTGTAAAAGTCTCCTCTGCTTCTACTTCTCAGACGTTCAAGTGTCGAAGCTTGAGTGAAAAGCGAGGGAAACGAATGGTTGCTGACTTTCATAATAAATTTTGATTTGTGTTCGCTACTTAAGAGACAAAATATGTAATTCTAAAACGGTAGTGTAGGGAGAGTAATTCCTCGAAACTTCTCTCAATTATGAAACAGAAAATCTTATGAACAATTGTGGTATTAGCTTTGACAATTACTTCAAGTTCCCAAGAGTTTCCGAGCTTTAAAGCCTTTTACCTCTTAAGTCCCGGTACTACTGAACAGTGTTATCCTTTCCTCCCTCTCTTCGCCGTACAATTCATCATGTACGGGTACTTGAAGCTCCCTTGAACTCTAGTTTCCAGCAATATTATACACGTTCTCTGTCAGGCTAGTTACAACCGCTGGAGTTTAATACAACATCTCCAGTCTAACCAAGGCTTTACTTCTAATCACGATTAGCTTTACATAAATGCTTCCAAAACCTACACCTGCATATTTCCAAAAACTATTTCCAAAAAGTAACGAACGAGCCCGAATATTAAGGACATTTTCTGTTATGTTTGATCCCACTCCTGAATTTTAATACACCGCTTCCAGTCTAACCTAGACTATACTTCCAATCGCGATTAGATTTCCATATAAATTTCCAAAACCATTGTCTATCCAAAAAGAGTATAGAGAAGCGTCATGGTGGGCGGGTTCTACCGGTGCACGTGCATCGGATAAGTGGTGCATAGAAACTGTCCAAGCAGCAAGGACTATAAATGAGCCATAGCCAACGTAACGAAACTCACCAATAGAGACAGCGATGTTCCCTTCGATACACGACTTGGAGAGATTCGTTATCGAACATACAGCCGAGTCTTGCCACAATACACGATCCCAGAATCCGAACCTCCAGCGAAGGGGGCGTCTATTATCGACTGGAAGTTAGCGATTCGCTCAAAGGGGCAGTTAACCCCTTTCCGTCGATCCTTAGGGCAGGAAAGTTAGCGTGATCGTGTGCCATTCTCCAGTGAAGACAACTCTCTCTGGAAACTTCCGAGTCTAATGACAAGCTTGAGAACACGCTGGACTGTTTTTGTATCTGGCAGAAGCTTGAATAAGTTTCGAAGAAACTTTCCGCTCATTTGGCTTCTAGTATTATTACCTGGGTAATAATCGACTGGCACCGTTAATTATTTTTCGGATTATTCGAACGTCTAGGAATTGGAGAATTTTTTTAGATTGTTTCGAAAAGGTGTTTTGTTATGTTGCCTCATGAATTAATAAATAGGATCTAGCTTAGCGTGACAAGGACCTCTAGGAATCGCTGTCAGGGTTAAGATGTGGTAACAAAATAGATAGATAAAATAGATAGTAACTCGCAGCATTTATGTGAAAATCGATATCCTGCCACAGATGTACCATCGACTGATGCCCCCTCGTTGCTGAGATATGCCGCATCGGTGTTATCTTTAATGGTCTTCCTTTTCTCGTTTTCACAAAATTCAAAGTTCCATTTGCTTGTACTTCCATGCTATACGTGATCGAATTAGTACATCTAGTCCAAGCGATTCACCAAAATCACTATCGATGACGTCGAAGCCTAATTAGTGTTTACTGGACAAAAAGCCACCGAAACCAGCTTCCTTTCGCAATCCCTATCTCGGTGGTCATTACTGAAATTGAAACTTGCCGCGGAAAAATGGCGAGTACGCCGACCTACAAGGGGGTTAATCTCCTCGCGGATGGAATCACTGGACGCTCTCGAAGGATAGATACAAGAGTTGCGGCCGGTAGTTAGGGCAATTGGATCCCGACCAACCGTGGCTGCTGGCCTGTGAAAACTCCAGGAAACTTAATTACCCGAAGTGGTCTGTACCAAGGGAGAAAGCGATTAGTGCCAGCGTCGAACCCCCGTCGATCCGTCGTTATTGTCATCAATTTGCGATCGACTGCATGGGAAACGCTCCTATGCGCGTCGTTCGCGTCGCGACGCCCCGAAAACGGATATCGATCGCGTATTGTCACCGTATGCGTCCCGGCGTTTTGTTTCCGCGGCTCCATACGGCGCGAGGCGTCCCTTTGGACGCGTGTCGCCGATTCGTTTCGAGAGGCTCGCCTAACAGGAAATTACGGACGCCCTGGAGATCCGACGATAGCTTCCCCGACCATCGACCCATTGATTTTACCGATCCCAGCTCGCTGGCGTCTTCGTTTCGCGATAATTGCATCGCGTTCACTGGTGGTCCTTGGGGATGGGCGACCTTCGCTTATCGTTTGCCTTGCAACCTTTCTTTTCGGTCGTACTGGTGGTAGCATTTAATTTTTATATCATAGGGGGAGGTGATTGTATTTTATTTGGACACCTGGTACAAAGCTTCAATTGTTTCTCTGTTGCATGAATTTTATTCCATATTTATTAAAACATGGACTTTATATTTATTGACCTCGCACTGAATGAACTTTATTTTATTTAACCCCCAATTCAATTTTATTCTATTTACCCTTGCGAAACTCGAATTTTATGTCACTACTCCATACTACATCAATTTAATTTATCTTTTGAAAATTGAATCACTGCCTGGTTGTTTCAATATTCATTCATTACTATCCTAACTAAATCAGGAGTGGTTAAATCTGCAGAGTTGGTAGTTATCCTCACGAGGAATCATCCAATAAACTTCTGTAAGAGTTGCCTGTAGTCACCCTTGCCGGGTGAAACGTGACTGTTTGGAGGCTAGTACTGGTTGGAAACTGTTCCCTTAAGACTTTCTTTGTAGAGATTTTTTTTGTATATTCGTTCCTGTACCAATGGAGCACATTTTTATATGTTTGCTTCTCCTAATTGCGAAATTAATGAGTAGATCATGTACTTCTGAGTAAAGTTTTGAAAAGCTTCGTATCTTGAACAGAAAGAAATTAACAATTGTTTCGGGGAAACCGAGGAAGTGAAAAAAGTAAATTGGAGTTTGTTTTCCTTGAAATTTCGAAGTGTGTTTTCAGTTGGATATTCCATGAAACGCAGTTTCCTGCGTTCAGTTTGATGGAATTTTTATGCTTGTATTTCTGTGCGTTGTTTGTTGTGTCTTGTTTATATATTCCTGTCTAGTGTCAATGTTTGCTTCTGTGTGTTGTGTACATATCGCGCAGACTCTAGGTTTATTTAGTATGATTCTACGAGATCTGTCCTGCGTCCTCTCTACCTTTGGTAAATGGGTTTTTGGTGTAGTACACCAGATTGGAGAGCTATACGTTAGGATGAGTTTGGCACAGCTTTTATATCGATGGATTTTACATTTTTTTTTTTTTTTTTTTTTGGAACTTTAACCGAGTACCTCTTCGTTTTTATTTCCAACTTTTAACTCTTTATTGGCTGTCGGTATTCGGCTAGCTTCAAAATCTGTATATGTTGAATTTACGAATAAACTAGACAAGTTTTCATAAATAATTTCGATTCATGCATGAATAATGAAAACTTGGATTGAGAGTTTACATCGACTAATTAACCCTCTATGGGCGAAACATTTTTTTTTCCAGACAACTTGTACGGCATTTACTTTGATATTTAAAGTTGATGATACTGACAACCGTCATGATTATTCTTAATGGTTATCAGAGACATTATATTTCACAATTAAGACGTATACGTGATCTTGTGAGAAAACTAAAATTATTTGCTCAAATATCGATATATTTTATCGCAGAAAGAATTGAGCATATACTATTCACACAATAGACGTGTTGAGTAAAATAAACCAAGATATATGTAACATAGCAAAATAAAATTCACGCAGCACAAATTTAAAAAAATAAAATCTAAGAAGTCAGGATCTCTCCCAAAACTCTGACACCTAGAATCTCACCAGACCTCGAGCCAATCGAAACATCGACACACGTACAACCGAAAATGCTTCAAGTTCGATCGCAGAAGATCCCTCGAGCCCATGACTGGTGTCAGATGCAATTGCCAGGCAACTCCTCCTCGAAAAGTCGTTTCGTCCAAGAAGCTGGTCGAACTTGCATCAACGAGTCACGATCTCCACCCAGCTTGATCTCGATTGAAATTGGTACACCAGCTGTCCAGGTTCTTGGCTGTTACGAACGAGTGTTAACGCCAGGGACTTGTCCCTCGAATCGATCTCCGTTTTAACAGGCCACCTTCCACCAAATTGATGTGGCATCTGTCAGGAGGGCCATTAAACTTAGAATCCACTTGACCCGTGTCGTTTCGTTTTATCGACCGTTACCGCAACTTTCTTGGCCCTGCTTTCCTCGCACACCCTATAGTCAGTTACCTAACTCTCTGCCACCTGGGATTGAACTCACGTCGACGAATGTGAAGCTGGTGTTTGATGCAGTTGGTCAAAGTTTTGAAATCGGTGGGAAATAACGATTTTTTTGTTTCTGAAATTTGATACTTGCAGTTCGTTCAAGAAGAGGACGAAGACGACTTTAATGAGATATTCCAATTATAACACAAACTAACGTATATTTGGATTTTATATAGGAAAAACTAACGAATAATGGCGGTTTTAAATATGATGTCAGAATATTATGAATCCTAGAATGGGAAGATCGAGTAATTTTTACTTCTTTTCAAAATATCCAATTTTTCATCTTTTACTCGTTTATTATTACCCATAACTCTCATGAAAAAATTCATAAAATCTCTCCATTAGTATATTTATCACTATAGAAAGGTGTAGCGTAACACCTATCATTTCCTGAAAATAAAAATATATTCCTAACTGTTTGGCGCGTCAAGTGGCGATAGCACACCTGCGCGAGAAATATTTACATTTGTTAATACCTTAACACCGCTCGCCCCTCTTCTCAGACAATTTAATCTTAAATACGTGCCTCGGCGTCTGGCAAGGAACGCAATATCCTCTCGAATAGAAATTACCGTAATAGAATCCGGACCTTAACCGTTGCAATTACTCCGAGGTTAGTCGGTCGTGAAAACTGAAAGAAAATGTAATTATTCAGTCCGGTCAGCGTCAAGGGTGGTACGTTATTTCCTATCGATTCTCCACCGAAAGCTCTTTGTACAAAAAGGAAATCAATTATCAAAGCGTCCTTTCGCCGCCTACTATTACAATTGATTCTATCGCCGCTGTGGACTTGGCGAGTTTCTATTCTGCTCGTTGCTCGCTTGAAATATTGAGCACACACGCGAGTTCCATTCTACTGAATTTCACAAGATCTGCCGTACCAGCCGCGAACCGAGGCCAGTTCTGGACAGAAATTCACGCGAGTCTCGAGCTTAATCGTCACAATTAGCCAGAGATCAGTCATCCGTGAAGACCGAAGGAAATTTAATTATTCACGTCGACCGGTAACAAGGCAGGAAATGACTGCTCTCGCGCTAAACGCCGGTGATTTAGAGCCAGGCTCGTAGACTTCCTACGTAAACAAGCGTGCAGGTACGTACCACGCTTCGTTATCGATCCTTCCGCCGAGTAAGCGCTTAAAAATTAATAACACCGCAAATGGAGTTTCGCTGTTCGTGTCGTTAGGAACTTGATATAAGAAAAAAGTGTCGCCAGAGGGACAGGTGTGCGTTAAAGTGATGTCGAGGTGGAACGTTTCGCGCCAATCGAGTGTAAATTCAGGAATTTCGTTCGTTATCATATCTCTTGTACAGTGACGAACTTCAGAAAATATTTATCACTGAAGTATATATGAAGTACAGGAGTTTGTTGCCGAGGGAAAATTCATTTTAAGAACACCTCGATCGTTAACAAGAAAGTTCCCTAACGAGGAGAAGCGCGTCTTCGTTATCGCGCTGCGATTGATAACGACGGGGGTAACGCGATCGCTGTAACACTAGCTTCAAGTCGAGCCACGCACAGGTATCCCTTCGAATCGCGATGATGTATCTTCGCTGTCCGAGTGAAAAGGATGACACTGAAGCAGCTTGCGCAGCTTAATCGCGCCGAGTAACACGAGTTAATTGACAGTGATGAAAAAGCGCTGAAACGAAAACTGAAGCACTCTCTCGTGGTATATTTACGAGGGCGTCGCTGGAAAGTGTGTGCAATATTTCTAAGAAAAGTTTCGTGTCTTGCCTCGGCACATCTACGTAAATAATTACTATAAAACTGTTTAGCATGTCGATGAATATTGTAGTCTGTTTACGAGATCGAACAATTTTGTTCCATTTAAAAGATTGGCAAGTACTACTATCGATCGTTTCAGAGAAAGGCTCGCGAGGAATGTTCAGTGAACTGGCGTACGATTTTCGATGACGATTGCACGTGCACGAGGTGTACGAGGGGAAAAGGGGGCGGAGAAGTGAAACAGCGACAGACTCAAAAAACAGGGATCGGAGATTCAAAGAATAAGAGACAGCGAGTGATTGAAACGGTGTGAAGAGGGCAAAGGGCGCGTGGGAGTACAAAGGATGCTTTGCGAGGAATCAGAGATGAGGCGTTGAATTAAACTTTTTTTTTTTTAACGAACTGCCTTGCATTCGAAGAAATGAGTTTTTTTTTTTTTTTGAATTAATGTCATGCCTTTCAATTTTTCTCCGCTGATCCATTTAATCCCAGCTTGAAGCTCTGCTTTTCTCATCAAACGGAATTTTCGAAAATTGCATTTTCCTTCCGAGCAAAAAGTTTACAACTCAACAGTGTAAATAATATCCAAATTTAATTATTTTATTTTCAATTACACGAGTAAGTTTAATTCTTTCAATTTGAAACGTTATTTAAATTCATCGTGTCAAGTGTGGTTTTTACCCGTTAACAGTGTCCTCATTATCATTTTTAATTTAGATTTTTATAACTACATTAATGATCTTAACTCTTCGTATCGAAGTTCAGTCAATTCTACTCGTAACTTCGTTACTATAATCCTTTTATACGTCGCTTAATTATTGCTAGAATGAAATACGAATAATCATGAGAATAGAACGAAACAGAATAACGAATTCTTTCTCGCAGTTACGTAATTAAACAAAACGATTAGGATAGTCTCGTTGACAGTTGTTGAAAAATCGCACGACTGAACACAGCGAGGCGATAAGCGTTGTAGATTTAATCGAACCGCATTCGATCAGCCAATTGGCTGTATGAACAGGTGGCCCTCGGTGTTTAAAGGTAGGCGCTCGATAAGAATCGAGGCGTTGCGAATTCCTCTCCCGGATTTCCGGTCAGATATCACGAACTCGAACCTTAATTAGAAGAAACGAAGGGTCGGAGGCGAGCATTTCCAGCCATTTTCGTTCCCCTGCGCAGCAACCCTAACGAAGCGAGAGTTAGCTTCCCTCTTGCAGCCGGATCATCAGCGCCCTCTTCAATTACACCTGTCTCGAAATGCTCGATTAAATTGGACTGTTCGATAATGAACGCCGGTCGCTGGAATTAGCTTTCGTATCGGGATTGCTTTGTAGTCGTGTCAGAGGTAGCAGAGGCGTTCAAGTTCTGCAAAAAGCATCCTGTTTTCAGTCGTGCGCGATTACGGTTGTATCGCGTTGCTGTTTAGACCAATCCGAACTACTTGCGAAAATTGTTTTGAGAGAGGGAGCACATGAATATTAATTTTGAAATATTATGAAGATTATCTACGGTTAAGCTGCATATCTGCGGAATAGCAGAGTGAGGTGATTGTAAATTTAAATGAGACATTAATTTCAATATCGATTAGAAGCTTTGTATTTAATGACGTCATGACAGTGTATTTAAGTAACCCTTAGAATTGGGGATTTCCTAATTCTGTAACGGAATATAGAATTTAAGCAGAATCGGAAATTAACGTGTCTCTAGAAAATTACGCGTCTTGACTTTGCCATTAAACAAAATTGAATAGCGCAGCAGAGAAATTGATGTCTTATTTTATACTTCATATCCGCCGTCGATACAGATTTGTCGGTAAACGTGCAATTAAAACGACTGTATGAGGTTCTGGTGTCCAAGAACTCTATCTTCAAATTACTCATCCATCTTCCTTGAGCAGCAACGACTCGATTAGCTTCCTGAATAATAAATGGAAGATTTCTGTCCCTTCTTATCGGGCGCAAATCTTCCATGGAACCCGCCTTGATTGAACGAAGAAAAATTATTACGCTCGAAAATAGTCCATGCTTGCCTCGATCCATAAGATTCCAATCTTCGGTGCAATTTCAATTAATCTTTCTCCCGTTGCGCGGATCGCCATCCGATTACTGTCAGAAACACGTTGCTCGCTTCTTTGACAGTTAAATACCTTCAGAAACGTAGCAAGTCTCGAACTGATCGCGATAGAGATGGGAAAAAGTTTACTCCAGTAACAATAGGTGACGAACAATTACTATTTCACAGCGTTTTAATCGACTGGATAATTAAATCTTTGTCGAGAATTCAATTAGAAAGAGTTTCGAGGAGACATAATCGAAAATATCTATATCCCTTGAGATTTCAATCATTCTTTTACATTCTATACATTTATATCTTCTTTAGAATTATGCGGATAATTTAATTTTGTTAATTTTAATTAATTCAATCGTTAAATTTTCGTGCTTAGGTAGGAGTACTGTGTAATTATACAGTCTGTGTAATAAGTATTTCTACAGGAACCATTTATTTTAAATTGGTTGCTGTACGAATACTTATTACACTGACTGTCTGATTGAGTATCACTACGTAGATGAAAATTAATCGAAATCAATTTTGTCAAATGATTCTTAATTAATTTTCTTATTACTTGCCAAGTAATAACAAAACTGTAAACACGAAACACGTTTATTGTCAACGTTATTAGGAAAATATTGTTCCAATCGAATCAATTTAATCAATCAATTTTCCTTTTTAAAGAGGTTCTGTCAGGATCGACGCATCAATATAATTTAAATGCATCCTATAAAGGAATCACTCAAACATATAGATTTTTCAGGAGCGCAAATAGTATCCGACAGGTAGTTGCGCGTCGGTCAAATATTTGTTAATCGTCTCCTTTTTGGAACAATAATCGATAGGACAAATAGATTTTTCATTTTGCCGCGGTACGTCGAACGTTTAATTATTGTTTCTCGTTCGGATGCTCCGAGAGGGGGGAAGCCGTATGAAAAGATAATATTTGCCTGGCCTCGACTCTCTCCTTTGGGCGGGAATTCCGTATGTTTGCGAAAGAAGGGAAATCCTCTCGCAATACAAACTACGAGCCAGCGGTGATTTCGTCCCGCGGTCCAGTAGAGAGTCAATCCAGCTGGCCGCTGCAGCTCGTAAATCCCTATAAAGTCGAAGGCCGCTGTCCCGTGGAGAACAACCGCGATTCGAAGAAGGTGGTTTCCTTTGAAAAGGAGGCCGTGAAAATAATGGCCCCAGGAATCGCTCGTCTTATGGCTCCTCTGGGAGGGAACTCGTTCCTACGTGGCCAGACCTGCCACTTACTTCGTCCATTAGCCCGTTTTTCTCCCTCGGCGTCGCGCGATTCTTCCGAGTCTGACACTTTCCAATCTTCGGTCTTAGGATCGTTTTTGATAATTATCCTTAGGTAAATCCATCCTTTCGATTTCGATGTATTATTGTTTGAAACATAAGGCTGATATGTCTGACTATGGCGGGCTCTTTCTACTTGCAAGTGGCGTTTGAGAAGAGCAACGATAGTAGAGGACGTTTAAAGGACTTTTACCTAATTAAGAGAGAGTATAATCAACGTGGGGTATATATATAGTACATTGTGGGAAATCGATATTGAACCGGCACGAAATGAAGATGCTCACGATTAATTAGCCAAGTTCTGTTTTCCTTGAATATCCAACCGATCTTTCCAGCATTTACAAATATAACAGAATTTTATTTTATTCAAAGCCCGATTGCATTTTAAATATTTATTAAATGTGACTGTTTGAGGCTAGCACCTGTTCCCTTTTTTTCTTGAAATTTTTGTATATATTCGTTCCTGTGCCAAAGGAGTAAATTTCTTCATAATCGCGAAATTAATGAGCAGATTAAGTACTTCTAAGTAAAACTTTGAAAACCTTCGCATCTTGAACAGAAAGAAATTAAGAATTATTTTGGGTAGTACTATCCTTCGGGTGGTAATCGTGCCTTCCAAGAGTATTTAACGATCCATCACTCGATCTTGAATTATACACTCGCAGCAGCGACCATCGGAAAATTCCCATCGCCACGGTTCGCTCGGCCGAACGAAAGTTTTTTGTCCCGCTGAAAATCACGTCGTGGACCCAGCCAGCCAGTCCTGAATATGCGAACGCGGCGTCGCCGTGGAAAAGGCTGAAAGGAGCGCCGAACAAAAAGCTTCTTCGCGCCAGCTGGCCAGCCTTTTTTATCAGCAGTCTGGGGCTCGTTCTTGTCGACGAGATGTTCAAAAATCGCTTAGCCCCAACAGATAAGCGGTCGATAGGGGAAACCACCGACTGATATACGACGTACCTTCCGTCCTGCTTCACCTAAATGCAGGCATTTTTTTTTTTGTCCTTTGTAGAAGTCCTTCCTCGTCGCAGTTCTTAGACGGCGGAGACACCCCGTAGCTAATCTCAGTTCCAAACTCCCCTATTTCGGGATGATAATTGTTCCAGCCGACGTCTATGTTCTTCTGGAAGCACGAAAATTGATGATAGTTCGTTAATTCAACTTAATCATAGTCCCATAAACTTGTCTCATCTCATAATTATTCTCTCAGTTTTTTCCCCTCGTACATTTATTTGCTCTAACCAGTGTTTCGCGAGAGGACGGAGTTTATGAAACGTATCCAACCCTATTTTTCTTCTAATTTCTATGCAACAGTCGCAAGGAAACCCTCGTCCCGTGGTTCGTTCCGCGAGATTGCTTTTTTATTCCGGTGTAATAACAGAGGAAACTCGTTTATGTCTGGCCTACGTTCCTCTGGCACCGTTCAGAAAATATTCGCCCCATTACACGGATACTTTGAGAATCCTTACGCGGTCGTGCTCCGTCCTCTGTGGGCTGCATAATTTCGTCGAAAGTTCGCTGCATACGCCATGTTTCGTATTTATGGGCGAAACAAACGATACTCTTCTTGTAAAACATCCTCGAGAATCTTGAACAGTGAGAAACTTGTGCGTGCCACTTGAAATGATTCAAGTGGTGAAACTGAGTTATCCATCGGATTAATTACATTTTGTAGATGTGTTTGCATCGCTATAATATCAATTTTTATTAAGATTTAGGTGCGTTCAGCAGGACGAAATTTATTTTTATATTAAAATTGAAAGGAGTGCCTTAAATATTAATACGGTCTTATCTATGAAGATTTAAACAAAAAATAATAGTAATCATTGAAAGATGGTACAAAATAAAATTTATAATTGTTTTTATCGTTTTCGCCGGCAGAAAGTCCGTGTAGTCACGCATGTAGGGCAAGCGTTATTAAAAAAATAACGCAAAGAAGCGAGCCGCAGTCGAGGCGGGTGTTCCTAAACCTAACCACAATTTAAATTCATTCCCCGTCCATGGCGTCCCGTTTTCAACATCGTCGGAACGTCGATAAAATTCCTGAGAACAAATTGCCACGAGTGCTCGCGGTTTTCACGTTTCTCTGAGCATCAAGAACGGCTGTTCTTCTTTTATACGAAGGCGTTTCCTTCTTCTTCGCGAATTCGTAGCACGATCCCGCCCCGAGACACCGTCTTGCTGACGTTACAAGGAATTCTCATACCCGTTCGCTCTCCGGTGATCTCCGAAGGAGACGAACTCGCACCTCTCGCATTCCGATCCTGCTCGATTTGTCAAAGAACCGAGGATCCGCATCGAATGTAAATAAATCCTTGTTCAATTTCGAACTCACGGTGTCGTTGTTCTCGCCTCGCTCGAAGACGTTTTCGCCATCGAGGCGTCTCGAAGAAGACTCTCGGAAGTTAGATTCGGAAACGATACTTCGTATAGGTACTTTTCTTTGGTGAATGTTTACCAAAATGGACCACCGGACGTTTCAGAAATATTTACGCGTAAAAACTTCTTTCTAATCCGAGTAATTGATTTTTTTCCGCGTAATACAATCTCCACTGTATTAACGCGAGCTTCCTTTAGTTAACCCTAATGTGAAATGCTAGCTTAATAAAAACACTAATCTTCAAGAAAAGATTTAAAAAATCAATCTCCCCTTCTTGAAACGCAAAGAAGCTCTCCCTAACTGCTTAATTCGTTCGTCATTCGTCCCGGAAGCTCGATGTAGGCGACCTTATCTGCCAGAGCCCTAGTACCACGCCCCTTTTGAATATTTTCACTCGGTGACCAAGCTCGCTCGAGTCTTCTCGAACGAAGGAACTGCATTATGCACGTCTCGGTGCATAATTCCTGTATCCCGGGGTCGCTGGAATTCGAGCGTCCGTCGGTTGAAAATTTCCCACGGTCTCCCAGGGCCTGGCGGAAAGACAGTAAGGAACCGGGATAATGGTTCTACTCGGTGGTTTCCGGTTCGATTCCATCCCCTTGTTCTTCGCGAAAATTTCTCCAAGGTGTCGTTAAGTCGTACGACCACGTATGCGCTCGACCGATTCGTGTGCGCCCACGTAAACTGGTGAACAGATGGGGGCGATACGATCACCGTGAACCATCTAATACAACGGCGTACGCTACCTTTTTCCTTGTTGGATCTGGGTAAATAAAAGAACAATTTAAAAATAAAGTAAAACAGTGACGATCGATTTCATTTAAATTATCGAGTTTATTTCAGGAAATATATTTAAATATCCTTGAATGTTCGTGTTGAGTTGTGAATTCATTTTTCTACAGCGTCGGCAGTTACAAGTATTACGTACGGCACCGTCGTAAATGTGCGTTCGAAATTTGTAAACGTCCAGGTTGTTTTCCAACATTTGGTGGCCAGATGCGTCACGATCCGTTCTCTGTAAGTTAATTTTCTGCAAATGCGTTTCAATTACATTTAAATATATACAGGGAGCAGTAATAACTTCGAGCACCTTGGATAATATAGTATTCTTTGTATCAGACAGATTTTATGAATAAAGTCTCTTCATAACTCCAAAAATAACGGAGGTGTCCAACCCGATCAAAGTTATTGCCCAATGTATATGTTTATGTGTTTATATGAATATTCAAATTTATTTAAAGCTTACGTCCCTTTGTTTTTTTTTTTTTTTTTTTTTTTTTTATATATATGAATATTTTAATTTATCCGCAACGAACAGTGAAGCTAATATTGAGCCGAAAAAGCCATACGTTTTGTATACAAAGTGACGTGTGAACTGAATATGTCTGACTACGGGCGACGTATTCTACTGGGCGGTGATAATACTCACCTGGCACCCGTGGCTGAAATAGTGAGTCGAACAATGATTGCTTTTGTTTTCTGTAGAATTTACAGTTGAAAATAAAAAAACTTCATACATCTTTCATGCGGATGGTGACGTGGACTAAATATGTCTGGTCACGAGCGGTGTATTATACAGATTCTGGGAATATTCACATCCAATAACTGTGGCTGTTGATGTAAGTTCTGTGATGGTTTTTCGTTGACATTCGCAAATATATTCGTATATATACATTGTTATCAATATTAGTACTTTTATATAGAAAATCACATATTTTTCATGTGCAAAACAATGCAGATTGAATACGTCTGACTATCAGTGGTATACGCCATGGTCGTACACCAAGCCACGAATATACAAAATTACAGAAACCCATCCAACTGGATATCCAATAAAATTCCTCGCATATTGTTCGTTCCCCTATCTTGCTGATCTCCCTATTAGTTTTTCCCCATTACCCAGATAGCTTCGGGAATAGATACCGTTATCCTAGAAAATAATTTTTTTATCTGCCAGGGAATCGGCACCGTCGTCTCCGCGGGAGCTGGAAAAAAAGGGGGTTGAAAGCGCGAGATAAGTGCGAGGGTGGCTAGGGACCGCGGTTAAGAGGGGCCGGGGGCGAATAAGACGGACCAGGCCGGGGAAAGTGAAACTGGAAATTACGTGCTACGGAGAAGAAGAAGATACGAGCGTAACGGGCGGAAAGTGGATCGCGGCGAGTGTGCTCGCGTCGGGGAGGGTCGGGACACGCTTCACTCTCTCCGTATTCCGTCATTCGTTCGTCTCCAGGGGAGCTGGCACGCCGCGGAACACTCTCTGTTTTCTTTCGACATCCAATTTCCATAACATTAGACTGCTTACACGTAAACACGGGGCGCGCTCTTCCCCGTGCCGCGCGTTTGAGGTCGTCACCCAACGAACCTCTCGCAGAACGCGTCTACACGGCGAACTTTTCTCCAAGGATAATCCCACGGTATCGAATTGCCCCGCCACTCGACGATACGCGTCGTTGAGGGGGACGAAGGCGCCGTTCGAGGGGCGCAATTGTGGAAATCGAGACGGCTGAGCAAGCGTTGCGTACTCGTTCCTCGGTTATTCCAAGAGAATCGTTCATTTGGGATTAAGTAGCAAAACGGATGGAGTCGGTGGAAAGCGTCGTATTTGGTCAGGCGTCGGCGGGTGTGTTTACCTTTCGATTATAAATTACATGGAAATAGTTATCAGTGGGGGTATTTTTAAGTTAGGGGAGTATGTTATCTGGAGTCACGCATGTTTCACCTTCTTAGTGCAAAGAAGGTGGATAAATTATTTTTCGTTTGTACATTGTAAAAGTACTCGAATCTCAAAATTGTCCTTGATTTTACTAAAACGAAACATAATTAAACGATCAATAAATTAATTTAGCTAATAATTAAATATGGAAGAGCTTTTTCAAAAGCTACAAATTGTATATAACATCTGCATATAAAGTAATTTTGACGACTTCGAAAAATTGCACAAACTGAAACATTGTAAAAAATGCGCGAACTTTTTTTTTATTAACTCTAATAATTCACTTACCCTGTAAAAGAAGTATATTTGAATTCATTTCAACTTCACATCATATAATCAACAGAATAGTCTTTCCTAAATATACAGCTACAGTTCTAGTTAACTGACGCTAATATTTCCTGGATCAGTAGAATTCGCCATTGACGGACAGACATGCTTCGTTCGCGTTATATTATGCCGTGGAAGCATGAATTCTTCTCGAACATGGATCGTATATGTATATATTATAATAATTCCGATAATATTTCAGTTACGCTCGAAGTCTCTTTACCTTTGTAAAAAAGTTACGTAAATGTTTACCCAAAATTTTATCCAGCCAACGAGAAATAGAATTATTCAGTTCTCGAACGTCACGGATTAGTAACGCGGCTTCTGTTCGCATTTAAACAAGCGCGGAGGCTAAACTGGCTACATTTGGGCAGCGAATTTATTTTCGTTGTATAATTGCAGCGCGCAGACAGTGGCCGTATCTCGACCCGCCCGGAATAACAATTTCCGCAGTAATTTCAAACAGAACGCTCCCGTATAAAAACGATTTACACGACGATAGCAATCGCGCGCGGCGATTCGCCGTGCGTTCCTCTCGCGAAAATTGCGAATATTCAGCTGCGAGACGTCAACGCCCCCGCGTATTATAGCGTCGTAATATAATCGTGACACCAACGATTTGAATGTGAACGTCTCGCAAATTTCACGGTTGAACTGTTTGTTGTTGTCTCTCGAGGCTGTTTAAAAAAAAAATAAACTTGAGAAGAAATATTCCGAAGAAAAATTGTTGTCTGAAAATGGACGACACATGTTAATTTGAGATTAAATATTTGTACACATATTTACATATTGCAAGATTCTTATTGTACAATGTAATAGTATTATTCTGCGCCAACCTTTGAACTTCAAACTAATTTAAGGAGGTATTCTAGTCTAGAGCAAAGAGAAAATGCAAGAAAAAAATCGATATTTTAAAAGTTCTAGAATAGAATACCCCTTTGATACCATCGCGTGATAATGAAATATCAAAAAAGTACAAAAGGGGTTAAAATAGTGATTAATTATGTCCGCTGACATTTCTGTTTCTTTCTACGTGTGACGTATGTGATCCACGGAGGAGCGTCCAGAATAGTAGGGTGTAATTGCAATGCTAGCAGCAGTGGCTTCTAATCCACGGAACGGCATCCTCGCTGCAGCCATAACTCTCGTCCCCCTCGCGGAAACAGTCGTAGGTTTTGTCCTGCGACGGTTTATCTCGCTTTATCCTCTTATTTCCCTCCCTAGTCTGCAGTTCTTCCCAAAATGTGACGCAGAGGGAAAAGAAAGCGTCCGGATCGCAGTGTCTTCGCTAAATCCTCCCTGGCCAAGGAAAGAGGATCTTTGTCGAAAACTAGAATCTAATTGGCGGATCAAAGGATTTGTCCCGCGCATTCTTAACGACGCTCGTCCTTCTTGCCTGGAACGGGACGGGAGAGAAGGAGCGAAGATCGAGTGCCCTACGGTGTCCGTGCAGATTTTTACGCTGCGGAGACGCGATGGACGTTGAATCATGGTCGTTATGGTCGTTCGAAGATTCGATTTTAGATTGAGACTTATCTGAACCTCTCTGATCCTGACGAGCATCTAGATGATATAAATAGTTTGGACGATTCCTACCTGTATTATTTAACACTTTGGAGTCCGAATGTACAATAATTTTTATACTTCATTTTACTTGAACACCAAGCCTTAAAAACCCTAAAACTGTTAGGTCAGATGTTCGTTCGTTTAGTTTCATTTTGAAAGCAACCGTGACGAATATCTTTTCGTGACGATAGTTAATAATAATGACTGGCATCTCCTAGCAGTCGTTGGTTATTCCGTTGACCTTGTCCCTGCTCGCGGGTCCTGATTGCAGATATCTAGTATGATAGAATAGTAAATAGCACGATGTTTGTCGACTTTGATTTCCATTGTGGGATCAGCGGGGGTATTGAATCGAGTCAGCGTAGCGCGTGATGACTGTGGTATTCATCTACGAGTTCAGCGAACTCTAATACCCCGCGGGCTATACTAATATTTTCTAGCGCTATTAAATACACGGTGCCGTGAGAAAGCCATAACATTGACGTAGTTACAGAAGAAATGAAAGAAAAGCGCGAATTGGTGGTTGAAACCGAAGAAGTTTCTTCAAGGATTTTTGAAATTGGAATTATATATATTTTCTGTAGAGTGAATAATCCAAGTGACAGATTTTTCACGAAATACCCTAATTGTTTAGATGATTTATTGGGTTTGTGGATGACCAAGAGACTCCTTCCTTCGTTCCTTCTCAATGGGTCTCTGAGCATCTTCGAAACCCAATGAATCCATCCTTCGGTAATTGGAAATACTCGAGACATCCAAGGATGTTTCTCCTTTCTGGAAACCCATTCTTCATCTTGCTCTCTGCTTTATTTTTCAGAACCTGAAGAACCAGATCATGACGACGAACGTTTGGGTGGAACAAGTGAGTACTAAGAGTCTTTTGAAATTACACATCTCGATACAGTTATTATTTACTTATTCGAGACTCTACTGTAGGTTGCCTGAATTCGAGATTCTTTTAGATCGTAACATTTACAACAATTCGACTAACTCGAAACGAACTATTAAAAATTTAAATGAAAATATTTTTAATCCGTTGAAAATATCACAAAATGCAAAGAGCTCCAATACTAAGATTCCTCATTACGACAAAAATAGCAACGAAATTATCGTCCTTGTATCGTTACAAAAAAATAAACGCTCGCGTTCTTATTTCCTGCGGATCATGGCAGCCTACTCGCGATTCCCTTGTCTAGAGTTAACGAATCATGGCGTTCTCAATTCTCGAAACGATCCTCGTGAATCGAGAATCGGACCTTTCGCCTGTAGGAGTCGAACGGTCGAATCGTCGTGGGACAGAAACGATTGGAAAACAGCCCGGTGAAACGCGATTTTCTTGATAACGATAGCTCGCCTAGAGGGGCGGGACATGGAGGGACGATGGGGTAGAATTGTAAAGGGTGAAATCCAGCCAGGCAGCGTTACTTTGACAGACAGAATATCACCCCTTTTGCTACGGGGTTTGGAATTTCAAAGCAGACGGATTTCATTTCCGTGCCTGTTGACGACGAAATTCGAATCACGAAACGCCATTTGATACGTATTCCCGTTCCTCGAACCTTAGATTTTCTGTCGTTCTTCGAAATCCTGATCAGTCGACGCTTTGATCTCCGTGTCTTCCACTTGCCTCTGTATTCTGATTTTCGTCACAGTTTTCTACCTGTTATCGCAGACCCGTGGGATGGGAGACCTATATATTTCAGTCGTGAATGCCAGGCGCTTTCTGGTTTTGTTTTAGTTTTTGATCAGACTCACGGGATTGTTTGCCATTCTCGGATAGCGATGGAACTCGAGGCAACCAGGTTCATTCCTGGAACTTCCGCGATGATGGATTCGCAAACATTCGTGCAGACGAGGGTCGAACTATGCGGGGTAACGTTTCTTAGGCTTGTTGACTCGGTCAGGCGTGACGGCCGAAGAGTCTCATGCTACTACCCAGATGTGTTCGTCGGAGAAACAGAGATAGGTTAAGCACGAAATCAAGTTCAATATATGCTCTTGCATGTCGTCCTCCATCCTCTGGTTCCATTTTGTTGCGGTTAGAGTGCCACTCGTGGCAGATGTTACCATATTTGTTGCGTTTGAGAAGCACTTGGGTCTCAGATATTGGTTTCGAACTTCAGAATGAACGTGTACTTGAATGAAAGTGTACTTTTAAATGAATCATTAAGATGAATCAGGGTTCTTTTAAATTACACATTGCCGATAATTGATAGAGGGATATAACCCAAAGTTTATAGACTTTCTATCCTTCCATCTACTTCCTAGCCATGAGGATTAGGTAATTTTTTAAATTCTATTTAAAGAATCCTGTTGAACTTGTCAATCTCAAATATTTTTAGTATATTTGCCTGGCCATTTTGGAAGTCTGTGTATTTTTAACCCATTCGCTGTATAATAATAATGCGATGTAATAACGTTTG
This sequence comes from Hylaeus anthracinus, assembly GCF_026225885.1. Lineage (NCBI taxonomy): Eukaryota > Metazoa > Arthropoda > Insecta > Hymenoptera > Colletidae > Hylaeus > Hylaeus anthracinus. The sequence goes on from NW_026534421.1 coordinate 20,636, forward strand.
TTACTACTATACCAAGAGCTTTGACACTTGAATTTAAGATTTTTCAAAAAGTGGAATTAATGGTGGTCTATCTATTCAAAAGACCATCCAAACTTTTCTCGTGGAACCGTGGATCTATCGTAAGAACATACCCGGGTTTATCAAGCTCTAAATACTCTTTTTCTTACGTCCGGTTGGATGACAAGGATGACAAGGATGCGTCTGGAGAGACTGAACCGGCGCTTCTCACGGAAATATTAGGTCGCTGGAAACGTTTCGTGCTCCAGTTCGCATGCAGGCCGGGAATTCAATTCCTAAGGACACCTCGCATTCAAAATTAAACTATCAAAAGGAAACTGCTTTCCGCGAAAACTGCTTTTGATGATATTTGGATAAAGACGGTAACTCTCTTGGCCCCACGCGCGAACTTCGTTCCTATTCCCAGATGGATAGAGTGTCTCCGCAATTTCGAGATTTCGAGTCGATACGACCTCGAATAGCCACTTCGGAGTCGCTGCACGCGTCCGAACGAGGACGTGACAATATATATGTATCTGAAAATTATAATTCACTCTTTATCAAGAACGTTTTCTCTTCTTTTATTTTCCAAATAATAATCTCATGGTTTCGGATACTTTTACGTGATAAAACTTTGCACGCGAAGTTTGTCAAGATGAAATATTTCTAAGTTTGTCCTTTATCGAAAATGGTAGTTTCAGAGGGATTTTCAATTCAATGGACAGCTTCTTCCCTTCATTTCCACGCTCCCGCGTTCCCTTTATCTTTGATTCGAGAAACGGTCAGGAATTGTACGCGAAGAGTGGCTGCAAACCGCGTGGCAGCCAAATGCTTCTTTTCGTCGTGCTTTCGACTCGTGGAAGTAGTTGTTCAATAATTAAACACGCCAGAAACGGCTTTTACCGAAAACAACGCAGCAACAATTTCTTTGTTCTCCTTTGCCGGCCGCCGAGACGGCCGCAATTGTAATTGAGAAAATTTCAATGCCCGTACCTTTTCTCTCTTCCTTTCTTTCCTCCGTTTTTTGTTTCGCGAAGTAACTAGTTAACGATTATGATTGCGGAAAGGAGCGTTTCGTGCAGCTTTCATTCGATTCGGTTAAAACCGTGAAAGGTGAATCGATTCCTGTGTAGGTGGAGCTCGACTGATCCGCATAGCGGAAAATTAGGTCGTCTTTGGTTGCGGTATGTGCTCGGGTAGATTACCTTTTCGCTTCGTTTTCAATTTAAAGCGTCAGTATTTAATAATAACGAACAGGGAGTTCATGAACGGTCTGCTTTGGTAATTACTTCACCGGTATATTTCACCAGTCTTTTCGTGTTTGTTCTACGCACTATTAACTCGATGAAAATTTGTCAACGAAGGAGATTATATTTAAAATGTCTGCTTGAAGATAATTATCATCTTTTGACTACTACATTTGAATAAATGTTAGTACAAGTTATGTAGATAGTGTACAAAATTTGAATGCGGGAAGAATAATACATTTTCTTATACAACTATAAAAATTTACAGTATCGAATAAAGGGGCTCATTAAATCAAAAATTATTTACCATACGTCGTAACAGTCTCCCGTTTTCATAAATTTCTCTTGCTAATCGAACTAGGATATATACACGTCGATCATCTGTAGTATTAATTTATTGACAAGTTAAATACTGCAACGTAACCAAGTGTTGAAAAATTGGAAACTGTTGATTTGTTATGGAAGCGATCCCCACTTGTTTAGAGTAATTCTTTTTCGTTATATGTCTAACCTAATCCTGAACAACAGCTCCCACTGGCCTCTGGGAAAGCAGGGACCCAGACTTCTGTAAAATCGACTGTATTTATTCTAGCATTCCGGCATTGTTGGTAGGAGCTGGCGTCTCTCACGCTTTCAAATGCTTTCACGACGGGTCGTCAGCTTTGCTAGGGAGCGAACTCGACGATTCTGGCTCTGCCAAGTCTCTTCTTTCGCTTGCCTTTTCTTCGAGCCGCGCGATTATATAAACTGCTACGAAGTTTCCGCGATTCAGGGCAAAAACTCAGAGTCGAAGCAAACTAGAGGAGAATTCAACGAACCAGTGGCCAATTTCAAAATTCTAGACAGATGAAACTGCAGAAAAAATTTTTACGAAATTTTATACCTTAGTTTCGTTATAATTACCAAAGAACTTTATTGTTTCATTCCATCACTATAACTATTATACATATTCATAAAAAAATAGTATCCTTTCTTGTTACAAAGTACTATTCAACCTCAATGAAAGGGGACAAATATTTGTTAGTCGAGAGCTCTGATTTTTATAAAAAAAAAAAGCAGAAAAATTAGAGGCAACAGAAAATAAAGAAAATTTTTCTATTTTAATTATAATTATAATATACTAAACGTTCAGAAGTGTCTAGAACGATTAAATAATTCGTTCGATTCAACAAAACTGTTCTACCACGAACTACCACAATACCTCCAATTTCGTTCACCGAAGAAAACGCATATTCAAATAATTTTGTTTCATTTTTGGTCTTGGAGCAATCCAATTTCTTTGATTATTAAATCACGTCACGAACCTCTTACGTCGTTCCGTGAAATCTGATTGGCCGCACGTCAGCGTGGAATCAGCGGCACGTTCACTCGAGCTGCCGTTTGTCAGGCTGCTCGTTGCACTCGACGTTTACAGACGGCGAAATAAGCTGGCAATCTTCGGTACGGCAGTCGTTCTGGCTGCGAATTTCCACTCTGGAATTCCAATCGCGTCCCTTTCCGCGAAGGATCCGTCGAAAATCCTCGGAACAGGCCTCAGACGTTTGCGCCGCGACATTGAAGAGGGAAATACGCAAATTTTTCGGTACAGTGAAGCATTCGCCTTATTTCCATCGATGGCGAGGGGTCGTGTAACACGAGAGTTCTGATAACAGTTCTGATCACTTTTCTGATATCATAGTTCATTTATTTAGAGCTTAAGAAAATGACCAGTGGCTCGCACACAAAGAAGAGTGGGCTGTTAACGAATAAACGCTATATTTGTATTTTGTAGCAACAACGTGCTCTTCCATTTTTTTCATTATTCGCTGAGAGCTCACGAGTTAACGCAAACAAAATACATCTCTCGAAACATTAATTCAAGACGCTATTGAATGCTCGCAAGCTCTTAAAGACTAAAATACTATACTAGCAACATAAGAGGCCGTCTGTTAACAGTAAACCTTCTTGTATCAAGATACTCTACTATTATTTTTCAATTTTGAGCAGCTCAGGCAAAATATTGTTATGTTAAATTAAATCAACACAAGCAACCGGGGACTTCGTTACCGAAATGGCTACTCTACAATGGATGCAGGTGTTCGCGTTTTAGAAGTGACAAGTTTCGCTGCTGCGTGCCACGGCAGGCACTTCGCGCGACTTATTTTCAAATTTATCATTACAGTTACCTCCGTTATAACGAGAACGTAAACGAACTTCCCGTAACAAACCGCACGATACTAAAGCAACCACCCTTGAAAGTCCGGGGAATTATTCTTGGCGCCGGGGTAGGAAATCTCGCGAGGCGGATGTAAACAAAACTTCTAAATCCCGGTGAACTCCGCAAAGAGATTCCTATAATAAGCTCCCGCGGAGCGAGAATAAGTGACACGCTCAAGAAGCTTCCAAGCCGTAACGAAACGAAAAATAAAGAAAAGAAGAGGTGAAACAGAGGGAGCAAAAAGGAGAGGGCTCGATATTTTTACGCGATCGTTCGACGCCAACGCGCGAAATTAATTATAGAACGACCGACGCAACGCTTCACGGTAAAAATAGAGGCTTGAAATATAAAACGAAAATCGATTGCACCCTTTGTTAAGTGCCCGTGGGGGTGAATTTCTTCGCTTGAATTTCGCGAGAGAACTTGCACGTGCTAGAATATTTGGCGAAGGACCACCCCTTTGTGTGGGTGCGGAGAAATTATTGCTAACGCGGGAAATCGGTTTGGTTTATTTAAATACTTTTCCTTCGATATCCGGTTGTTATTTTTTTATGATTCTTTTACTCTTACTTTTGACCGTGGATTTAATTTATGTAATAGTTAAAATGAAGTAAGTGGAAGGTTGAAGAGTTGTTAAATATATTCTGAGTTGAGACTGGAGAATGTTGTCATTTGTTGCGCTAGTATACTGGTATAATATTTTTATTAGAAGGTTATTGAATTTGATTACTGAATGTAAATCAAATTCATATTCAACTCATGATGTATTTAATGCAATGGCCCTTTTTAGAAAAACACAAAAATTCTTCACAATCGATACATTAATATTGCAGGATCGATACTAAAAAGAGAACGTGATGAAAAGTAATAAAAAATAAATAAAGAGAAGACACTTTTTGAATCGCAGATTGCTATACTACTCTAACTATTCAGTCGACTCGTTTAATACATTTTTTGTGTTAATGCACACATCGTCCGCATTAAACAGGATTACCATAAATTTAGCGTAGTCTGTGGTGGACGCGTTTTCAGCTCAATAGTGAGGAAAGTGTTAACCCTTTGAACAGAGAGCTTTGGAGCAAAATTCAAAAGGCACATGAGCGTTGGTTACGCAAGTCAGTTAACATGCGACGTAAATACATATTCATCCTGCTCAAAGGGCTGTAAAGGGCTCGAAAGGACTCGTGGAATCTGTGGCTTGCACACGAATTATCACTACCACTACCGTGGTACAGTTAGACTCAAAAGGTACTTGATTAATTTGCAGGTACTTGATTAAGGTGCCAATGAATTTTAATATTGTAAATATGTGGCTCAATCCAACTTGGATGGTCTAAAGATACTAAAGAAACAAATGATTATAAAAATTATTTTATAGTCACTGCATGTTTGATTACGAATGATACCTCAGGCAGAATAACAGCTTAACTATCGAAGGTGGTTTTAACGAATTCGGGAGTGAGTAGAGATCTTCGTGAAAATGAATTTAATAGATTTTATATTTACGTAGATACATATATGAATAAAACGAAGAAAGTATACAAGTCGTAATAAAAAAGAAATTATTTGAAAGCGTCGATGCTTGCGTCCGTTTCTAAATTAGGCCCACTCATCTTATCACACTTTACCGAACGCTTTTCAAGTTGAGGTACGAATCAGTTTTCCCTCGCGCAGTGTTTCCAGCAAATTGGCGCCGTATCTTTTTCCAGCTGTGATCAGTCGCGTTTTTACGACGTCGTACGATTCTCCTTGTCCCGGGGCGCTTTTCGCCGTCTAGAGAAATCTGAATACGAACGACGCCACAGCGTAATTTATCGCTCGAGGAACGATAAATCTTTACAGACTTTCCAGCGTCTCGTGGCTCGAGGGCCTCGCTAATTTCCTATCCGTGAAACAATCGAATCACTCTTTTCACTGTTTTTAAAACAATCTTTACAGTTTCTATATTAGTGTAGACAAGGAATGAGTGGATCGACAGAAAATTTCATCGATGCAATTAGGGTTTCGCGACACGGCAATTCGGAAAGCAACGAACGAGGAAAATGGCCGTCTGAAGGGAGCCATTGACAGAACGCGCGACAACGACGCACTCCTAGCTGCCTGATGAAGTTTTGGCCGTTTAATTTAATGAGCTCGCCGCGTGCCACTCGCGGCGACCGAAGTGTTAATTGGATCACAACAACTGTATCGACTCGGACCCGAGAGCGACGTAATCGAGCGAATGTCCTCCTCCGATAAGGGTCCGTGTTGCGTTCGGCCAGGTTGCGATGTTATCCGCTCCTCAATTGCTTCCAAATAATCGCGTTTTTTCGTTTAGGTATATTCATTCGAATCGGTGCAGTTTTAATTTCATGTTTCGTTTTATTGTTCCTGCTGATTCGATAGCATTTATTCTTAGCATTTGTTTAATACATTTGCTTTCCATTCTATCGAGGGCACTGTAGAATTTTCAGTTGGAAGGATCAAGAGCCTCAACAAATTTATTTTGTGGCATGAATGTTATTTCCCTTCGAAGCAAAAATTTATAATATTACTGCAAAGTAATTCGAAATCAATAGGAATTTTATATTGTACATGGATTTTCGTTTACGATTTTTTTTTTTACCCCGAAGTCAAGAGGAATTAATTTAAAACATATTTGTTTCGATAGATTTATTTTTGTATTCTTGTGGATGATTTCGAACTGGAGAATTTAATCGTTAATGGATGTTTGATGAAGAGCGTTAAATTTGATTACCAATTAACTTTATTCGTTGTTATTATGCACATACGTTCACGCTGATAAAAGTGTGCACTTTTATTATTGATGAACGTCAACGAATGTATTTGCATTGCAAATCTTCGCATTTACGATATTATAGTTATTATTATTCATTTTTATTATGCATACAATGTGCATGTTAATATAAACAACATCTGCAGAACAACATGTGCAGAATATATTTCGTAAAATACTGTAATGATGATAACGTTTAGTTTTGCATAAAAGTGTGAAAGATTGTATGGATAAAATCTGTAGTTTATTTATTTATATTAGAGCTTCCTATACGAATCATTGATTCTCATAATTCTCATAGTTCTCACAAGTTTCGCAATAAAATTTTCGTTACTGACACATCTGTTTAAGAAAGAATCCGGTTGATATTCGAATGACCCTCGTATGTTGAAATGTTACCAGTCAGTAAAGTTTTAATAGAAACGTCTACAAATCAAAAGCTTACAATAACGACAGCGAGTGTCCACATCTCGTGTACACATTGCTTCCCTCCAGGTGACGTATATGATTCGATCATGTCTTCACAGCAGGTTCGAGTGCTTCCAGGCATTCGACTTCCAAAGAATCGACCAGATGAAAAAGTAGACGTCGAATTAAGTTACCAAATGGAATTCCCTAGTAACAGAGATCGATCTTCATTTTCGGGACGAGTGCTTCTGCCACTTGGCGGCGGTTCGAGTTCATTTGCTTAAACCTCGAGGATCGAAGTCGTCTCCCGTGCACGCAGCCATAATTGATTTAGGCCAGCCGACCGGATCGTGCGCGGAATTTTTGCCAAGTTCTCGCGCGGGGCCAGCGAACTTTGCTAATTGCCAGCGGAATAATTCATGCCAACGAGAATCAATAAATCTCCGCGAACGTTGCACGCGTTTGCATTTCCGCGAATCGCCTAATCGTGTCTGGGTACTCGCCGCGAATAGAACGTTGCTCCGAGTTGAAATTGTCTGCTGATCGAGCATGGAACCAAGCTTAATTGCAGTTTACTACCGTGTTCCGAGGTACTTCTATATGGATTCTTCGTTCAAGCGACATAAAAATCATGGTACCTGCCTAGGCAGAAAAAATGGTGTTTCAAAATTCAGAAAACGACAGAAATGAGAACTTACGTTTGTTAAATGAGTGCGAATTCGGTGAATCGTATTTTATGTTTCTACGTTTCAAACAAAATTACTGGCCTTTTTTGAGGGAAAGATATTTATTATTTAATTGCATATGAGAGCAAGAAATGTTTGCATTAAAATTTACGTTCCACGGGATGTAAGATTTTCTTAATTTATAACAGGAATTACATTTATCTTATTATAATATTATTCTCAGTTGAAATATTTATAGATTTCCTACCCATGAAAATATAATTAAACACGCCGGATAAGTTTCTTATTCTTCTATAATAGTATTTACATTTACCCGAATTTCTTTTCTATTGCGTAATAAAACCTGTCCAAGAAAAGTCCCTGAAATAATTATTCGCTGCCGAATTCTTAATTCCTACTCGAACAGCGTAAACGAACGCGATGTTTTGATGCGTTAAATGCATATTGTTCTCGAGATGTTTGAGCCTCGAGCGAGAACAGAATTGCATTTTCATCGAGCGAGGAACCGTTCGAACGTTAAATTATGTATATCCATAGTAATATAGAATTCATTGACAAACACAATGCGAGTTTAATGGAACCAATTGTTTCGGCCCGATCGATTCCCAACCACGTAACTCGCAGGGCAGAGGCGGACAAAATTCTTATTTAGACACATGCTTCGACCAACGAACAGGAGATAAATAATTCACTATCGTTTATTCGATAAACGGTAATTTTTGTTTCAATTTTAGGATAGGACATTTTACCTCAAATTAGTCAAAAACTGTATTTTCATTCTTCATTTATCATTTGAATAAATTTGTGATGAGGCTCATCTCGAATTGAATGTAATGTTTACATTACGTAAAGAATACTTGCACATAAAAATTGCACGTCTTAGAAGAGTTAATTAAAAAAGGTAATTAAATATTAATTTTGTTTAGATGGAAATGAGAATAAAACTGCCAAAGCATATCTAAAACAATTCACATTCAAAACTAGTTCTCTCCCCCGTCCTAGCAAAAAGAAATATTCTCTCATTTAAAACTCGATGAAAAAGAAAGCATGGCTTTTTTTTTAACGTCAAGAGTAGACTGTCTTAACGTTGTGGCTGTTTTATGAGGCTCATTACCTTCCTGCCGGCTCCGATCGGTTACTGAACTTCCCAGGAGCCAATTACCCGGCCTGCGTTGACTTCTCGCGGCGAGGGACGCAGGTTATAAACAGGGGATGCGTGCTCGACGATGCATGGGGCTGGAAACGATGACACCGATGGCGAACGCGGTGGAAAAACCGACGGAAAGCGGGAGGGTGGTTGGATTCGTTTAACGCCGCGCGGGACTTTATGAAAGTTTCAACAGGAGTCGAATGACAGCGGAGTTCAAAAATTCTCGCTGGAAAATTTGTGGCTTCTTGGGGATACTACTTGAGCTATGAAATATGATTACTCTAATTGTCTATATTTAAAATCGCATCTTCTCTCCTTTCCAGATAGAACTACTTTCATTTTGTAGCTGAAATGCTAATAATCTTCTATTTTCTCTATCTACTATATTTGTTTTCATTTTATTAATACGTCATTTTATGCCTGGTTAATTTATTTTATTAAGTTTATTAATCATTTTTATTTACGTCTAATTGTACACCAATAAAAGTAAATTTCATCAACCAATGGATATTATCGCTTTCAAATTCAAATAAGAATCGAGAGATCGTGTAGCGTCGACCAAGATCAGCCATGTTCGTGCGAGTCGTGAATCGGGGAGTCCTTATCACGATTGGTTTTAACCCCATATTCTATTTTCCTCTGCTTTATGAAGCACTATTATTGCAATTTAACATTTAAACCCTCCTAAAATATCACGTAGTAATAATAAATGATTAAAATTCCTGTTAAAACTAAACCGAGCCTCGATGAACTGAAATATCGTTGGGGATTGAGGGATCGGGTGGGGTCGATCACGGTCGGTCATTTTCGTACCCATATTAATCCTTCGACTCACGGTACCACTACCCAGTTCCTCACGCATCGTTCGAGCACGTGGATCGTGTATACCTAACTTATCGGTGTGTTATTGCGCGCGCGCGCGCGTGTGTGTGTGTGTGCCGAATGACCTTACATTCGTACATTTAACTGCGCATGTACTATTGTGACCATACGAATTCAACAAATTTCGTGAATAAAAGGTGGTGTGATAAACACATAACTGGATTGTAAATGTTTATGCATTTATATCATATTAAAATATTGAGAGATCTGTGTGGTTACACACAAATTCAAAAATATGCAAAATATCAATAATTTTATTACTATTAATTTATTATTGTTATTATTAATACAATATTAATCTTTCATTTAATTTGCATAAACATCTGCAGTCTATATATAACATAATAAGCAATTGCGAACACATCTGAAGGACGTTCTGCTAACTTTCTGTCATCTTTATGCTTGCAGGAGTGGAACGATTACAAGTTGAAGTGGAACCCTGATGACTATGGCGGTGTCGATACCCTCCACGTGCCGTCGGAGCACATATGGTTGCCGGACATTGTTCTTTACAACAAGTAAGTCGATTTATTTTAACAATCAATTTTAAGCTCAAACGTTCTTAAGAGCTGGAGACTGGGTTTAGAGTTCGTTTTTATTTTGATTGAGTTTTGATTGAATTGTTGGAGCGTGTGATTGGTATCGTTAGAGAAATCAATCACGAGTTAGAATGGTTTGCGTATTGTAAGTAATTTTGCAAAAAACATTCACGAAGGAGATTATAATCATCAGAATTTTAACAAAACCTATCGTTTGATTAGGAAGTATAAAGCATTTAATTAATATATGATAGAAAATCTAATCCTTTTTTATTTGTACACTTGAAAAAGAGTACATTTGATGATTGCAGGATAGAAGTAATTAAATATACTAAACTACAAAGCATATCGTATAGTAAATTACAAGAAGGATAATAAATTCCACGTAATAATTGAAATAAATAATTCCCTGATAGAAATATGGTATTAAACTTCGAAAATGAAACGTGTAGTTATAGGTGTGCGGGTTCAGAGTCACGCGGTGTTATCGAGGATTAGGAACGTGTACGTTGGTTGTTTCACGATCCGAGTGTCGGTGCGCTGATAAAAAGTGAAAAAATATACTACCGCGACCGGGAAGCAATTTTCTGCGTGACGTCTTGCGAGAACGAGTGCAAGCGAGTCTGCGGAAGCAATTTGTCCGTTCGAGCGATTTTATTTTTATAACCGAGAAGGGCCACCTTAAACAGCTGCTTGATACGCTTGTGGAGGATATTACGAAAGCTCCGCGTTCGGTTTAACCTTCTTTCGGGGTCGTTGTTCCTAATCGCCAGTGACACGGGGGCGGAACAATAAACAGGGGGATAAGCAGTGGGAGAACACTATTGTTCAACGGTTCGTATCACCACGAAAAATAGGGAAGAATATTTTCGAAGAATTTTAAACTTGGATAGTTTACTCCTGCATGTATTCGATGAAAAAACGAAAATGAAATATTTAAGGTACGCTAAGTAACTTAATGTTTTCGTTAGTCCGTGCCTTCCACTGTTTACCGTCCTATTCATAACAACTCAATATGAACAGTCTCCCCATAAGAAGTCTACAAATCATTATCCTCCTTTACATATACACATATATATATATAAAAAAAAAAAGGAATAACAATTATATCTTCACGAATGCTGTTCAAATATAACCGTTAAATATCATGGACGGGGAAAATAAACATTAGATAATTCCGTTACGATTGTTTACATTGCCCTCGACAGAGAGAATGTTTATCTTGTCCTTGCACATACAGAAAAAAAAAAACTTGTCTCCTTCGAACCATTAACATACTTGCCTGCAGTAGTGATTTTGCTCAAATTTAAATTTACTTCTATTCAAACAACCGCCACAACTCAAGTCTTTCTCCCCCTACGCAAAACTGGCATACTCGCTAATCACTTCTTTCGCAAACTCCATTGTCCGAAAAATACGGACTCGCTTTCATAATAAACGGGTCAATTACTCTCTGGGAAGCACATAAGAGCGCGTAAAAATTCGGTTTTACCATCGCAATCGGGATCGTCGTTCGTCAGCCGCAATGGGGAATCGTGTGCGGGAGAGATAACTAGTGACGAAGTCTGGGCACAAATGGATGCCATCGTTGTTGAACGAACAACGTTGTTCGGGGTCGGCGGTGCAGCCTCTGCTTCCTCGTAAAAGTGTCGTCCAGGCGGCCGAAGTACATCCTATTTCTCAGCGTTAGCCAGCCGGGGTTAACGCGCAACGTGTGGTGGCCCGTTCCACGGCTCGGCCATGCCGTGGATTTTCAAAATGGCCTCAACCCGGCACGGCGAAAACGTCACGTACCCACCATAGGAATATTCCGTGCAAGGTTTACGAGATACCGCCATCCGCACTTTGCGCTACAATCCTGTGAGGTATGGTCGGGACTAAGATGACGGACGACGAGGTCGACCCGCGACGGCGATACACGTACCGGCGCGGAAAAGAATGGGTAAAGGGGGATCAACTTGGACCGGATTAAAGTGAAAGGATGGCTGGGCCCGTATAAGCATTTGGATAAGATCGCTCCGTCGGATGATACGCTTTTGTTTCATCTTCAAAGATGTCACGACTCGCGGATTACATTGCACGGACTCGATCTAGTAGACTCGCGTAAAGGTCGATTCAGACTATACGACACGACAAAACATTAAAACACGCGTTTTAATGGAACTATTCGCACTATTCCCGTTGATGGAACGTTCAGGTCGGTGTCTGTTAAGTGTGAATAGTTCCATTAAAACGCGTGTTTTAATGTTTTGTCGTGTCGTTG
>NW_026534422.1:0-32778 GCF_026225885.1 Hylaeus anthracinus
CTCTCTCTCTCTCTCTCTCTCTCTCTCTCTCTCTCTCTCTCTCTCTCCCATCCGCGAAACAGTCGGTTAATATCCGAAAGTAAACAAAACCTATCGCCGCATCGGCCGGGGCTCGGTGAAATCAAATTATTATAATGAAAGACTGGTCAAGCGGCCCCAAGAGCTGCTGGGCACTTTTTAAAATTCATTAGCAAATTAACAGCCACCCTATGGAGGTGAGGTGGCAGACAGGAGCAAGGAAGCCAACCCGCGTCGCCTATTTTCAGCCCCTGGCGAGCTGAACGACGCTCTACCAGAGGTGAACCGTCGCCAGGGACCGCTCGACGACCGACATTACACTTGGTTACCAGTCAACGCGGAATCAATTTACTACAATTTGATCGACCTTTGATGAAGTCTGCTCATACTGTGCGGTTTCGTAGCTGTTGATGGAGATGAGCGTTGAAATTATCATTCGAACTGGAGGAGATGAGGAATTGTAATTAATTCTCTATTTTATATTATTAAACTACTCACTTTTGTATAAGAAGAATTGTCACGAATCGAACATTACCGCTATTTTAATTAAATGTTACATTAGTTAAGTTCATTTGAGTTTAAAAATAGTTAAAATTTGTTTGAATCAAGACAAACGTGACAGCACATTACGATTCGTTAATAACCTATCAGGTTAATAACTCGAGGAAAGGAAAATCGACACCCCATTAAAATCCGAACTCGGTCTAATTAAAGTTGTTTTCCGACTCTTCAAGAGCCTCGCCATTCTTATCATCCCCCCCCCAGAACTCCGATCACCGGGTTAATCGAAAGCAACCGATCCGTGGGCGCTTCTCGCTCGAAAGTTGGCTGGGTAATTCGACTAATCAGAGACTCTCGAGTGTTCTCCGCGGCTACCCAGATTCATCTCGGCGAAGAAACGAAAAGTCGTTTCGCTGGCGCGTCGAAACAAACAGCTTGCTCCTTGGTTGAAATCCTCCACGTGAAACTCGGAGCGCAATTTCCCTAGAAAGTTGCTTCAGCGAAATGCCTTATAACCGCGCTTACGAACAGTCCTGCCAACTCTTTTGCGTTTTCTTGTTTGTCATCCAGATTCGAGTCGATTACGTCGCTTGATTAGGCGATCCGAAAGTTCGAACCGTCGACGAAATATCATGCAGCGACAGAGGGATCCGTAAAAATCATGGCGGAAACGTGCGTGAACTGATTTTTCTTTTGTGAACGTTGGTTGAGACTTTACAATAATCATTTTACAAGAATTTGGTTTGATTTCGTGCGACGTAGACAATAAATTCGATATTTACTAGTCTCTAGACTTACGTTCAACAAGATTTCGTCTATTTCGATTGAGTGATAGTAACATTTTTCAGTGTTCTTTTTTAATATATCTCTTCAAGAGCATTAAACAATTTTATTCCACAATTTCTATCTAGTTTCGCGGAAGGAATCAGCTCCCTCACGGTTCCACGACAATCCCTGACGAGCTTTATATAATCCTGGTTTGTTATTGCCGAAGACACACGATGCCATAATTATTTAACAGCTTCGCCAGATCCTCGACGCTCTCGAGCTCCATACTAATAGGATGATCCATATGCAGATTGTTGTTTGACGCGGTAGCTTGGAACTTGAAATACGTATGTAGATTAGGTCCTACCGCTCGAAAGATGGAGCGAAGTTATTTAATATACATGTGTGCTCCGCTGTCTGAGAATATCGAGGAGGCTATATTTTCATGTCTTTATTTATTTAAGAGCTGCCCAGACGTAACCGGGGAATATCGGTGCCAGTGGAATATTTTCTGTCTGTAAAAGTCTCCTCTGCTTCTACTTCTCAGACGTTCAAGTGTCGAAGCTTGAGTGAAAAGCGAGGGAAACGAATGGTTGCTGACTTTCATAATAAATTTTGATTTGTGTTCGCTACTTAAGAGACAAAATATGTAATTCTAAAACGGTAGTGTAGGGAGAGTAATTCCTCGAAACTTCTCTCAATTATGAAACAGAAAATCTTATGAACAATTGTGGTATTAGCTTTGACAATTACTTCAAGTTCCCAAGAGTTTCCGAGCTTTAAAGCCTTTTACCTCTTAAGTCCCGGTACTACTGAACAGTGTTATCCTTTCCTCCCTCTCTTCGCCGTACAATTCATCATGTACGGGTACTTGAAGCTCCCTTGAACTCTAGTTTCCAGCAATATTATACACGTTCTCTGTCAGGCTAGTTACAACCGCTGGAGTTTAATACAACATCTCCAGTCTAACCAAGGCTTTACTTCTAATCACGATTAGCTTTACATAAATGCTTCCAAAACCTACACCTGCATATTTCCAAAAACTATTTCCAAAAAGTAACGAACGAGCCCGAATATTAAGGACATTTTCTGTTATGTTTGATCCCACTCCTGAATTTTAATACACCGCTTCCAGTCTAACCTAGACTATACTTCCAATCGCGATTAGATTTCCATATAAATTTCCAAAACCATTGTCTATCCAAAAAGAGTATAGAGAAGCGTCATGGTGGGCGGGTTCTACCGGTGCACGTGCATCGGATAAGTGGTGCATAGAAACTGTCCAAGCAGCAAGGACTATAAATGAGCCATAGCCAACGTAACGAAACTCACCAATAGAGACAGCGATGTTCCCTTCGATACACGACTTGGAGAGATTCGTTATCGAACATACAGCCGAGTCTTGCCACAATACACGATCCCAGAATCCGAACCTCCAGCGAAGGGGGCGTCTATTATCGACTGGAAGTTAGCGATTCGCTCAAAGGGGCAGTTAACCCCTTTCCGTCGATCCTTAGGGCAGGAAAGTTAGCGTGATCGTGTGCCATTCTCCAGTGAAGACAACTCTCTCTGGAAACTTCCGAGTCTAATGACAAGCTTGAGAACACGCTGGACTGTTTTTGTATCTGGCAGAAGCTTGAATAAGTTTCGAAGAAACTTTCCGCTCATTTGGCTTCTAGTATTATTACCTGGGTAATAATCGACTGGCACCGTTAATTATTTTTCGGATTATTCGAACGTCTAGGAATTGGAGAATTTTTTTAGATTGTTTCGAAAAGGTGTTTTGTTATGTTGCCTCATGAATTAATAAATAGGATCTAGCTTAGCGTGACAAGGACCTCTAGGAATCGCTGTCAGGGTTAAGATGTGGTAACAAAATAGATAGATAAAATAGATAGTAACTCGCAGCATTTATGTGAAAATCGATATCCTGCCACAGATGTACCATCGACTGATGCCCCCTCGTTGCTGAGATATGCCGCATCGGTGTTATCTTTAATGGTCTTCCTTTTCTCGTTTTCACAAAATTCAAAGTTCCATTTGCTTGTACTTCCATGCTATACGTGATCGAATTAGTACATCTAGTCCAAGCGATTCACCAAAATCACTATCGATGACGTCGAAGCCTAATTAGTGTTTACTGGACAAAAAGCCACCGAAACCAGCTTCCTTTCGCAATCCCTATCTCGGTGGTCATTACTGAAATTGAAACTTGCCGCGGAAAAATGGCGAGTACGCCGACCTACAAGGGGGTTAATCTCCTCGCGGATGGAATCACTGGACGCTCTCGAAGGATAGATACAAGAGTTGCGGCCGGTAGTTAGGGCAATTGGATCCCGACCAACCGTGGCTGCTGGCCTGTGAAAACTCCAGGAAACTTAATTACCCGAAGTGGTCTGTACCAAGGGAGAAAGCGATTAGTGCCAGCGTCGAACCCCCGTCGATCCGTCGTTATTGTCATCAATTTGCGATCGACTGCATGGGAAACGCTCCTATGCGCGTCGTTCGCGTCGCGACGCCCCGAAAACGGATATCGATCGCGTATTGTCACCGTATGCGTCCCGGCGTTTTGTTTCCGCGGCTCCATACGGCGCGAGGCGTCCCTTTGGACGCGTGTCGCCGATTCGTTTCGAGAGGCTCGCCTAACAGGAAATTACGGACGCCCTGGAGATCCGACGATAGCTTCCCCGACCATCGACCCATTGATTTTACCGATCCCAGCTCGCTGGCGTCTTCGTTTCGCGATAATTGCATCGCGTTCACTGGTGGTCCTTGGGGATGGGCGACCTTCGCTTATCGTTTGCCTTGCAACCTTTCTTTTCGGTCGTACTGGTGGTAGCATTTAATTTTTATATCATAGGGGGAGGTGATTGTATTTTATTTGGACACCTGGTACAAAGCTTCAATTGTTTCTCTGTTGCATGAATTTTATTCCATATTTATTAAAACATGGACTTTATATTTATTGACCTCGCACTGAATGAACTTTATTTTATTTAACCCCCAATTCAATTTTATTCTATTTACCCTTGCGAAACTCGAATTTTATGTCACTACTCCATACTACATCAATTTAATTTATCTTTTGAAAATTGAATCACTGCCTGGTTGTTTCAATATTCATTCATTACTATCCTAACTAAATCAGGAGTGGTTAAATCTGCAGAGTTGGTAGTTATCCTCACGAGGAATCATCCAATAAACTTCTGTAAGAGTTGCCTGTAGTCACCCTTGCCGGGTGAAACGTGACTGTTTGGAGGCTAGTACTGGTTGGAAACTGTTCCCTTAAGACTTTCTTTGTAGAGATTTTTTTTGTATATTCGTTCCTGTACCAATGGAGCACATTTTTATATGTTTGCTTCTCCTAATTGCGAAATTAATGAGTAGATCATGTACTTCTGAGTAAAGTTTTGAAAAGCTTCGTATCTTGAACAGAAAGAAATTAACAATTGTTTCGGGGAAACCGAGGAAGTGAAAAAAGTAAATTGGAGTTTGTTTTCCTTGAAATTTCGAAGTGTGTTTTCAGTTGGATATTCCATGAAACGCAGTTTCCTGCGTTCAGTTTGATGGAATTTTTATGCTTGTATTTCTGTGCGTTGTTTGTTGTGTCTTGTTTATATATTCCTGTCTAGTGTCAATGTTTGCTTCTGTGTGTTGTGTACATATCGCGCAGACTCTAGGTTTATTTAGTATGATTCTACGAGATCTGTCCTGCGTCCTCTCTACCTTTGGTAAATGGGTTTTTGGTGTAGTACACCAGATTGGAGAGCTATACGTTAGGATGAGTTTGGCACAGCTTTTATATCGATGGATTTTACATTTTTTTTTTTTTTTTTTTTTGGAACTTTAACCGAGTACCTCTTCGTTTTTATTTCCAACTTTTAACTCTTTATTGGCTGTCGGTATTCGGCTAGCTTCAAAATCTGTATATGTTGAATTTACGAATAAACTAGACAAGTTTTCATAAATAATTTCGATTCATGCATGAATAATGAAAACTTGGATTGAGAGTTTACATCGACTAATTAACCCTCTATGGGCGAAACATTTTTTTTCCAGACAACTTGTACGGCATTTACTTTGATATTTAAAGTTGATGATACTGACAACCGTCATGATTATTCTTAATGGTTATCAGAGACATTATATTTCACAATTAAGACGTATACGTGATCTTGTGAGAAAACTAAAATTATTTGCTCAAATATCGATATATTTTATCGCAGAAAGAATTGAGCATATACTATTCACACAATAGACGTGTTGAGTAAAATAAACCAAGATATATGTAACATAGCAAAATAAAATTCACGCAGCACAAATTTAAAAAAATAAAATCTAAGAAGTCAGGATCTCTCCCAAAACTCTGACACCTAGAATCTCACCAGACCTCGAGCCAATCGAAACATCGACACACGTACAACCGAAAATGCTTCAAGTTCGATCGCAGAAGATCCCTCGAGCCCATGACTGGTGTCAGATGCAATTGCCAGGCAACTCCTCCTCGAAAAGTCGTTTCGTCCAAGAAGCTGGTCGAACTTGCATCAACGAGTCACGATCTCCACCCAGCTTGATCTCGATTGAAATTGGTACACCAGCTGTCCAGGTTCTTGGCTGTTACGAACGAGTGTTAACGCCAGGGACTTGTCCCTCGAATCGATCTCCGTTTTAACAGGCCACCTTCCACCAAATTGATGTGGCATCTGTCAGGAGGGCCATTAAACTTAGAATCCACTTGACCCGTGTCGTTTCGTTTTATCGACCGTTACCGCAACTTTCTTGGCCCTGCTTTCCTCGCACACCCTATAGTCAGTTACCTAACTCTCTGCCACCTGGGATTGAACTCACGTCGACGAATGTGAAGCTGGTGTTTGATGCAGTTGGTCAAAGTTTTGAAATCGGTGGGAAATAACGATTTTTTTGTTTCTGAAATTTGATACTTGCAGTTCGTTCAAGAAGAGGACGAAGACGACTTTAATGAGATATTCCAATTATAACACAAACTAACGTATATTTGGATTTTATATAGGAAAAACTAACGAATAATGGCGGTTTTAAATATGATGTCAGAATATTATGAATCCTAGAATGGGAAGATCGAGTAATTTTTACTTCTTTTCAAAATATCCAATTTTTCATCTTTTACTCGTTTATTATTACCCATAACTCTCATGAAAAAATTCATAAAATCTCTCCATTAGTATATTTATCACTATAGAAAGGTGTAGCGTAACACCTATCATTTCCTGAAAATAAAAATATATTCCTAACTGTTTGGCGCGTCAAGTGGCGATAGCACACCTGCGCGAGAAATATTTACATTTGTTAATACCTTAACACCGCTCGCCCCTCTTCTCAGACAATTTAATCTTAAATACGTGCCTCGGCGTCTGGCAAGGAACGCAATATCCTCTCGAATAGAAATTACCGTAATAGAATCCGGACCTTAACCGTTGCAATTACTCCGAGGTTAGTCGGTCGTGAAAACTGAAAGAAAATGTAATTATTCAGTCCGGTCAGCGTCAAGGGTGGTACGTTATTTCCTATCGATTCTCCACCGAAAGCTCTTTGTACAAAAAGGAAATCAATTATCAAAGCGTCCTTTCGCCGCCTACTATTACAATTGATTCTATCGCCGCTGTGGACTTGGCGAGTTTCTATTCTGCTCGTTGCTCGCTTGAAATATTGAGCACACACGCGAGTTCCATTCTACTGAATTTCACAAGATCTGCCGTACCAGCCGCGAACCGAGGCCAGTTCTGGACAGAAATTCACGCGAGTCTCGAGCTTAATCGTCACAATTAGCCAGAGATCAGTCATCCGTGAAGACCGAAGGAAATTTAATTATTCACGTCGACCGGTAACAAGGCAGGAAATGACTGCTCTCGCGCTAAACGCCGGTGATTTAGAGCCAGGCTCGTAGACTTCCTACGTAAACAAGCGTGCAGGTACGTACCACGCTTCGTTATCGATCCTTCCGCCGAGTAAGCGCTTAAAAATTAATAACACCGCAAATGGAGTTTCGCTGTTCGTGTCGTTAGGAACTTGATATAAGAAAAAAGTGTCGCCAGAGGGACAGGTGTGCGTTAAAGTGATGTCGAGGTGGAACGTTTCGCGCCAATCGAGTGTAAATTCAGGAATTTCGTTCGTTATCATATCTCTTGTACAGTGACGAACTTCAGAAAATATTTATCACTGAAGTATATATGAAGTACAGGAGTTTGTTGCCGAGGGAAAATTCATTTTAAGAACACCTCGATCGTTAACAAGAAAGTTCCCTAACGAGGAGAAGCGCGTCTTCGTTATCGCGCTGCGATTGATAACGACGGGGGTAACGCGATCGCTGTAACACTAGCTTCAAGTCGAGCCACGCACAGGTATCCCTTCGAATCGCGATGATGTATCTTCGCTGTCCGAGTGAAAAGGATGACACTGAAGCAGCTTGCGCAGCTTAATCGCGCCGAGTAACACGAGTTAATTGACAGTGATGAAAAAGCGCTGAAACGAAAACTGAAGCACTCTCTCGTGGTATATTTACGAGGGCGTCGCTGGAAAGTGTGTGCAATATTTCTAAGAAAAGTTTCGTGTCTTGCCTCGGCACATCTACGTAAATAATTACTATAAAACTGTTTAGCATGTCGATGAATATTGTAGTCTGTTTACGAGATCGAACAATTTTGTTCCATTTAAAAGATTGGCAAGTACTACTATCGATCGTTTCAGAGAAAGGCTCGCGAGGAATGTTCAGTGAACTGGCGTACGATTTTCGATGACGATTGCACGTGCACGAGGTGTACGAGGGGAAAAGGGGGCGGAGAAGTGAAACAGCGACAGACTCAAAAAACAGGGATCGGAGATTCAAAGAATAAGAGACAGCGAGTGATTGAAACGGTGTGAAGAGGGCAAAGGGCGCGTGGGAGTACAAAGGATGCTTTGCGAGGAATCAGAGATGAGGCGTTGAATTAAACTTTTTTTTTTTTAACGAACTGCCTTGCATTCGAAGAAATGAGTTTTTTTTTTTTTTTGAATTAATGTCATGCCTTTCAATTTTTCTCCGCTGATCCATTTAATCCCAGCTTGAAGCTCTGCTTTTCTCATCAAACGGAATTTTCGAAAATTGCATTTTCCTTCCGAGCAAAAAGTTTACAACTCAACAGTGTAAATAATATCCAAATTTAATTATTTTATTTTCAATTACACGAGTAAGTTTAATTCTTTCAATTTGAAACGTTATTTAAATTCATCGTGTCAAGTGTGGTTTTTACCCGTTAACAGTGTCCTCATTATCATTTTTAATTTAGATTTTTATAACTACATTAATGATCTTAACTCTTCGTATCGAAGTTCAGTCAATTCTACTCGTAACTTCGTTACTATAATCCTTTTATACGTCGCTTAATTATTGCTAGAATGAAATACGAATAATCATGAGAATAGAACGAAACAGAATAACGAATTCTTTCTCGCAGTTACGTAATTAAACAAAACGATTAGGATAGTCTCGTTGACAGTTGTTGAAAAATCGCACGACTGAACACAGCGAGGCGATAAGCGTTGTAGATTTAATCGAACCGCATTCGATCAGCCAATTGGCTGTATGAACAGGTGGCCCTCGGTGTTTAAAGGTAGGCGCTCGATAAGAATCGAGGCGTTGCGAATTCCTCTCCCGGATTTCCGGTCAGATATCACGAACTCGAACCTTAATTAGAAGAAACGAAGGGTCGGAGGCGAGCATTTCCAGCCATTTTCGTTCCCCTGCGCAGCAACCCTAACGAAGCGAGAGTTAGCTTCCCTCTTGCAGCCGGATCATCAGCGCCCTCTTCAATTACACCTGTCTCGAAATGCTCGATTAAATTGGACTGTTCGATAATGAACGCCGGTCGCTGGAATTAGCTTTCGTATCGGGATTGCTTTGTAGTCGTGTCAGAGGTAGCAGAGGCGTTCAAGTTCTGCAAAAAGCATCCTGTTTTCAGTCGTGCGCGATTACGGTTGTATCGCGTTGCTGTTTAGACCAATCCGAACTACTTGCGAAAATTGTTTTGAGAGAGGGAGCACATGAATATTAATTTTGAAATATTATGAAGATTATCTACGGTTAAGCTGCATATCTGCGGAATAGCAGAGTGAGGTGATTGTAAATTTAAATGAGACATTAATTTCAATATCGATTAGAAGCTTTGTATTTAATGACGTCATGACAGTGTATTTAAGTAACCCTTAGAATTGGGGATTTCCTAATTCTGTAACGGAATATAGAATTTAAGCAGAATCGGAAATTAACGTGTCTCTAGAAAATTACGCGTCTTGACTTTGCCATTAAACAAAATTGAATAGCGCAGCAGAGAAATTGATGTCTTATTTTATACTTCATATCCGCCGTCGATACAGATTTGTCGGTAAACGTGCAATTAAAACGACTGTATGAGGTTCTGGTGTCCAAGAACTCTATCTTCAAATTACTCATCCATCTTCCTTGAGCAGCAACGACTCGATTAGCTTCCTGAATAATAAATGGAAGATTTCTGTCCCTTCTTATCGGGCGCAAATCTTCCATGGAACCCGCCTTGATTGAACGAAGAAAAATTATTACGCTCGAAAATAGTCCATGCTTGCCTCGATCCATAAGATTCCAATCTTCGGTGCAATTTCAATTAATCTTTCTCCCGTTGCGCGGATCGCCATCCGATTACTGTCAGAAACACGTTGCTCGCTTCTTTGACAGTTAAATACCTTCAGAAACGTAGCAAGTCTCGAACTGATCGCGATAGAGATGGGAAAAAGTTTACTCCAGTAACAATAGGTGACGAACAATTACTATTTCACAGCGTTTTAATCGACTGGATAATTAAATCTTTGTCGAGAATTCAATTAGAAAGAGTTTCGAGGAGACATAATCGAAAATATCTATATCCCTTGAGATTTCAATCATTCTTTTACATTCTATACATTTATATCTTCTTTAGAATTATGCGGATAATTTAATTTTGTTAATTTTAATTAATTCAATCGTTAAATTTTCGTGCTTAGGTAGGAGTACTGTGTAATTATACAGTCTGTGTAATAAGTATTTCTACAGGAACCATTTATTTTAAATTGGTTGCTGTACGAATACTTATTACACTGACTGTCTGATTGAGTATCACTACGTAGATGAAAATTAATCGAAATCAATTTTGTCAAATGATTCTTAATTAATTTTCTTATTACTTGCCAAGTAATAACAAAACTGTAAACACGAAACACGTTTATTGTCAACGTTATTAGGAAAATATTGTTCCAATCGAATCAATTTAATCAATCAATTTTCCTTTTTAAAGAGGTTCTGTCAGGATCGACGCATCAATATAATTTAAATGCATCCTATAAAGGAATCACTCAAACATATAGATTTTTCAGGAGCGCAAATAGTATCCGACAGGTAGTTGCGCGTCGGTCAAATATTTGTTAATCGTCTCCTTTTTGGAACAATAATCGATAGGACAAATAGATTTTTCATTTTGCCGCGGTACGTCGAACGTTTAATTATTGTTTCTCGTTCGGATGCTCCGAGAGGGGGGAAGCCGTATGAAAAGATAATATTTGCCTGGCCTCGACTCTCTCCTTTGGGCGGGAATTCCGTATGTTTGCGAAAGAAGGGAAATCCTCTCGCAATACAAACTACGAGCCAGCGGTGATTTCGTCCCGCGGTCCAGTAGAGAGTCAATCCAGCTGGCCGCTGCAGCTCGTAAATCCCTATAAAGTCGAAGGCCGCTGTCCCGTGGAGAACAACCGCGATTCGAAGAAGGTGGTTTCCTTTGAAAAGGAGGCCGTGAAAATAATGGCCCCAGGAATCGCTCGTCTTATGGCTCCTCTGGGAGGGAACTCGTTCCTACGTGGCCAGACCTGCCACTTACTTCGTCCATTAGCCCGTTTTTCTCCCTCGGCGTCGCGCGATTCTTCCGAGTCTGACACTTTCCAATCTTCGGTCTTAGGATCGTTTTTGATAATTATCCTTAGGTAAATCCATCCTTTCGATTTCGATGTATTATTGTTTGAAACATAAGGCTGATATGTCTGACTATGGCGGGCTCTTTCTACTTGCAAGTGGCGTTTGAGAAGAGCAACGATAGTAGAGGACGTTTAAAGGACTTTTACCTAATTAAGAGAGAGTATAATCAACGTGGGGTATATATATAGTACATTGTGGGAAATCGATATTGAACCGGCACGAAATGAAGATGCTCACGATTAATTAGCCAAGTTCTGTTTTCCTTGAATATCCAACCGATCTTTCCAGCATTTACAAATATAACAGAATTTTATTTTATTCAAAGCCCGATTGCATTTTAAATATTTATTAAATGTGACTGTTTGAGGCTAGCACCTGTTCCCTTTTTTTCTTGAAATTTTTGTATATATTCGTTCCTGTGCCAAAGGAGTAAATTTCTTCATAATCGCGAAATTAATGAGCAGATTAAGTACTTCTAAGTAAAACTTTGAAAACCTTCGCATCTTGAACAGAAAGAAATTAAGAATTATTTTGGGTAGTACTATCCTTCGGGTGGTAATCGTGCCTTCCAAGAGTATTTAACGATCCATCACTCGATCTTGAATTATACACTCGCAGCAGCGACCATCGGAAAATTCCCATCGCCACGGTTCGCTCGGCCGAACGAAAGTTTTTTGTCCCGCTGAAAATCACGTCGTGGACCCAGCCAGCCAGTCCTGAATATGCGAACGCGGCGTCGCCGTGGAAAAGGCTGAAAGGAGCGCCGAACAAAAAGCTTCTTCGCGCCAGCTGGCCAGCCTTTTTTATCAGCAGTCTGGGGCTCGTTCTTGTCGACGAGATGTTCAAAAATCGCTTAGCCCCAACAGATAAGCGGTCGATAGGGGAAACCACCGACTGATATACGACGTACCTTCCGTCCTGCTTCACCTAAATGCAGGCATTTTTTTTTTTGTCCTTTGTAGAAGTCCTTCCTCGTCGCAGTTCTTAGACGGCGGAGACACCCCGTAGCTAATCTCAGTTCCAAACTCCCCTATTTCGGGATGATAATTGTTCCAGCCGACGTCTATGTTCTTCTGGAAGCACGAAAATTGATGATAGTTCGTTAATTCAACTTAATCATAGTCCCATAAACTTGTCTCATCTCATAATTATTCTCTCAGTTTTTTCCCCTCGTACATTTATTTGCTCTAACCAGTGTTTCGCGAGAGGACGGAGTTTATGAAACGTATCCAACCCTATTTTTCTTCTAATTTCTATGCAACAGTCGCAAGGAAACCCTCGTCCCGTGGTTCGTTCCGCGAGATTGCTTTTTTATTCCGGTGTAATAACAGAGGAAACTCGTTTATGTCTGGCCTACGTTCCTCTGGCACCGTTCAGAAAATATTCGCCCCATTACACGGATACTTTGAGAATCCTTACGCGGTCGTGCTCCGTCCTCTGTGGGCTGCATAATTTCGTCGAAAGTTCGCTGCATACGCCATGTTTCGTATTTATGGGCGAAACAAACGATACTCTTCTTGTAAAACATCCTCGAGAATCTTGAACAGTGAGAAACTTGTGCGTGCCACTTGAAATGATTCAAGTGGTGAAACTGAGTTATCCATCGGATTAATTACATTTTGTAGATGTGTTTGCATCGCTATAATATCAATTTTTATTAAGATTTAGGTGCGTTCAGCAGGACGAAATTTATTTTTATATTAAAATTGAAAGGAGTGCCTTAAATATTAATACGGTCTTATCTATGAAGATTTAAACAAAAAATAATAGTAATCATTGAAAGATGGTACAAAATAAAATTTATAATTGTTTTTATCGTTTTCGCCGGCAGAAAGTCCGTGTAGTCACGCATGTAGGGCAAGCGTTATTAAAAAAATAACGCAAAGAAGCGAGCCGCAGTCGAGGCGGGTGTTCCTAAACCTAACCACAATTTAAATTCATTCCCCGTCCATGGCGTCCCGTTTTCAACATCGTCGGAACGTCGATAAAATTCCTGAGAACAAATTGCCACGAGTGCTCGCGGTTTTCACGTTTCTCTGAGCATCAAGAACGGCTGTTCTTCTTTTATACGAAGGCGTTTCCTTCTTCTTCGCGAATTCGTAGCACGATCCCGCCCCGAGACACCGTCTTGCTGACGTTACAAGGAATTCTCATACCCGTTCGCTCTCCGGTGATCTCCGAAGGAGACGAACTCGCACCTCTCGCATTCCGATCCTGCTCGATTTGTCAAAGAACCGAGGATCCGCATCGAATGTAAATAAATCCTTGTTCAATTTCGAACTCACGGTGTCGTTGTTCTCGCCTCGCTCGAAGACGTTTTCGCCATCGAGGCGTCTCGAAGAAGACTCTCGGAAGTTAGATTCGGAAACGATACTTCGTATAGGTACTTTTCTTTGGTGAATGTTTACCAAAATGGACCACCGGACGTTTCAGAAATATTTACGCGTAAAAACTTCTTTCTAATCCGAGTAATTGATTTTTTTCCGCGTAATACAATCTCCACTGTATTAACGCGAGCTTCCTTTAGTTAACCCTAATGTGAAATGCTAGCTTAATAAAAACACTAATCTTCAAGAAAAGATTTAAAAAATCAATCTCCCCTTCTTGAAACGCAAAGAAGCTCTCCCTAACTGCTTAATTCGTTCGTCATTCGTCCCGGAAGCTCGATGTAGGCGACCTTATCTGCCAGAGCCCTAGTACCACGCCCCTTTTGAATATTTTCACTCGGTGACCAAGCTCGCTCGAGTCTTCTCGAACGAAGGAACTGCATTATGCACGTCTCGGTGCATAATTCCTGTATCCCGGGGTCGCTGGAATTCGAGCGTCCGTCGGTTGAAAATTTCCCACGGTCTCCCAGGGCCTGGCGGAAAGACAGTAAGGAACCGGGATAATGGTTCTACTCGGTGGTTTCCGGTTCGATTCCATCCCCTTGTTCTTCGCGAAAATTTCTCCAAGGTGTCGTTAAGTCGTACGACCACGTATGCGCTCGACCGATTCGTGTGCGCCCACGTAAACTGGTGAACAGATGGGGGCGATACGATCACCGTGAACCATCTAATACAACGGCGTACGCTACCTTTTTCCTTGTTGGATCTGGGTAAATAAAAGAACAATTTAAAAATAAAGTAAAACAGTGACGATCGATTTCATTTAAATTATCGAGTTTATTTCAGGAAATATATTTAAATATCCTTGAATGTTCGTGTTGAGTTGTGAATTCATTTTTCTACAGCGTCGGCAGTTACAAGTATTACGTACGGCACCGTCGTAAATGTGCGTTCGAAATTTGTAAACGTCCAGGTTGTTTTCCAACATTTGGTGGCCAGATGCGTCACGATCCGTTCTCTGTAAGTTAATTTTCTGCAAATGCGTTTCAATTACATTTAAATATATACAGGGAGCAGTAATAACTTCGAGCACCTTGGATAATATAGTATTCTTTGTATCAGACAGATTTTATGAATAAAGTCTCTTCATAACTCCAAAAATAACGGAGGTGTCCAACCCGATCAAAGTTATTGCCCAATGTATATGTTTATGTGTTTATATGAATATTCAAATTTATTTAAAGCTTACGTCCCTTTGTTTTTTTTTTTTTTTTTTTTTTTTTTATATATATGAATATTTTAATTTATCCGCAACGAACAGTGAAGCTAATATTGAGCCGAAAAAGCCATACGTTTTGTATACAAAGTGACGTGTGAACTGAATATGTCTGACTACGGGCGACGTATTCTACTGGGCGGTGATAATACTCACCTGGCACCCGTGGCTGAAATAGTGAGTCGAACAATGATTGCTTTTGTTTTCTGTAGAATTTACAGTTGAAAATAAAAAAACTTCATACATCTTTCATGCGGATGGTGACGTGGACTAAATATGTCTGGTCACGAGCGGTGTATTATACAGATTCTGGGAATATTCACATCCAATAACTGTGGCTGTTGATGTAAGTTCTGTGATGGTTTTTCGTTGACATTCGCAAATATATTCGTATATATACATTGTTATCAATATTAGTACTTTTATATAGAAAATCACATATTTTTCATGTGCAAAACAATGCAGATTGAATACGTCTGACTATCAGTGGTATACGCCATGGTCGTACACCAAGCCACGAATATACAAAATTACAGAAACCCATCCAACTGGATATCCAATAAAATTCCTCGCATATTGTTCGTTCCCCTATCTTGCTGATCTCCCTATTAGTTTTTCCCCATTACCCAGATAGCTTCGGGAATAGATACCGTTATCCTAGAAAATAATTTTTTTATCTGCCAGGGAATCGGCACCGTCGTCTCCGCGGGAGCTGGAAAAAAAGGGGGTTGAAAGCGCGAGATAAGTGCGAGGGTGGCTAGGGAACGCGGTTAAGAGGGGCCGGGGGCGAATAAGACGGACCAGGCCGGGGAAAGTGAAACTGGAAATTACGTGCTACGGAGAAGAAGAAGATACGAGCGTAACGGGCGGAAAGTGGATCGCGGCGAGTGTGCTCGCGTCGGGGAGGGTCGGGACACGCTTCACTCTCTCCGTATTCCGTCATTCGTTCGTCTCCAGGGGAGCTGGCACGCCGCGGAACACTCTCTGTTTTCTTTCGACATCCAATTTCCATAACATTAGACTGCTTACACGTAAACACGGGGCGCGCTCTTCCCCGTGCCGCGCGTTTGAGGTCGTCACCCAACGAACCTCTCGCAGAACGCGTCTACACGGCGAACTTTTCTCCAAGGATAATCCCACGGTATCGAATTGCCCCGCCACTCGACGATACGCGTCGTTGAGGGGGACGAAGGCGCCGTTCGAGGGGCGCAATTGTGGAAATCGAGACGGCTGAGCAAGCGTTGCGTACTCGTTCCTCGGTTATTCCAAGAGAATCGTTCATTTGGGATTAAGTAGCAAAACGGATGGAGTCGGTGGAAAGCGTCGTATTTGGTCAGGCGTCGGCGGGTGTGTTTACCTTTCGATTATAAATTACATGGAAATAGTTATCAGTGGGGGTATTTTTAAGTTAGGGGAGTATGTTATCTGGAGTCACGCATGTTTCACCTTCTTAGTGCAAAGAAGGTGGATAAATTATTTTTCGTTTGTACATTGTAAAAGTACTCGAATCTCAAAATTGTCCTTGATTTTACTAAAACGAAACATAATTAAACGATCAATAAATTAATTTAGCTAATAATTAAATATGGAAGAGCTTTTTCAAAAGCTACAAATTGTATATAACATCTGCATATAAAGTAATTTTGACGACTTCGAAAAATTGCACAAACTGAAACATTGTAAAAAATGCGCGAACTTTTTTTTTATTAACTCTAATAATTCACTTACCCTGTAAAAGAAGTATATTTGAATTCATTTCAACTTCACATCATATAATCAACAGAATAGTCTTTCCTAAATATACAGCTACAGTTCTAGTTAACTGACGCTAATATTTCCTGGATCAGTAGAATTCGCCATTGACGGACAGACATGCTTCGTTCGCGTTATATTATGCCGTGGAAGCATGAATTCTTCTCGAACATGGATCGTATATGTATATATTATAATAATTCCGATAATATTTCAGTTACGCTCGAAGTCTCTTTACCTTTGTAAAAAAGTTACGTAAATGTTTACCCAAAATTTTATCCAGCCAACGAGAAATAGAATTATTCAGTTCTCGAACGTCACGGATTAGTAACGCGGCTTCTGTTCGCATTTAAACAAGCGCGGAGGCTAAACTGGCTACATTTGGGCAGCGAATTTATTTTCGTTGTATAATTGCAGCGCGCAGACAGTGGCCGTATCTCGACCCGCCCGGAATAACAATTTCCGCAGTAATTTCAAACAGAACGCTCCCGTATAAAAACGATTTACACGACGATAGCAATCGCGCGCGGCGATTCGCCGTGCGTTCCTCTCGCGAAAATTGCGAATATTCAGCTGCGAGACGTCAACGCCCCCGCGTATTATAGCGTCGTAATATAATCGTGACACCAACGATTTGAATGTGAACGTCTCGCAAATTTCACGGTTGAACTGTTTGTTGTTGTCTCTCGAGGCTGTTTAAAAAAAAAATAAACTTGAGAAGAAATATTCCGAAGAAAAATTGTTGTCTGAAAATGGACGACACATGTTAATTTGAGATTAAATATTTGTACACATATTTACATATTGCAAGATTCTTATTGTACAATGTAATAGTATTATTCTGCGCCAACCTTTGAACTTCAAACTAATTTAAGGAGGTATTCTAGTCTAGAGCAAAGAGAAAATGCAAGAAAAAAATCGATATTTTAAAAGTTCTAGAATAGAATACCCCTTTGATACCATCGCGTGATAATGAAATATCAAAAAAGTACAAAAGGGGTTAAAATAGTGATTAATTATGTCCGCTGACATTTCTGTTTCTTTCTACGTGTGACGTATGTGATCCACGGAGGAGCGTCCAGAATAGTAGGGTGTAATTGCAATGCTAGCAGCAGTGGCTTCTAATCCACGGAACGGCATCCTCGCTGCAGCCATAACTCTCGTCCCCCTCGCGGAAACAGTCGTAGGTTTTGTCCTGCGACGGTTTATCTCGCTTTATCCTCTTATTTCCCTCCCTAGTCTGCAGTTCTTCCCAAAATGTGACGCAGAGGGAAAAGAAAGCGTCCGGATCGCAGTGTCTTCGCTAAATCCTCCCTGGCCAAGGAAAGAGGATCTTTGTCGAAAACTAGAATCTAATTGGCGGATCAAAGGATTTGTCCCGCGCATTCTTAACGACGCTCGTCCTTCTTGCCTGGAACGGGACGGGAGAGAAGGAGCGAAGATCGAGTGCCCTACGGTGTCCGTGCAGATTTTTACGCTGCGGAGACGCGATGGACGTTGAATCATGGTCGTTATGGTCGTTCGAAGATTCGATTTTAGATTGAGACTTATCTGAACCTCTCTGATCCTGACGAGCATCTAGATGATATAAATAGTTTGGACGATTCCTACCTGTATTATTTAACACTTTGGAGTCCGAATGTACAATAATTTTTATACTTCATTTTACTTGAACACCAAGCCTTAAAAACCCTAAAACTGTTAGGTCAGATGTTCGTTCGTTTAGTTTCATTTTGAAAGCAACCGTGACGAATATCTTTTCGTGACGATAGTTAATAATAATGACTGGCATCTCCTAGCAGTCGTTGGTTATTCCGTTGACCTTGTCCCTGCTCGCGGGTCCTGATTGCAGATATCTAGTATGATAGAATAGTAAATAGCACGATGTTTGTCGACTTTGATTTCCATTGTGGGATCAGCGGGGGTATTGAATCGAGTCAGCGTAGCGCGTGATGACTGTGGTATTCATCTACGAGTTCAGCGAACTCTAATACCCCGCGGGCTATACTAATATTTTCTAGCGCTATTAAATACACGGTGCCGTGAGAAAGCCATAACATTGACGTAGTTACAGAAGAAATGAAAGAAAAGCGCGAATTGGTGGTTGAAACCGAAGAAGTTTCTTCAAGGATTTTTGAAATTGGAATTATATATATTTTCTGTAGAGTGAATAATCCAAGTGACAGATTTTTCACGAAATACCCTAATTGTTTAGATGATTTATTGGGTTTGTGGATGACCAAGAGACTCCTTCCTTCGTTCCTTCTCAATGGGTCTCTGAGCATCTTCGAAACCCAATGAATCCATCCTTCGGTAATTGGAAATACTCGAGACATCCAAGGATGTTTCTCCTTTCTGGAAACCCATTCTTCATCTTGCTCTCTGCTTTATTTTTCAGAACCTGAAGAACCAGATCATGACGACGAACGTTTGGGTGGAACAAGTGAGTACTAAGAGTCTTTTGAAATTACACATCTCGATACAGTTATTATTTACTTATTCGAGACTCTACTGTAGGTTGCCTGAATTCGAGATTCTTTTAGATCGTAACATTTACAACAATTCGACTAACTCGAAACGAACTATTAAAAATTTAAATGAAAATATTTTTAATCCGTTGAAAATATCACAAAATGCAAAGAGCTCCAATACTAAGATTCCTCATTACGACAAAAATAGCAACGAAATTATCGTCCTTGTATCGTTACAAAAAAATAAACGCTCGCGTTCTTATTTCCTGCGGATCATGGCAGCCTACTCGCGATTCCCTTGTCTAGAGTTAACGAATCATGGCGTTCTCAATTCTCGAAACGATCCTCGTGAATCGAGAATCGGACCTTTCGCCTGTAGGAGTCGAACGGTCGAATCGTCGTGGGACAGAAACGATTGGAAAACAGCCCGGTGAAACGCGATTTTCTTGATAACGATAGCTCGCCTAGAGGGGCGGGACATGGAGGGACGATGGGGTAGAATTGTAAAGGGTGAAATCCAGCCAGGCAGCGTTACTTTGACAGACAGAATATCACCCCTTTTGCTACGGGGTTTGGAATTTCAAAGCAGACGGATTTCATTTCCGTGCCTGTTGACGACGAAATTCGAATCACGAAACGCCATTTGATACGTATTCCCGTTCCTCGAACCTTAGATTTTCTGTCGTTCTTCGAAATCCTGATCAGTCGACGCTTTGATCTCCGTGTCTTCCACTTGCCTCTGTATTCTGATTTTCGTCACAGTTTTCTACCTGTTATCGCAGACCCGTGGGATGGGAGACCTATATATTTCAGTCGTGAATGCCAGGCGCTTTCTGGTTTTGTTTTAGTTTTTGATCAGACTCACGGGATTGTTTGCCATTCTCGGATAGCGATGGAACTCGAGGCAACCAGGTTCATTCCTGGAACTTCCGCGATGATGGATTCGCAAACATTCGTGCAGACGAGGGTCGAACTATGCGGGGTAACGTTTCTTAGGCTTGTTGACTCGGTCAGGCGTGACGGCCGAAGAGTCTCATGCTACTACCCAGATGTGTTCGTCGGAGAAACAGAGATAGGTTAAGCACGAAATCAAGTTCAATATATGCTCTTGCATGTCGTCCTCCATCCTCTGGTTCCATTTTGTTGCGGTTAGAGTGCCACTCGTGGCAGATGTTACCATATTTGTTGCGTTTGAGAAGCACTTGGGTCTCAGATATTGGTTTCGAACTTCAGAATGAACGTGTACTTGAATGAAAGTGTACTTTTAAATGAATCATTAAGATGAATCAGGGTTCTTTTAAATTACACATTGCCGATAATTGATAGAGGGATATAACCCAAAGTTTATAGACTTTCTATCCTTCCATCTACTTCCTAGCCATGAGGATTAGGTAATTTTTTAAATTCTATTTAAAGAATCCTGTTGAACTTGTCAATCTCAAATATTTTTAGTATATTTGCCTGGCCATTTTGGAAGTCTGTGTATTTTTAACCCATTCGCTGTATAATAATAATGCGATGTAATAACGTTTGTTACTACTATACCAAGAGCTTTGACACTTGAATTTAAGATTTTTCAAAAAGTGGAATTAATGGTGGTCTATCTATTCAAAAGACCATCCAAACTTTTCTCGTGGAACCGTGGATCTATCGTAAGAACATACCCGGGTTTATCAAGCTCTAAATACTCTTTTTCTTACGTCCGGTTGGATGACAAGGATGACAAGGATGCGTCTGGAGAGACTGAACCGGCGCTTCTCACGGAAATATTAGGTCGCTGGAAACGTTTCGTGCTCCAGTTCGCATGCAGGCCGGGAATTCAATTCCTAAGGACACCTCGCATTCAAAATTAAACTATCAAAAGGAAACTGCTTTCCGCGAAAACTGCTTTTGATGATATTTGGATAAAGACGGTAACTCTCTTGGCCCCACGCGCGAACTTCGTTCCTATTCCCAGATGGATAGAGTGTCTCCGCAATTTCGAGATTTCGAGTCGATACGACCTCGAATAGCCACTTCGGAGTCGCTGCACGCGTCCGAACGAGGACGTGACAATATATATGTATCTGAAAATTATAATTCACTCTTTATCAAGAACGTTTTCTCTTCTTTTATTTTCCAAATAATAATCTCATGGTTTCGGATACTTTTACGTGATAAAACTTTGCACGCGAAGTTTGTCAAGATGAAATATTTCTAAGTTTGTCCTTTATCGAAAATGGTAGTTTCAGAGGGATTTTCAATTCAATGGACAGCTTCTTCCCTTCATTTCCACGCTCCCGCGTTCCCTTTATCTTTGATTCGAGAAACGGTCAGGAATTGTACGCGAAGAGTGGCTGCAAACCGCGTGGCAGCCAAATGCTTCTTTTCGTCGTGCTTTCGACTCGTGGAAGTAGTTGTTCAATAATTAAACACGCCAGAAACGGCTTTTACCGAAAACAACGCAGCAACAATTTCTTTGTTCTCCTTTGCCGGCCGCCGAGACGGCCGCAATTGTAATTGAGAAAATTTCAATGCCCGTACCTTTTCTCTCTTCCTTTCTTTCCTCCGTTTTTTGTTTCGCGAAGTAACTAGTTAACGATTATGATTGCGGAAAGGAGCGTTTCGTGCAGCTTTCATTCGATTCGGTTAAAACCGTGAAAGGTGAATCGATTCCTGTGTAGGTGGAGCTCGACTGATCCGCATAGCGGAAAATTAGGTCGTCTTTGGTTGCGGTATGTGCTCGGGTAGATTACCTTTTCGCTTCGTTTTCAATTTAAAGCGTCAGTATTTAATAATAACGAACAGGGAGTTCATGAACGGTCTGCTTTGGTAATTACTTCACCGGTATATTTCACCAGTCTTTTCGTGTTTGTTCTACGCACTATTAACTCGATGAAAATTTGTCAACGAAGGAGATTATATTTAAAATGTCTGCTTGAAGATAATTATCATCTTTTGACTACTACATTTGAATAAATGTTAGTACAAGTTATGTAGATAGTGTACAAAATTTGAATGCGGGAAGAATAATACATTTTCTTATACAACTATAAAAATTTACAGTATCGAATAAAGGGGCTCATTAAATCAAAAATTATTTACCATACGTCGTAACAGTCTCCCGTTTTCATAAATTTCTCTTGCTAATCGAACTAGGATATATACACGTCGATCATCTGTAGTATTAATTTATTGACAAGTTAAATACTGCAACGTAACCAAGTGTTGAAAAATTGGAAACTGTTGATTTGTTATGGAAGCGATCCCCACTTGTTTAGAGTAATTCTTTTTCGTTATATGTCTAACCTAATCCTGAACAACAGCTCCCACTGGCCTCTGGGAAAGCAGGGACCCAGACTTCTGTAAAATCGACTGTATTTATTCTAGCATTCCGGCATTGTTGGTAGGAGCTGGCGTCTCTCACGCTTTCAAATGCTTTCACGACGGGTCGTCAGCTTTGCTAGGGAGCGAACTCGACGATTCTGGCTCTGCCAAGTCTCTTCTTTCGCTTGCCTTTTCTTCGAGCCGCGCGATTATATAAACTGCTACGAAGTTTCCGCGATTCAGGGCAAAAACTCAGAGTCGAAGCAAACTAGAGGAGAATTCAACGAACCAGTGGCCAATTTCAAAATTCTAGACAGATGAAACTGCAGAAAAAATTTTTACGAAATTTTATACCTTAGTTTCGTTATAATTACCAAAGAACTTTATTGTTTCATTCCATCACTATAACTATTATACATATTCATAAAAAAATAGTATCCTTTCTTGTTACAAAGTACTATTCAACCTCAATGAAAGGGGACAAATATTTGTTAGTCGAGAGCTCTGATTTTTATAAAAAAAAAAAGCAGAAAAATTAGAGGCAACAGAAAATAAAGAAAATTTTTCTATTTTAATTATAATTATAATATACTAAACGTTCAGAAGTGTCTAGAACGATTAAATAATTCGTTCGATTCAACAAAACTGTTCTACCACGAACTACCACAATACCTCCAATTTCGTTCACCGAAGAAAACGCATATTCAAATAATTTTGTTTCATTTTTGGTCTTGGAGCAATCCAATTTCTTTGATTATTAAATCACGTCACGAACCTCTTACGTCGTTCCGTGAAATCTGATTGGCCGCACGTCAGCGTGGAATCAGCGGCACGTTCACTCGAGCTGCCGTTTGTCAGGCTGCTCGTTGCACTCGACGTTTACAGACGGCGAAATAAGCTGGCAATCTTCGGTACGGCAGTCGTTCTGGCTGCGAATTTCCACTCTGGAATTCCAATCGCGTCCCTTTCCGCGAAGGATCCGTCGAAAATCCTCGGAACAGGCCTCAGACGTTTGCGCCGCGACATTGAAGAGGGAAATACGCAAATTTTTCGGTACAGTGAAGCATTCGCCTTATTTCCATCGATGGCGAGGGGTCGTGTAACACGAGAGTTCTGATAACAGTTCTGATCACTTTTCTGATATCATAGTTCATTTATTTAGAGCTTAAGAAAATGACCAGTGGCTCGCACACAAAGAAGAGTGGGCTGTTAACGAATAAACGCTATATTTGTATTTTGTAGCAACAACGTGCTCTTCCATTTTTTTCATTATTCGCTGAGAGCTCACGAGTTAACGCAAACAAAATACATCTCTCGAAACATTAATTCAAGACGCTATTGAATGCTCGCAAGCTCTTAAAGACTAAAATACTATACTAGCAACATAAGAGGCCGTCTGTTAACAGTAAACCTTCTTGTATCAAGATACTCTACTATTATTTTTCAATTTTGAGCAGCTCAGGCAAAATATTGTTATGTTAAATTAAATCAACACAAGCAACCGGGGACTTCGTTACCGAAATGGCTACTCTACAATGGATGCAGGTGTTCGCGTTTTAGAAGTGACAAGTTTCGCTGCTGCGTGCCACGGCAGGCACTTCGCGCGACTTATTTTCAAATTTATCATTACAGTTACCTCCGTTATAACGAGAACGTAAACGAACTTCCCGTAACAAACCGCACGATACTAAAGCAACCACCCTTGAAAGTCCGGGGAATTATTCTTGGCGCCGGGGTAGGAAATCTCGCGAGGCGGATGTAAACAAAACTTCTAAATCCCGGTGAACTCCGCAAAGAGATTCCTATAATAAGCTCCCGCGGAGCGAGAATAAGTGACACGCTCAAGAAGCTTCCAAGCCGTAACGAAACGAAAAATAAAGAAAAGAAGAGGTGAAACAGAGGGAGCAAAAAGGAGAGGGCTCGATATTTTTACGCGATCGTTCGACGCCAACGCGCGAAATTAATTATAGAACGACCGACGCAACGCTTCACGGTAAAAATAGAGGCTTGAAATATAAAACGAAAATCGATTGCACCCTTTGTTAAGTGCCCGTGGGGGTGAATTTCTTCGCTTGAATTTCGCGAGAGAACTTGCACGTGCTAGAATATTTGGCGAAGGACCACCCCTTTGTGTGGGTGCGGAGAAATTATTGCTAACGCGGGAAATCGGTTTGGTTTATTTAAATACTTTTCCTTCGATATCCGGTTGTTATTTTTTTATGATTCTTTTACTCTTACTTTTGACCGTGGATTTAATTTATGTAATAGTTAAAATGAAGTAAGTGGAAGGTTGAAGAGTTGTTAAATATATTCTGAGTTGAGACTGGAGAATGTTGTCATTTGTTGCGCTAGTATACTGGTATAATATTTTTATTAGAAGGTTATTGAATTTGATTACTGAATGTAAATCAAATTCATATTCAACTCATGATGTATTTAATGCAATGGCCCTTTTTAGAAAAACACAAAAATTCTTCACAATCGATACATTAATATTGCAGGATCGATACTAAAAAGAGAACGTGATGA
The DNA here is from genome assembly GCF_026225885.1 of Hylaeus anthracinus. Lineage (NCBI taxonomy): Eukaryota > Metazoa > Arthropoda > Insecta > Hymenoptera > Colletidae > Hylaeus > Hylaeus anthracinus. The sequence goes on from NW_026534422.1 coordinate 24,937, forward strand.
AAAGTAATAAAAAATAAATAAAGAGAAGACACTTTTTGAATCGCAGATTGCTATACTACTCTAACTATTCAGTCGACTCGTTTAATACATTTTTTGTGTTAATGCACACATCGTCCGCATTAAACAGGATTACCATAAATTTAGCGTAGTCTGTGGTGGACGCGTTTTCAGCTCAATAGTGAGGAAAGTGTTAACCCTTTGAACAGAGAGCTTTGGAGCAAAATTCAAAAGGCACATGAGCGTTGGTTACGCAAGTCAGTTAACATGCGACGTAAATACATATTCATCCTGCTCAAAGGGCTGTAAAGGGCTCGAAAGGACTCGTGGAATCTGTGGCTTGCACACGAATTATCACTACCACTACCGTGGTACAGTTAGACTCAAAAGGTACTTGATTAATTTGCAGGTACTTGATTAAGGTGCCAATGAATTTTAATATTGTAAATATGTGGCTCAATCCAACTTGGATGGTCTAAAGATACTAAAGAAACAAATGATTATAAAAATTATTTTATAGTCACTGCATGTTTGATTACGAATGATACCTCAGGCAGAATAACAGCTTAACTATCGAAGGTGGTTTTAACGAATTCGGGAGTGAGTAGAGATCTTCGTGAAAATGAATTTAATAGATTTTATATTTACGTAGATACATATATGAATAAAACGAAGAAAGTATACAAGTCGTAATAAAAAAGAAATTATTTGAAAGCGTCGATGCTTGCGTCCGTTTCTAAATTAGGCCCACTCATCTTATCACACTTTACCGAACGCTTTTCAAGTTGAGGTACGAATCAGTTTTCCCTCGCGCAGTGTTTCCAGCAAATTGGCGCCGTATCTTTTTCCAGCTGTGATCAGTCGCGTTTTTACGACGTCGTACGATTCTCCTTGTCCCGGGGCGCTTTTCGCCGTCTAGAGAAATCTGAATACGAACGACGCCACAGCGTAATTTATCGCTCGAGGAACGATAAATCTTTACAGACTTTCCAGCGTCTCGTGGCTCGAGGGCCTCGCTAATTTCCTATCCGTGAAACAATCGAATCACTCTTTTCACTGTTTTTAAAACAATCTTTACAGTTTCTATATTAGTGTAGACAAGGAATGAGTGGATCGACAGAAAATTTCATCGATGCAATTAGGGTTTCGCGACACGGCAATTCGGAAAGCAACGAACGAGGAAAATGGCCGTCTGAAGGGAGCCATTGACAGAACGCGCGACAACGACGCACTCCTAGCTGCCTGATGAAGTTTTGGCCGTTTAATTTAATGAGCTCGCCGCGTGCCACTCGCGGCGACCGAAGTGTTAATTGGATCACAACAACTGTATCGACTCGGACCCGAGAGCGACGTAATCGAGCGAATGTCCTCCTCCGATAAGGGTCCGTGTTGCGTTCGGCCAGGTTGCGATGTTATCCGCTCCTCAATTGCTTCCAAATAATCGCGTTTTTTCGTTTAGGTATATTCATTCGAATCGGTGCAGTTTTAATTTCATGTTTCGTTTTATTGTTCCTGCTGATTCGATAGCATTTATTCTTAGCATTTGTTTAATACATTTGCTTTCCATTCTATCGAGGGCACTGTAGAATTTTCAGTTGGAAGGATCAAGAGCCTCAACAAATTTATTTTGTGGCATGAATGTTATTTCCCTTCGAAGCAAAAATTTATAATATTACTGCAAAGTAATTCGAAATCAATAGGAATTTTATATTGTACATGGATTTTCGTTTACGATTTTTTTTTTTACCCCGAAGTCAAGAGGAATTAATTTAAAACATATTTGTTTCGATAGATTTATTTTTGTATTCTTGTGGATGATTTCGAACTGGAGAATTTAATCGTTAATGGATGTTTGATGAAGAGCGTTAAATTTGATTACCAATTAACTTTATTCGTTGTTATTATGCACATACGTTCACGCTGATAAAAGTGTGCACTTTTATTATTGATGAACGTCAACGAATGTATTTGCATTGCAAATCTTCGCATTTACGATATTATAGTTATTATTATTCATTTTTATTATGCATACAATGTGCATGTTAATATAAACAACATCTGCAGAACAACATGTGCAGAATATATTTCGTAAAATACTGTAATGATGATAACGTTTAGTTTTGCATAAAAGTGTGAAAGATTGTATGGATAAAATCTGTAGTTTATTTATTTATATTAGAGCTTCCTATACGAATCATTGATTCTCATAATTCTCATAGTTCTCACAAGTTTCGCAATAAAATTTTCGTTACTGACACATCTGTTTAAGAAAGAATCCGGTTGATATTCGAATGACCCTCGTATGTTGAAATGTTACCAGTCAGTAAAGTTTTAATAGAAACGTCTACAAATCAAAAGCTTACAATAACGACAGCGAGTGTCCACATCTCGTGTACACATTGCTTCCCTCCAGGTGACGTATATGATTCGATCATGTCTTCACAGCAGGTTCGAGTGCTTCCAGGCATTCGACTTCCAAAGAATCGACCAGATGAAAAAGTAGACGTCGAATTAAGTTACCAAATGGAATTCCCTAGTAACAGAGATCGATCTTCATTTTCGGGACGAGTGCTTCTGCCACTTGGCGGCGGTTCGAGTTCATTTGCTTAAACCTCGAGGATCGAAGTCGTCTCCCGTGCACGCAGCCATAATTGATTTAGGCCAGCCGACCGGATCGTGCGCGGAATTTTTGCCAAGTTCTCGCGCGGGGCCAGCGAACTTTGCTAATTGCCAGCGGAATAATTCATGCCAACGAGAATCAATAAATCTCCGCGAACGTTGCACGCGTTTGCATTTCCGCGAATCGCCTAATCGTGTCTGGGTACTCGCCGCGAATAGAACGTTGCTCCGAGTTGAAATTGTCTGCTGATCGAGCATGGAACCAAGCTTAATTGCAGTTTACTACCGTGTTCCGAGGTACTTCTATATGGATTCTTCGTTCAAGCGACATAAAAATCATGGTACCTGCCTAGGCAGAAAAAATGGTGTTTCAAAATTCAGAAAACGACAGAAATGAGAACTTACGTTTGTTAAATGAGTGCGAATTCGGTGAATCGTATTTTATGTTTCTACGTTTCAAACAAAATTACTGGCCTTTTTTGAGGGAAAGATATTTATTATTTAATTGCATATGAGAGCAAGAAATGTTTGCATTAAAATTTACGTTCCACGGGATGTAAGATTTTCTTAATTTATAACAGGAATTACATTTATCTTATTATAATATTATTCTCAGTTGAAATATTTATAGATTTCCTACCCATGAAAATATAATTAAACACGCCGGATAAGTTTCTTATTCTTCTATAATAGTATTTACATTTACCCGAATTTCTTTTCTATTGCGTAATAAAACCTGTCCAAGAAAAGTCCCTGAAATAATTATTCGCTGCCGAATTCTTAATTCCTACTCGAACAGCGTAAACGAACGCGATGTTTTGATGCGTTAAATGCATATTGTTCTCGAGATGTTTGAGCCTCGAGCGAGAACAGAATTGCATTTTCATCGAGCGAGGAACCGTTCGAACGTTAAATTATGTATATCCATAGTAATATAGAATTCATTGACAAACACAATGCGAGTTTAATGGAACCAATTGTTTCGGCCCGATCGATTCCCAACCACGTAACTCGCAGGGCAGAGGCGGACAAAATTCTTATTTAGACACATGCTTCGACCAACGAACAGGAGATAAATAATTCACTATCGTTTATTCGATAAACGGTAATTTTTGTTTCAATTTTAGGATAGGACATTTTACCTCAAATTAGTCAAAAACTGTATTTTCATTCTTCATTTATCATTTGAATAAATTTGTGATGAGGCTCATCTCGAATTGAATGTAATGTTTACATTACGTAAAGAATACTTGCACATAAAAATTGCACGTCTTAGAAGAGTTAATTAAAAAAGGTAATTAAATATTAATTTTGTTTAGATGGAAATGAGAATAAAACTGCCAAAGCATATCTAAAACAATTCACATTCAAAACTAGTTCTCTCCCCCGTCCTAGCAAAAAGAAATATTCTCTCATTTAAAACTCGATGAAAAAGAAAGCATGGCTTTTTTTTTAACGTCAAGAGTAGACTGTCTTAACGTTGTGGCTGTTTTATGAGGCTCATTACCTTCCTGCCGGCTCCGATCGGTTACTGAACTTCCCAGGAGCCAATTACCCGGCCTGCGTTGACTTCTCGCGGCGAGGGACGCAGGTTATAAACAGGGGATGCGTGCTCGACGATGCATGGGGCTGGAAACGATGACACCGATGGCGAACGCGGTGGAAAAACCGACGGAAAGCGGGAGGGTGGTTGGATTCGTTTAACGCCGCGCGGGACTTTATGAAAGTTTCAACAGGAGTCGAATGACAGCGGAGTTCAAAAATTCTCGCTGGAAAATTTGTGGCTTCTTGGGGATACTACTTGAGCTATGAAATATGATTACTCTAATTGTCTATATTTAAAATCGCATCTTCTCTCCTTTCCAGATAGAACTACTTTCATTTTGTAGCTGAAATGCTAATAATCTTCTATTTTCTCTATCTACTATATTTGTTTTCATTTTATTAATACGTCATTTTATGCCTGGTTAATTTATTTTATTAAGTTTATTAATCATTTTTATTTACGTCTAATTGTACACCAATAAAAGTAAATTTCATCAACCAATGGATATTATCGCTTTCAAATTCAAATAAGAATCGAGAGATCGTGTAGCGTCGACCAAGATCAGCCATGTTCGTGCGAGTCGTGAATCGGGGAGTCCTTATCACGATTGGTTTTAACCCCATATTCTATTTTCCTCTGCTTTATGAAGCACTATTATTGCAATTTAACATTTAAACCCTCCTAAAATATCACGTAGTAATAATAAATGATTAAAATTCCTGTTAAAACTAAACCGAGCCTCGATGAACTGAAATATCGTTGGGGATTGAGGGATCGGGTGGGGTCGATCACGGTCGGTCATTTTCGTACCCATATTAATCCTTCGACTCACGGTACCACTACCCAGTTCCTCACGCATCGTTCGAGCACGTGGATCGTGTATACCTAACTTATCGGTGTGTTATTGCGCGCGCGCGCGCGTGTGTGTGTGTGTGCCGAATGACCTTACATTCGTACATTTAACTGCGCATGTACTATTGTGACCATACGAATTCAACAAATTTCGTGAATAAAAGGTGGTGTGATAAACACATAACTGGATTGTAAATGTTTATGCATTTATATCATATTAAAATATTGAGAGATCTGTGTGGTTACACACAAATTCAAAAATATGCAAAATATCAATAATTTTATTACTATTAATTTATTATTGTTATTATTAATACAATATTAATCTTTCATTTAATTTGCATAAACATCTGCAGTCTATATATAACATAATAAGCAATTGCGAACACATCTGAAGGACGTTCTGCTAACTTTCTGTCATCTTTATGCTTGCAGGAGTGGAACGATTACAAGTTGAAGTGGAACCCTGATGACTATGGCGGTGTCGATACCCTCCACGTGCCGTCGGAGCACATATGGTTGCCGGACATTGTTCTTTACAACAAGTAAGTCGATTTATTTTAACAATCAATTTTAAGCTCAAACGTTCTTAAGAGCTGGAGACTGGGTTTAGAGTTCGTTTTTATTTTGATTGAGTTTTGATTGAATTGTTGGAGCGTGTGATTGGTATCGTTAGAGAAATCAATCACGAGTTAGAATGGTTTGCGTATTGTAAGTAATTTTGCAAAAAACATTCACGAAGGAGATTATAATCATCAGAATTTTAACAAAACCTATCGTTTGATTAGGAAGTATAAAGCATTTAATTAATATATGATAGAAAATCTAATCCTTTTTTATTTGTACACTTGAAAAAGAGTACATTTGATGATTGCAGGATAGAAGTAATTAAATATACTAAACTACAAAGCATATCGTATAGTAAATTACAAGAAGGATAATAAATTCCACGTAATAATTGAAATAAATAATTCCCTGATAGAAATATGGTATTAAACTTCGAAAATGAAACGTGTAGTTATAGGTGTGCGGGTTCAGAGTCACGCGGTGTTATCGAGGATTAGGAACGTGTACGTTGGTTGTTTCACGATCCGAGTGTCGGTGCGCTGATAAAAAGTGAAAAAATATACTACCGCGACCGGGAAGCAATTTTCTGCGTGACGTCTTGCGAGAACGAGTGCAAGCGAGTCTGCGGAAGCAATTTGTCCGTTCGAGCGATTTTATTTTTATAACCGAGAAGGGCCACCTTAAACAGCTGCTTGATACGCTTGTGGAGGATATTACGAAAGCTCCGCGTTCGGTTTAACCTTCTTTCGGGGTCGTTGTTCCTAATCGCCAGTGACACGGGGGCGGAACAATAAACAGGGGGATAAGCAGTGGGAGAACACTATTGTTCAACGGTTCGTATCACCACGAAAAATAGGGAAGAATATTTTCGAAGAATTTTAAACTTGGATAGTTTACTCCTGCATGTATTCGATGAAAAAACGAAAATGAAATATTTAAGGTACGCTAAGTAACTTAATGTTTTCGTTAGTCCGTGCCTTCCACTGTTTACCGTCCTATTCATAACAACTCAATATGAACAGTCTCCCCATAAGAAGTCTACAAATCATTATCCTCCTTTACATATACACATATATATATATAAAAAAAAAAGGAATAACAATTATATCTTCACGAATGCTGTTCAAATATAACCGTTAAATATCATGGACGGGGAAAATAAACATTAGATAATTCCGTTACGATTGTTTACATTGCCCTCGACAGAGAGAATGTTTATCTTGTCCTTGCACATACAGAAAAAAAAAAACTTGTCTCCTTCGAACCATTAACATACTTGCCTGCAGTAGTGATTTTGCTCAAATTTAAATTTACTTCTATTCAAACAACCGCCACAACTCAAGTCTTTCTCCCCCTACGCAAAACTGGCATACTCGCTAATCACTTCTTTCGCAAACTCCATTGTCCGAAAAATACGGACTCGCTTTCATAATAAACGGGTCAATTACTCTCTGGGAAGCACATAAGAGCGCGTAAAAATTCGGTTTTACCATCGCAATCGGGATCGTCGTTCGTCAGCCGCAATGGGGAATCGTGTGCGGGAGAGATAACTAGTGACGAAGTCTGGGCACAAATGGATGCCATCGTTGTTGAACGAACAACGTTGTTCGGGGTCGGCGGTGCAGCCTCTGCTTCCTCGTAAAAGTGTCGTCCAGGCGGCCGAAGTACATCCTATTTCTCAGCGTTAGCCAGCCGGGGTTAACGCGCAACGTGTGGTGGCCCGTTCCACGGCTCGGCCATGCCGTGGATTTTCAAAATGGCCTCAACCCGGCACGGCGAAAACGTCACGTACCCACCATAGGAATATTCCGTGCAAGGTTTACGAGATACCGCCATCCGCACTTTGCGCTACAATCCTGTGAGGTATGGTCGGGACTAAGATGACGGACGACGAGGTCGACCCGCGACGGCGATACACGTACCGGCGCGGAAAAGAATGGGTAAAGGGGGATCAACTTGGACCGGATTAAAGTGAAAGGATGGCTGGGCCCGTATAAGCATTTGGATAAGATCGCTCCGTCGGATGATACGCTTTTGTTTCATCTTCAAAGATGTCACGACTCGCGGATTACATTGCACGGACTCGATCTAGTAGACTCGCGTAAAGGTCGATTCAGACTATACGACACGACAAAACATTAAAACACGCGTTTTAATGGAACTATTCACACTTAACAGACACCGACCTGAACGTTCCATCAACGGGAATAGTGCGAATAGTTCCATTAAAACGCGTGTTTTAATGTTTTGTCGTGTCGTTG
>NW_026534423.1:0-11488 GCF_026225885.1 Hylaeus anthracinus
GGTAGCGGGAGGGGGGGGGGGCGGCGGCGGCGGCGGCGGCGGCACACCCAGCAAAACCTGAAACAGAAAATTGAAAACATAATCTCGGTTCGAGATTGATCCCAGCCCTGCTCGTTCTCGCGAGCCGCCACTCGACGTGTCCTGGAAAAGTATAACGTGTCAGCGAACTTATCTCGCGCGAAGCAACTTCTATCGCGCTCACTGAATCGCGGCAGCGACGACAACGTTGAACAGGCTTGGGTGGTAGAGATTTTCTCCGCGTAAATATCGTGAAAATATGTCATCCGAGAACGGCCCTCGTGACACTTAATTGCTCATCCTCAATTAACACGCATTGCGCAGACGTTCTCCCGCTTTTCACTTCGCCGTAGTTCACTCGTAACCCATTTCCAAACGAGCATTGATCCATGTTTTTTTCCCCTCGCTTTAATTCATCCCTCTTTCTCCGTTCGCTTATTCAATGCCTCACCCGCGAAGGGCGCTTAGCATTATGCGATCGTATTGACGGTATACTTCACTGATTTCGCATATCTACCGGTGCATGCCAGTTTCTATCGTAGGATGAAAAGGGTGTTGACTATCCGTGGTCGAGGTTAAATTTATTTATCTTGCGGGTTTATTGAATCGGAAATTAAATTCAAGTATTACTCGGGAATAGTTTCTCACAATTCATATAGATTATAAGTCTGTTATTTGTTTGAAAGTATCTGGTCGTTTAAAGGTTAATGTAAACGGAGGCAACACTCTCTTCGGTCTTTATTTCAAAAATATCGAGGTGTGCAACGCTTTGATCATAGGTATACGGATATTTTCAAAGGTAAAGTTAAATTAAAATTCTTAAGAAATATAGAAATTACTATTTAATTGATTAATCTTTCATCTTGTTAGTAAAGCGAGTAAATTTCTATGCAATTTTCCTAAAAGAATACTCCACTTTTCTGGAGTCGAACAACGTGGTGTATTCATTTCGAAACACTACTGTCCGTGTTCGATACAATCGGACCCAAAGTGGCAAGCATTGTCGCTGAACAAGGCGTCAAGCGTGAAAATAAACGAATTACACTCGAAAGCTCTAGCCCGCGACAAGGGCGGTCTGAAAACTTAATTGTTCTCAACGGCATTCTTCCCGTCGCGGAAGGGCGAACATTCAAAGGACCGTGATCCCATTCCTCGATCGACTTTGGAGAGAGAACGCTCGAGAATTACAGACCGCGTGGCGAAAGGGTGCGATTTGCGCGCTTCAAAAGACGACGAATATTATTGAGACCTCCAAGGTTAGTCGTTGGGTTCACGTGAAACGACGTTTCTATAACAATAGAGGAAGTCCTCGGCCCGGTCGTGGCAACGAAGACAAATTAACCGACGCAAGTAGAAAAGTTTTAATTGCATTCGACCACCGAAACGGCTCGGTCCTTTGACGTGTCCCATATCCCCTTTCATTCTCTTCGGCCAGGCGTCCCTTCGCTTTTTACGCTCGACGCCGCTTTGTTTAAAAATTTTAATTGCTTCCAAAAGATCAATCGAGTTTAATGGTAATTGCCCAATTGGAGCACTTGATTAGTTTGTCTTCACTCATGTAAGTTTATTTAACAATTAAAATTACAAATGTAGCACCTTCTTTGATTCTTTTGGACGCAGTACTTTGTATTACTTTATACATTAAATATCAGAAATTTCATTAATGGAAACCTACACAAAAATTGTAGATTTGCATTTCTCTTCCCCTTTGTCAGGAGTTCGCGAAACACTATTCGAATCCTTAATTTTCATCTCGACAATCGAATAAGCCAATTGGTCTAAAGTGCATGCTCTTTGTGCGGAGGTAAAATTTCATTCGCCGTACTCGGAAGAAAACAAATCCAATTAAACCTCCGTCGGTGGACCTAAATAGCGTACGAGATAAACACGAATGAACTTTAACTACTTTTCAGTTTGCTAAGGAGATTGGAATAATCAGGAGAAATGCACCCAAAAACGAACTTGTACTTCCATCGATGGTCGTAGAGAAACGCAACAATGGATTGAATGATTCCATTCTTCGACGATTTTGTCGACACATTTTTGCGATCGCAGTGCTATCTTTTTTTTTGGAGAAAATTTAAATATTTCTTTTTAATTTCGAAGACATAGGGATCGGTTTTGATATCTACTGAAAGTGTAGCAAGATTCCCAAGAACGCTAAGAAGCCACACTTTCGTAAAAAGAAATATATTAAATCTACTTCAAAATAATATAATATGACTCATGACTATTTTGTGTTGCATGTCATGTAAATATTTTGCCTGTTTGTTCAATTCTAAACCTGGCACAATTTCTCTGCTACTAAATATTTCAAAAAAAGACATACCTGAAACACCACATAAAAACGTGTAGCATGCCCGACTCGAGCAACGATATTAATTATAATCGAAGCAAATGACTCGTTATCGCCGCGAGCCTGGGAATATTAGCGAGAATCGATACTGGTCGAGGTCGCGTTTCGCTTTCTTCGTTCGACAAGATGGTCTCCGGTGGCCAGCAGCACTATCGAGCGGACAGAGTCGCGGTCGAGCTTCCTTTGCGCTTCCACAGCTCCATAAGCCAATTAGGACTGAGGCGGGAGTTGGCGAGTTCCTCGAACTCAAAGATGCGGCCGCGTGCTGTTTCCTTGTGTGCAAACACAGGCTCGTGGACCGACATTTTGCGCGTAATTTCGGCAACGCTAATATCGAATTTTGCGTAACAAAGTCCCGAGCCAGATAACCGTGTTCCGAGTGTTTAGCTGGAACTCGAGGGACTTCGCAATTGCATTTTCATAGCGGGGAATGCTTTATCTCTCGCGCGAATTGCGATTATATTAGCGATCCTCGACGAGTGCCTTGCTAGACACTCGAATGGATCGTGGAATATTTCAGAATCTGTGCCTGAATTTAGCTATCCTTCGTGAACTGAGAATCCAGTTTACTATACTTTAGTCATTTTTATATCTCCACGCGGACGTCTCCTATGGTAAACAACACTGCATTTGAAACGCGAGATACCATCCCATTCGGATAGTTCCAGTCTATTTACATTATCCACGCCACGTTCGCACTGAAACGTCTTCGGATCGAAATCGAGTAGCCTTCATCGGTCCAGTCTGGCCACCAGGAACGCGTCCACGGTTACGCAATTTCCACGAGCAACGCGCGCGAGAGATTAACGCGAAATTTATGGGAACAGACACAAATCCAATTAGTCCGGGAACACAGTCGGTCCTAAGAGGATATATTAGTTTGCTTCGGCTCCGTCGAGCCTCCTTCCTTCAGAACCCGTTGCTCCCTCTCTTAAAGTGGATCCATAATCCATTCAACGGGGCGAAGTTCCGCGAGCGCTCTCGAAACTCGCGAATCGCTAAGTTGTTCATCGTTTACGCGGGTAGGGGTTCGACTACGTTCCGTCGAGCATCGCGCGCTTTGTTGTTATCCCGTTCCATCGTCGAAACCCTCTAAGCCTAGCAACGAGCACTCGAACGCGAAGCCCGGTCTCGTGGTCGTTACTTTGCTCGACGAGCCTTGGACCTCGCGTTGCGTTCGCTTTGTGAGCGCGCGGGCGCGCGTTATCCCAATTACGACTGGAACCCGTTTCGCTCGGTTTTCTCCGAATAATTTTATGGCCCGTCGAACGACGCAAGCTGCTTTGAAGCGATGCGAGGCGAGAAGAGTGAAACGTGAAAATCAGTTAATTCGAGGTTGGTGTCCTCGGTGTTCGTTGAGTCGACTTTGAAGGGAAAATTACGTTTTATCTTTATTTTTTTAGTAATAAAGGAAGTGTAATATGTTTTTACTGGTAAAAATTTCATGAATCTTAAAATAAAATTAACTTCTAAAATCTCCTCTGGCACTCAAAGAGTTCATTTGCATAGTGTAAACATTGGAGACTGTTGCCTTTTTAATTATCGAATTGGAGAGGTAAAATTAGGTGGGGTTCAAGTCATCATTTAGGATTTTCGACTCTCAGTTTCACCGAGAGCTTTCTATTCAGTACTCGAACTAGAATAAGTCGATCAGTGGTCAGACACGCGTATAGAAATCGGTAAATTTAGAAAAACGTAGAAAATTTGCATTTTCACAAAAATGAGATATTGAATGACATTTAATAGACTACTGTTGTTCCATTCCATATGTACGAATTCAATGAAATAATTTCGGCGAGTTTCGAGAGTCAAATCCCGGATGAGCCACCGCGACAGAGAAACGATGGAGAAGACAATGTGTATGGAACTCGAACTCGCCATTGACAATGCGAACGGGGGAATAAATGCGAATGCAATAAATGCCATCGAACAGGAGGCGTGTCAGTGAGATCCAATAATCCCTCCTCGGTTGCCAGGCTGTTTATCGTCTCTCGTAGCTCACGGAATCACGTCCGACAGACGAAACGACACGTCGAGAAGCGCAGCGGGACTAGCGCCATTAAAGCTACCTGGTCCTGAGCCATGCGAGAAGCAATCGTCGTATCGGGTCGCGATTCCATGTTTAAATATCGGAAAAGCACTTCCGTCGTCGAACGAAGATCACAGCCTACTTCTGTTCACCGATCCGAAACGTATATCGTCTTCCTCTGTCAGCGACTGCTTCGAATAAATCGACCAATTGCTTTAAAGGAGACACGTTCCAAGCTCGAGGAGCTTATCTTGAGAACAGGTTTCTACTGTCATCGCGTTTTTAATTTGGTTACAATTGTAAGTATTCCTCAGTTCTCTAATTTTTTTTTTGTAGAAGAAGTTAACTCTATTTTACATGACTTATTTCCATTTCTGAATTGAAACGAACTAAGACAATTCATTCTGAAGCTGAGGTGTCAGAGAAAAGTAATCTGATTGACTCTCGGTCAAAATAAAAACACTATTCAAACTTACCTGATGAGATAAAACAACATATGAACGGTTCCCGTTTGAAAACCACTACATTTTCTACAAATGTTTGAAGATATCTGGGAGTCCCTTCACCGATTACCTCCTCGGAGAAAACTCGTAACACGACTCCACGTGGGTGATTGATCTCGCCGATACTTTCGTATACGGATTACTGGCCCGTTAACAAACGCCTTTTCGTTGCCACCTCCTGATCGTTCCCTCTGAAATCGCCATTTTACTCGCGCTCTCTGGTCTCGCCTGTGTTTCTTCAGCCCCTGAAGCCTGCTTCGCGTCGAAATTGAAAATTTCCGGACCGACGAGCATCTAACCGTGTCGGATCTTGGAATATTTCTGGGCAAACAAGATCCGGCAATCCGTATCGCGAGCCCCCAATCATTTCCCGTTTTGTTTCCTGTTTCCGTAGAGGTTGTTTGAAATACTCCACCAGGTCCGTTCCTAGCGCGTTTCATTTTCAATCATTATCGATATTTCGTGGCAATCGTGTACCTAATTTCATTCGTTCCCGGTTTGGGCAATTTTGACGAGGACTTATTTATTAGACCCCATTTCCTAACAATCATCGCAATGGAATGGTATCATTTTTATTTTATTAGAAATCAATCCTTTTTCCACTTTCCAAATATATTATTCGATTTCATACATCACGAAACGGAAACAACATGACACCACGTTGCAAAGAATATCAATATTAGGAGAACCAGAACGTCAACGAAGAGCTCCGAAGCGAGATTGAAAATTTAATTTTTTTTTTTTTTTATACACAATTTCGGTTCAGTCTCACCAACGCGGAACGGGAATCATTTTAAAAATAAATATTTTTCGTTAGCTCGTTCGGCTGTAATTATCTGCACCCGCGCGAGGCAAAATACCGTTGTTTCCCGAGAATCCTATTCGATAAACACCACTCGAAGGCGAGAGCATAGTTGCACACAGTTTTTCCATCGAGCGTTATAGTTGCAGTTGCGCAGTCGCGTCGCTTGAATTTTATCGAAAACCGAAACACGGGAAGTTTTTAATTAATTCTAGCAACGGAAAAATCCAATCGCCGGCGTCTCTGAGCCATATCAATTCAGTTCGCACGCTTATTTAAGTAATAATTGCAGAGGATTCTGTTTTTGTAAAATAGACTTTCTGTGAGCTAGATTTTTGAATATTTAGAACAATTAATGTGTTTTTGAAAACGTTGTCGTTGCGTCTCTGTTAATTGAAAAAAAATTTACAAAAAAATTAAGAGTCTAGATTTCATTCATATTTAGTTACTACAAACTTATAACAAGGATACGTGTAAAATACATTCCTTTCATAGTGATCCCAAGATTCTAACCAGAATTTCCCATTTTTCGCTACAAATACGTAAAACATACACCAACACAGACCTAATCATTCACCCCACCAACGATGAATCCACGGTTTTTCTACACGAAAATTTAAATGAAAGCCTCAGAATAAAAGCATAATTTGCAGCGAGACTTAGAGCTATCCGAAATCGTTTGGAAAAGACGATGCAGCGAAGGTGCCGTGTTTAAAGCCACTATCAATTAACACGCTGCAACGACCGCACAGTAATTCGCGCTAGCAAACCGCTTCAACAAACATTATCGCATTTACGAGGGTTTTCCTGTGTAGCTGGAGCGTTTAACGTGCACGCTTCTGAGCCCTGTTACGCGCAACCGTGGTTAAAGACGTATGAAACAGGGCTGCATCGTTGTCGAAAATCGTGATATATACCGTCACGTACAATTAGCGATCCTGTTTGTTCCCGTATTTCCTCTATAGCAATTGCAGCGTCGCACGAGTAGACAGACGAAGATGTACGAGTTACGTTCCTCCCAAGACTCGTATATCTGGCTATGTTCCATCGTGGATGCGAGGGACAATTGTACGGATCCGTTTCTAAATTTGATTGATCTATCTGTTTTTCTTCTTCCATGATTCTATATGATCGAACAGCACGATTTACGCGTAATTAAGACGTCTGGACTGATTTATTGAAACTTTCTCGATGAATGGATTTCACTTGGTCTCGAATTGGTTGCGTTTTGGACTCAATTGATTTTGATGCGATTAAAGTATGGGATTCCTCGTGAACTAATAGGGGCAGTTTAAGTTACCATTTTTGTTCCGTTCACACCGCGATTTTTTAAGAAACTCCTTCTTTTTCGAAGAAAAAGAAGAGATTCTTCGAAACTCTTTGCTACGACTTCGGAAACTGTAGACTGCATCGAAGTTTTTAGTTTTGTTATTCTCAAAGGATTGATCGTCTAAAATATATTTTCTTTTTGGCTGAAAAGTTTCGTTGTCGGTGCATTAATAATTGTTCGTGCAGCTCCTTAGCTCTTCTAGAATAGTTCACCTTCGATTAGATCCATACAATGTCCATTGCAGGGCGAAAGAAAGGCCAGTCCTGTATTAAAGGTACTGCGAGTATGCGAGTATCCAGAATGCGGACAGCGTCGAGTATTCTTGTCTTTTTTGCCTAGGTTGACTGTAGGTCATTTTACTCTCCGCAGGAATACTCGCGCAATTGTCCATTTTCTGCTTCAATATTTACCTCTGTCGTCTCCTTTTTCTCTTATTTTTCTTGCGAATAATTGTATGTGCCTTTTTTCGCGAGGAATAACCGCGTTCTGCGGGTTTCCCTCTTCTTTTCCAACTGCACAAACGTCGTATAACAGTTAAAGTTAAATTCACTGTGATTCTACACGAGTGTCTGGCTTTTCGGAAACTTATACTACTTCCCAGCGCGAGGCATAAAACGCGGCGAAATAACTCTTGGCATTGCCGAGATATGGAATACTACGGGGAGGAAGAAAATGAAGCACACTTTCAAACATAAATTTATTGAAACACGCAAATTCATAAATTGACCTCAGGTTACAGATTTTTTAAAATTTAGAACCGTAATTATCAGATTGCGGATACTTCTATATATATATATTATTCAATATTATTCAATACTTCTATATATGTATTATTTCATACTGTGTGCATTTTGTGCTTTCTTGCACAATCAAATTTTGCAAGTCATTCTGCAAAAGCATTCGCAATGTCCACGCGATTTATACGTTACATACTATTAATCACATCATAGTGACAAAGTTTAACGAACGCACGAACGTTCTTTAAAATATTCTCGCAACAAATACATGCTCCAGTATGATATTGATTCGCTACAAAATAAAATATATTTGTGAATTCTGTCTCGTGCCACGCAATGATCCATAATCGCACCATCCACTTTATAGACAACACGGGAGAACGTGAATTCTCTCAACCGATGAAAAAAGAGTTAACAAAGTGTCGGTAAAGTTTGATGGCGTGCGCGCGCGCTATATAGACCACGATTCGCTTGAACGAGCGCAGCGGCCACTAATTAACCCAGTCTTTAATTACTGCCGGTGCTTAGCGTCTCGACCGCGGATGTTCACCGCGTGAAATCGGCTGGAATGATGCCCGTCGCGGCATTAGCGTCTCCAGTGTCACGACGACAAAAGAACGTGCAGCCACTAGGTGACAAAAACGAAGGAGAATGCGCCCTGGAAGGATGGGTGTAACGGCGAATGTTAAAATGGCCGAGGAAATGGGATGGTGGCAGGACTAGAACTCCGTTGCCCTCGAACGCCACTCGTTATTATCAGAAGTCCCCTCGAGTGACAAGATGCACCGCGACACGATAACGAAAAGATTATAGGGCGAACCCATGGCAACGGTTCTCCAAATCCCGGAGGATCAAAAGGTCACCGTGGAAGAATCGCGGTCATTTCGAAACGTCTCGTCTCCCGCGGAGACATCCAGAAATAGATAGACGCCGGGGAAAGCCATATCAATAACCGAGCATGACGGCTGATGGAAAATACGTCGCGCATCGATTGCCGCTTGGTACGGATTACCGTTGGTTAACGAGGTTAACAATAATAACCAGACGGACGCGATTCCCAGCTCCGATTCGCGATGCCGCAGTCGCTCAAACGTTTCCGAGTGAATAAAGGAGTTCATTCTAAAATTTTATCGCGTAACTAACTTATATGGGCAAATAGAGTGAAACGTTTATTGTTGTAATCGAGAAATTTTACACTGATTCGCAGGAATTTTACAGCGGACAGTTGTTTGGAAGAATAAAGGATTGCAAATTGTATTTACAATGCGTTATGGTACCTTTTTAAACGTAGTCGTTACAATATCATTTCAAATTAGAATTAAATAAAATAATGGCGACCCTAATTATATTCCGACGAAATTAAACTAATTCTGAATTCTAATTCAATGAAGTTGTATGAAACTAGATTCGATTATAAACACATGACTTTAACAAAAAATACGTTGAAATGGAATGAAATTGTACCGAATGAAATCATATAACAAATATAAAAAGAAAATACATATAAAAAAACTGTATAACTCGCCATCGTATTTGCATGGAATTAACAAGCTTAAATCGTAATCGCATTTTAACAACCCCGAATTAAAATTAAATAAAATTACAACACCTCTGAAATAATAGTGAATAAAAGTCATAAAATGGAACCCACTGAGTTTCTCGACGAAGCCCCCGGGTGCGTTCGCGTAAATTCTGGAATGGATGGAACTCTGCGCCATCAGTTGACGCTAACGTCTCAGCAATCGCGGGTTTAAGGGCGCTGCAGCGTCGCGGTAACAGCGTTCGCGCGTCATTGTCGCAGTTAACCGTCGTTATCGCCTCTAATCACATTTAATCGGCGCTGATCGCTGACTGGCGGTGGCGACGACGCCACGCCCGTTATTATTTCACTGCAGAGCGCAGCTGTAAAAGGGGCAGGCAGCTGCAATAGCTGCCGTCGTTTGGCCGTTCGCGGAGTCGTTGCAGCTGGAAGTGCAGCAGCCCACGGTTCGATGACCCTCGGCTGGATTGCACCGGCGACGCTCTCGCGCATCGATACGCTTCCATATTGGCCCGACAAAAGTAACGTCGGAACGTCTCTCTCCCTTGCACACACGCGCATACTTTTACCCTCTTTTTCTCTACTTTTCCCTCTTCTTCTACCTGGGAAATTTTCCAGCACGCTCGGGGCGTATCAGAGACGAGAACAGGAAGCACATGCCAATCCCTCGGAGTCTGAAAGTCGACTCCAAAATGCAATAATTAGAAAGTATAGTAGACCATTGAATGTAGCAGTCGTAGTACAGTTTATTCGTAGGCCGTTTGGTCTCAAAAATAAAAATTAAAAACTTAAATGTCCTTTTTCCTACGAAAAAGAAAATAACAGCTGTTTAATTGGAATATTTAACAAATATCACCTTATAGAGAATGTCAAAACGAAACTTTTTTATATTGATAGTTTACTCATACGACGTTTAATTTCAGAGATGAGAATTGAAAACTTAGAAGATCTTTTTCCTGAAATTCAATTCTTGCAATGAACTAACTTTCTAACTTTTCAATTTTTCTTTTCAAATTTCTCGTCGACTATAAAAAAAGACACCAAAGCAGGCATCCGTTTGAAAGCAGTAGTCGCGACAAGCGTTTTCTTCGCAAAAGACACGAGAAGAAACGTAGTTTCGCGTAAACGCGACACCGTAATCGCTTATTTGCACCGGAGTTTGCCGACCGCTTCGCCGTGTGAGAAGCTCCGCCATTAGCCTGTTCTTTCCCGCTTGAAATGCAAGCCAATGAAAGTTTGCCGATGCGAAGCGTCGCGACGCGTTGCGTAAAACAGTGTACTCTCGAGAACTGGGCGTTCTCGGGCGCACGATGCGCTTCCCCGTAAAACAATTTACAGGGGACAAGGAGTTTCGCGCTGTAAAGCGATTTCAGGTAAAAGCAAACGGGAAAAAGATGTCTTCGTGTAAACGTGATTTCGCCCCGCACTCGCGATACGGAACGATCGCTAACGAAATTCTTGACAAAGAGACGAGAACGAGAAAAGTTGAACGAAACGCGCACCATTTTGTTTCATAGCCCGGGTACATTGAATTTTTATCCTAATCGTCGTGGTTACCACCCGTTTCCTGACCTTTATAATGTACTTTATACGAAGGAGCTTGGTGGTTGTCACAAATTTTTCTGCTATAAGCAAAATTCAATTAAATCACATACGATTCATTTAAATCTTCATCGAACTCACTTTGTATATGTGATCAAGCATTCTCCATTGATTTTTCAATTCCCTTTTTCCTATTTTCGTTTTATTTTGTCCAATATTAAATTGATGGTATCAATACGATACTGAGAATTTCAATACAAAATTCAGGTCATTTTATCGAGTAATAATGCCGAAAGCAGCGCACGCTGTGCAGCAGATTCGAAGAGGTTAAGTACCTCGAGAAGTCGAGGCTAAAGTTAGCGAGAAATATCGAAATAATTGTTTCGCAAATATTAAAACGTCGGTGGGGTTCGAGGTGGGAAGAAGGCAGCGATGTAGAAGAGGAACAAGCGTACGGATTTCAACCTGGAAGCAGGCTCGACGATGCACGAGCAAACGATTCCAGTCGATTGCACGATCTCAATCCCAAACGGGGCCCTCTTCGACTCGCTCCGCCGTCACCCTTCGAACTCGTTTCCCATCGGCTCTCTCTCTCTCTCTCTCTCTCTCTCTCTCTCTCTCTCTCTCTCTC
>NW_026534424.1:0-11488 GCF_026225885.1 Hylaeus anthracinus
GGTAGCGGGAGGGGGGGGGGGCGGCGGCGGCGGCGGCGGCGGCACACACAGCAAATCCTGAAACAGAAAATTGAAAACATAATCTCGGTTCGAGATTGATCCCAGCCCTGCTCGTTCTCGCGAGCCGCCACTCGACGTGTCCTGGAAAAGTATAACGTGTCAGCGAACTTATCTCGCGCGAAGCAACTTCTATCGCGCTCACTGAATCGCGGCAGCGACGACAACGTTGAACAGGCTTGGGTGGTAGAGATTTTCTCCGCGTAAATATCGTGAAAATATGTCATCCGAGAACGGCCCTCGTGACACTTAATTGCTCATCCTCAATTAACACGCATTGCGCAGACGTTCTCCCGCTTTTCACTTCGCCGTAGTTCACTCGTAACCCATTTCCAAACGAGCATTGATCCATGTTTTTTTCCCCTCGCTTTAATTCATCCCTCTTTCTCCGTTCGCTTATTCAATGCCTCACCCGCGAAGGGCGCTTAGCATTATGCGATCGTATTGACGGTATACTTCACTGATTTCGCATATCTACCGGTGCATGCCAGTTTCTATCGTAGGATGAAAAGGGTGTTGACTATCCGTGGTCGAGGTTAAATTTATTTATCTTGCGGGTTTATTGAATCGGAAATTAAATTCAAGTATTACTCGGGAATAGTTTCTCACAATTCATATAGATTATAAGTCTGTTATTTGTTTGAAAGTATCTGGTCGTTTAAAGGTTAATGTAAACGGAGGCAACACTCTCTTCGGTCTTTATTTCAAAAATATCGAGGTGTGCAACGCTTTGATCATAGGTATACGGATATTTTCAAAGGTAAAGTTAAATTAAAATTCTTAAGAAATATAGAAATTACTATTTAATTGATTAATCTTTCATCTTGTTAGTAAAGCGAGTAAATTTCTATGCAATTTTCCTAAAAGAATACTCCACTTTTCTGGAGTCGAACAACGTGGTGTATTCATTTCGAAACACTACTGTCCGTGTTCGATACAATCGGACCCAAAGTGGCAAGCATTGTCGCTGAACAAGGCGTCAAGCGTGAAAATAAACGAATTACACTCGAAAGCTCTAGCCCGCGACAAGGGCGGTCTGAAAACTTAATTGTTCTCAACGGCATTCTTCCCGTCGCGGAAGGGCGAACATTCAAAGGACCGTGATCCCATTCCTCGATCGACTTTGGAGAGAGAACGCTCGAGAATTACAGACCGCGTGGCGAAAGGGTGCGATTTGCGCGCTTCAAAAGACGACGAATATTATTGAGACCTCCAAGGTTAGTCGTTGGGTTCACGTGAAACGACGTTTCTATAACAATAGAGGAAGTCCTCGGCCCGGTCGTGGCAACGAAGACAAATTAACCGACGCAAGTAGAAAAGTTTTAATTGCATTCGACCACCGAAACGGCTCGGTCCTTTGACGTGTCCCATATCCCCTTTCATTCTCTTCGGCCAGGCGTCCCTTCGCTTTTTACGCTCGACGCCGCTTTGTTTAAAAATTTTAATTGCTTCCAAAAGATCAATCGAGTTTAATGGTAATTGCCCAATTGGAGCACTTGATTAGTTTGTCTTCACTCATGTAAGTTTATTTAACAATTAAAATTACAAATGTAGCACCTTCTTTGATTCTTTTGGACGCAGTACTTTGTATTACTTTATACATTAAATATCAGAAATTTCATTAATGGAAACCTACACAAAAATTGTAGATTTGCATTTCTCTTCCCCTTTGTCAGGAGTTCGCGAAACACTATTCGAATCCTTAATTTTCATCTCGACAATCGAATAAGCCAATTGGTCTAAAGTGCATGCTCTTTGTGCGGAGGTAAAATTTCATTCGCCGTACTCGGAAGAAAACAAATCCAATTAAACCTCCGTCGGTGGACCTAAATAGCGTACGAGATAAACACGAATGAACTTTAACTACTTTTCAGTTTGCTAAGGAGATTGGAATAATCAGGAGAAATGCACCCAAAAACGAACTTGTACTTCCATCGATGGTCGTAGAGAAACGCAACAATGGATTGAATGATTCCATTCTTCGACGATTTTGTCGACACATTTTTGCGATCGCAGTGCTATCTTTTTTTTTGGAGAAAATTTAAATATTTCTTTTTAATTTCGAAGACATAGGGATCGGTTTTGATATCTACTGAAAGTGTAGCAAGATTCCCAAGAACGCTAAGAAGCCACACTTTCGTAAAAAGAAATATATTAAATCTACTTCAAAATAATATAATATGACTCATGACTATTTTGTGTTGCATGTCATGTAAATATTTTGCCTGTTTGTTCAATTCTAAACCTGGCACAATTTCTCTGCTACTAAATATTTCAAAAAAAGACATACCTGAAACACCACATAAAAACGTGTAGCATGCCCGACTCGAGCAACGATATTAATTATAATCGAAGCAAATGACTCGTTATCGCCGCGAGCCTGGGAATATTAGCGAGAATCGATACTGGTCGAGGTCGCGTTTCGCTTTCTTCGTTCGACAAGATGGTCTCCGGTGGCCAGCAGCACTATCGAGCGGACAGAGTCGCGGTCGAGCTTCCTTTGCGCTTCCACAGCTCCATAAGCCAATTAGGACTGAGGCGGGAGTTGGCGAGTTCCTCGAACTCAAAGATGCGGCCGCGTGCTGTTTCCTTGTGTGCAAACACAGGCTCGTGGACCGACATTTTGCGCGTAATTTCGGCAACGCTAATATCGAATTTTGCGTAACAAAGTCCCGAGCCAGATAACCGTGTTCCGAGTGTTTAGCTGGAACTCGAGGGACTTCGCAATTGCATTTTCATAGCGGGGAATGCTTTATCTCTCGCGCGAATTGCGATTATATTAGCGATCCTCGACGAGTGCCTTGCTAGACACTCGAATGGATCGTGGAATATTTCAGAATCTGTGCCTGAATTTAGCTATCCTTCGTGAACTGAGAATCCAGTTTACTATACTTTAGTCATTTTTATATCTCCACGCGGACGTCTCCTATGGTAAACAACACTGCATTTGAAACGCGAGATACCATCCCATTCGGATAGTTCCAGTCTATTTACATTATCCACGCCACGTTCGCACTGAAACGTCTTCGGATCGAAATCGAGTAGCCTTCATCGGTCCAGTCTGGCCACCAGGAACGCGTCCACGGTTACGCAATTTCCACGAGCAACGCGCGCGAGAGATTAACGCGAAATTTATGGGAACAGACACAAATCCAATTAGTCCGGGAACACAGTCGGTCCTAAGAGGATATATTAGTTTGCTTCGGCTCCGTCGAGCCTCCTTCCTTCAGAACCCGTTGCTCCCTCTCTTAAAGTGGATCCATAATCCATTCAACGGGGCGAAGTTCCGCGAGCGCTCTCGAAACTCGCGAATCGCTAAGTTGTTCATCGTTTACGCGGGTAGGGGTTCGACTACGTTCCGTCGAGCATCGCGCGCTTTGTTGTTATCCCGTTCCATCGTCGAAACCCTCTAAGCCTAGCAACGAGCACTCGAACGCGAAGCCCGGTCTCGTGGTCGTTACTTTGCTCGACGAGCCTTGGACCTCGCGTTGCGTTCGCTTTGTGAGCGCGCGGGCGCGCGTTATCCCAATTACGACTGGAACCCGTTTCGCTCGGTTTTCTCCGAATAATTTTATGGCCCGTCGAACGACGCAAGCTGCTTTGAAGCGATGCGAGGCGAGAAGAGTGAAACGTGAAAATCAGTTAATTCGAGGTTGGTGTCCTCGGTGTTCGTTGAGTCGACTTTGAAGGGAAAATTACGTTTTATCTTTATTTTTTTAGTAATAAAGGAAGTGTAATATGTTTTTACTGGTAAAAATTTCATGAATCTTAAAATAAAATTAACTTCTAAAATCTCCTCTGGCACTCAAAGAGTTCATTTGCATAGTGTAAACATTGGAGACTGTTGCCTTTTTAATTATCGAATTGGAGAGGTAAAATTAGGTGGGGTTCAAGTCATCATTTAGGATTTTCGACTCTCAGTTTCACCGAGAGCTTTCTATTCAGTACTCGAACTAGAATAAGTCGATCAGTGGTCAGACACGCGTATAGAAATCGGTAAATTTAGAAAAACGTAGAAAATTTGCATTTTCACAAAAATGAGATATTGAATGACATTTAATAGACTACTGTTGTTCCATTCCATATGTACGAATTCAATGAAATAATTTCGGCGAGTTTCGAGAGTCAAATCCCGGATGAGCCACCGCGACAGAGAAACGATGGAGAAGACAATGTGTATGGAACTCGAACTCGCCATTGACAATGCGAACGGGGGAATAAATGCGAATGCAATAAATGCCATCGAACAGGAGGCGTGTCAGTGAGATCCAATAATCCCTCCTCGGTTGCCAGGCTGTTTATCGTCTCTCGTAGCTCACGGAATCACGTCCGACAGACGAAACGACACGTCGAGAAGCGCAGCGGGACTAGCGCCATTAAAGCTACCTGGTCCTGAGCCATGCGAGAAGCAATCGTCGTATCGGGTCGCGATTCCATGTTTAAATATCGGAAAAGCACTTCCGTCGTCGAACGAAGATCACAGCCTACTTCTGTTCACCGATCCGAAACGTATATCGTCTTCCTCTGTCAGCGACTGCTTCGAATAAATCGACCAATTGCTTTAAAGGAGACACGTTCCAAGCTCGAGGAGCTTATCTTGAGAACAGGTTTCTACTGTCATCGCGTTTTTAATTTGGTTACAATTGTAAGTATTCCTCAGTTCTCTAATTTTTTTTTTGTAGAAGAAGTTAACTCTATTTTACATGACTTATTTCCATTTCTGAATTGAAACGAACTAAGACAATTCATTCTGAAGCTGAGGTGTCAGAGAAAAGTAATCTGATTGACTCTCGGTCAAAATAAAAACACTATTCAAACTTACCTGATGAGATAAAACAACATATGAACGGTTCCCGTTTGAAAACCACTACATTTTCTACAAATGTTTGAAGATATCTGGGAGTCCCTTCACCGATTACCTCCTCGGAGAAAACTCGTAACACGAATCCACGTGGGTGATTGATCTCGCCGATACTTTCGTATACGGATTACTGGCCCGTTAACAAACGCCTTTTCGTTGCCACCTCCTGATCGTTCCCTCTGAAATCGCCATTTTACTCGCGCTCTCTGGTCTCGCCTGTGTTTCTTCAGCCCCTGAAGCCTGCTTCGCGTCGAAATTGAAAATTTCCGGACCGACGAGCATCTAACCGTGTCGGATCTTGGAATATTTCTGGGCAAACAAGATCCGGCAATCCGTATCGCGAGCCCCCAATCATTTCCCGTTTTGTTTCCTGTTTCCGTAGAGGTTGTTTGAAATACTCCACCAGGTCCGTTCCTAGCGCGTTTCATTTTCAATCATTATCGATATTTCGTGGCAATCGTGTACCTAATTTCATTCGTTCCCGGTTTGGGCAATTTTGACGAGGACTTATTTATTAGACCCCATTTCCTAACAATCATCGCAATGGAATGGTATCATTTTTATTTTATTAGAAATCAATCCTTTTTCCACTTTCCAAATATATTATTCGATTTCATACATCACGAAACGGAAACAACATGACACCACGTTGCAAAGAATATCAATATTAGGAGAACCAGAACGTCAACGAAGAGCTCCGAAGCGAGATTGAAAATTTAATTTTTTTTTTTTTTTATACACAATTTCGGTTCAGTCTCACCAACGCGGAACGGGAATCATTTTAAAAATAAATATTTTTCGTTAGCTCGTTCGGCTGTAATTATCTGCACCCGCGCGAGGCAAAATACCGTTGTTTCCCGAGAATCCTATTCGATAAACACCACTCGAAGGCGAGAGCATAGTTGCACACAGTTTTTCCATCGAGCGTTATAGTTGCAGTTGCGCAGTCGCGTCGCTTGAATTTTATCGAAAACCGAAACACGGGAAGTTTTTAATTAATTCTAGCAACGGAAAAATCCAATCGCCGGCGTCTCTGAGCCATATCAATTCAGTTCGCACGCTTATTTAAGTAATAATTGCAGAGGATTCTGTTTTTGTAAAATAGACTTTCTGTGAGCTAGATTTTTGAATATTTAGAACAATTAATGTGTTTTTGAAAACGTTGTCGTTGCGTCTCTGTTAATTGAAAAAAAATTTACAAAAAAATTAAGAGTCTAGATTTCATTCATATTTAGTTACTACAAACTTATAACAAGGATACGTGTAAAATACATTCCTTTCATAGTGATCCCAAGATTCTAACCAGAATTTCCCATTTTTCGCTACAAATACGTAAAACATACACCAACACAGACCTAATCATTCACCCCACCAACGATGAATCCACGGTTTTTCTACACGAAAATTTAAATGAAAGCCTCAGAATAAAAGCATAATTTGCAGCGAGACTTAGAGCTATCCGAAATCGTTTGGAAAAGACGATGCAGCGAAGGTGCCGTGTTTAAAGCCACTATCAATTAACACGCTGCAACGACCGCACAGTAATTCGCGCTAGCAAACCGCTTCAACAAACATTATCGCATTTACGAGGGTTTTCCTGTGTAGCTGGAGCGTTTAACGTGCACGCTTCTGAGCCCTGTTACGCGCAACCGTGGTTAAAGACGTATGAAACAGGGCTGCATCGTTGTCGAAAATCGTGATATATACCGTCACGTACAATTAGCGATCCTGTTTGTTCCCGTATTTCCTCTATAGCAATTGCAGCGTCGCACGAGTAGACAGACGAAGATGTACGAGTTACGTTCCTCCCAAGACTCGTATATCTGGCTATGTTCCATCGTGGATGCGAGGGACAATTGTACGGATCCGTTTCTAAATTTGATTGATCTATCTGTTTTTCTTCTTCCATGATTCTATATGATCGAACAGCACGATTTACGCGTAATTAAGACGTCTGGACTGATTTATTGAAACTTTCTCGATGAATGGATTTCACTTGGTCTCGAATTGGTTGCGTTTTGGACTCAATTGATTTTGATGCGATTAAAGTATGGGATTCCTCGTGAACTAATAGGGGCAGTTTAAGTTACCATTTTTGTTCCGTTCACACCGCGATTTTTTAAGAAACTCCTTCTTTTTCGAAGAAAAAGAAGAGATTCTTCGAAACTCTTTGCTACGACTTCGGAAACTGTAGACTGCATCGAAGTTTTTAGTTTTGTTATTCTCAAAGGATTGATCGTCTAAAATATATTTTCTTTTTGGCTGAAAAGTTTCGTTGTCGGTGCATTAATAATTGTTCGTGCAGCTCCTTAGCTCTTCTAGAATAGTTCACCTTCGATTAGATCCATACAATGTCCATTGCAGGGCGAAAGAAAGGCCAGTCCTGTATTAAAGGTACTGCGAGTATGCGAGTATCCAGAATGCGGACAGCGTCGAGTATTCTTGTCTTTTTTGCCTAGGTTGACTGTAGGTCATTTTACTCTCCGCAGGAATACTCGCGCAATTGTCCATTTTCTGCTTCAATATTTACCTCTGTCGTCTCCTTTTTCTCTTATTTTTCTTGCGAATAATTGTATGTGCCTTTTTTCGCGAGGAATAACCGCGTTCTGCGGGTTTCCCTCTTCTTTTCCAACTGCACAAACGTCGTATAACAGTTAAAGTTAAATTCACTGTGATTCTACACGAGTGTCTGGCTTTTCGGAAACTTATACTACTTCCCAGCGCGAGGCATAAAACGCGGCGAAATAACTCTTGGCATTGCCGAGATATGGAATACTACGGGGAGGAAGAAAATGAAGCACACTTTCAAACATAAATTTATTGAAACACGCAAATTCATAAATTGACCTCAGGTTACAGATTTTTTAAAATTTAGAACCGTAATTATCAGATTGCGGATACTTCTATATATATATATTATTCAATATTATTCAATACTTCTATATATGTATTATTTCATACTGTGTGCATTTTGTGCTTTCTTGCACAATCAAATTTTGCAAGTCATTCTGCAAAAGCATTCGCAATGTCCACGCGATTTATACGTTACATACTATTAATCACATCATAGTGACAAAGTTTAACGAACGCACGAACGTTCTTTAAAATATTCTCGCAACAAATACATGCTCCAGTATGATATTGATTCGCTACAAAATAAAATATATTTGTGAATTCTGTCTCGTGCCACGCAATGATCCATAATCGCACCATCCACTTTATAGACAACACGGGAGAACGTGAATTCTCTCAACCGATGAAAAAAGAGTTAACAAAGTGTCGGTAAAGTTTGATGGCGTGCGCGCGCGCTATATAGACCACGATTCGCTTGAACGAGCGCAGCGGCCACTAATTAACCCAGTCTTTAATTACTGCCGGTGCTTAGCGTCTCGACCGCGGATGTTCACCGCGTGAAATCGGCTGGAATGATGCCCGTCGCGGCATTAGCGTCTCCAGTGTCACGACGACAAAAGAACGTGCAGCCACTAGGTGACAAAAACGAAGGAGAATGCGCCCTGGAAGGATGGGTGTAACGGCGAATGTTAAAATGGCCGAGGAAATGGGATGGTGGCAGGACTAGAACTCCGTTGCCCTCGAACGCCACTCGTTATTATCAGAAGTCCCCTCGAGTGACAAGATGCACCGCGACACGATAACGAAAAGATTATAGGGCGAACCCATGGCAACGGTTCTCCAAATCCCGGAGGATCAAAAGGTCACCGTGGAAGAATCGCGGTCATTTCGAAACGTCTCGTCTCCCGCGGAGACATCCAGAAATAGATAGACGCCGGGGAAAGCCATATCAATAACCGAGCATGACGGCTGATGGAAAATACGTCGCGCATCGATTGCCGCTTGGTACGGATTACCGTTGGTTAACGAGGTTAACAATAATAACCAGACGGACGCGATTCCCAGCTCCGATTCGCGATGCCGCAGTCGCTCAAACGTTTCCGAGTGAATAAAGGAGTTCATTCTAAAATTTTATCGCGTAACTAACTTATATGGGCAAATAGAGTGAAACGTTTATTGTTGTAATCGAGAAATTTTACACTGATTCGCAGGAATTTTACAGCGGACAGTTGTTTGGAAGAATAAAGGATTGCAAATTGTATTTACAATGCGTTATGGTACCTTTTTAAACGTAGTCGTTACAATATCATTTCAAATTAGAATTAAATAAAATAATGGCGACCCTAATTATATTCCGACGAAATTAAACTAATTCTGAATTCTAATTCAATGAAGTTGTATGAAACTAGATTCGATTATAAACACATGACTTTAACAAAAAATACGTTGAAATGGAATGAAATTGTACCGAATGAAATCATATAACAAATATAAAAAGAAAATACATATAAAAAAACTGTATAACTCGCCATCGTATTTGCATGGAATTAACAAGCTTAAATCGTAATCGCATTTTAACAACCCCGAATTAAAATTAAATAAAATTACAACACCTCTGAAATAATAGTGAATAAAAGTCATAAAATGGAACCCACTGAGTTTCTCGACGAAGCCCCCGGGTGCGTTCGCGTAAATTCTGGAATGGATGGAACTCTGCGCCATCAGTTGACGCTAACGTCTCAGCAATCGCGGGTTTAAGGGCGCTGCAGCGTCGCGGTAACAGCGTTCGCGCGTCATTGTCGCAGTTAACCGTCGTTATCGCCTCTAATCACATTTAATCGGCGCTGATCGCTGACTGGCGGTGGCGACGACGCCACGCCCGTTATTATTTCACTGCAGAGCGCAGCTGTAAAAGGGGCAGGCAGCTGCAATAGCTGCCGTCGTTTGGCCGTTCGCGGAGTCGTTGCAGCTGGAAGTGCAGCAGCCCACGGTTCGATGACCCTCGGCTGGATTGCACCGGCGACGCTCTCGCGCATCGATACGCTTCCATATTGGCCCGACAAAAGTAACGTCGGAACGTCTCTCTCCCTTGCACACACGCGCATACTTTTACCCTCTTTTTCTCTACTTTTCCCTCTTCTTCTACCTGGGAAATTTTCCAGCACGCTCGGGGCGTATCAGAGACGAGAACAGGAAGCACATGCCAATCCCTCGGAGTCTGAAAGTCGACTCCAAAATGCAATAATTAGAAAGTATAGTAGACCATTGAATGTAGCAGTCGTAGTACAGTTTATTCGTAGGCCGTTTGGTCTCAAAAATAAAAATTAAAAACTTAAATGTCCTTTTTCCTACGAAAAAGAAAATAACAGCTGTTTAATTGGAATATTTAACAAATATCACCTTATAGAGAATGTCAAAACGAAACTTTTTTATATTGATAGTTTACTCATACGACGTTTAATTTCAGAGATGAGAATTGAAAACTTAGAAGATCTTTTTCCTGAAATTCAATTCTTGCAATGAACTAACTTTCTAACTTTTCAATTTTTCTTTTCAAATTTCTCGTCGACTATAAAAAAAGACACCAAAGCAGGCATCCGTTTGAAAGCAGTAGTCGCGACAAGCGTTTTCTTCGCAAAAGACACGAGAAGAAACGTAGTTTCGCGTAAACGCGACACCGTAATCGCTTATTTGCACCGGAGTTTGCCGACCGCTTCGCCGTGTGAGAAGCTCCGCCATTAGCCTGTTCTTTCCCGCTTGAAATGCAAGCCAATGAAAGTTTGCCGATGCGAAGCGTCGCGACGC
Source organism: Hylaeus anthracinus (assembly GCF_026225885.1). Classification (NCBI taxonomy): domain Eukaryota; kingdom Metazoa; phylum Arthropoda; class Insecta; order Hymenoptera; family Colletidae; genus Hylaeus; species Hylaeus anthracinus. The sequence goes on from NW_026534424.1 coordinate 10,577, forward strand.
GTTGCGTAAAACAGTGTACTCTCGAGAACTGGGCGTTCTCGGGCGCACGATGCGCTTCCCCGTAAAACAATTTACAGGGGACAAGGAGTTTCGCGCTGTAAAGCGATTTCAGGTAAAAGCAAACGGGAAAAAGATGTCTTCGTGTAAACGTGATTTCGCCCCGCACTCGCGATACGGAACGATCGCTAACGAAATTCTTGACAAAGAGACGAGAACGAGAAAAGTTGAACGAAACGCGCACCATTTTGTTTCATAGCCCGGGTACATTGAATTTTTATCCTAATCGTCGTGGTTACCACCCGTTTCCTGACCTTTATAATGTACTTTATACGAAGGAGCTTGGTGGTTGTCACAAATTTTTCTGCTATAAGCAAAATTCAATTAAATCACATACGATTCATTTAAATCTTCATCGAACTCACTTTGTATATGTGATCAAGCATTCTCCATTGATTTTTCAATTCCCTTTTTCCTATTTTCGTTTTATTTTGTCCAATATTAAATTGATGGTATCAATACGATACTGAGAATTTCAATACAAAATTCAGGTCATTTTATCGAGTAATAATGCCGAAAGCAGCGCACGCTGTGCAGCAGATTCGAAGAGGTTAAGTACCTCGAGAAGTCGAGGCTAAAGTTAGCGAGAAATATCGAAATAATTGTTTCGCAAATATTAAAACGTCGGTGGGGTTCGAGGTGGGAAGAAGGCAGCGATGTAGAAGAGGAACAAGCGTACGGATTTCAACCTGGAAGCAGGCTCGACGATGCACGAGCAAACGATTCCAGTCGATTGCACGATCTCAATCCCAAACGGGGCCCTCTTCGACTCGCTCCGCCGTCACCCTTCGAACTCGTTTCCCATCGGCTCTCTCTCTCTCTCTCTCTCTCTCTCTCTCTCTCTCTCTCTCTCTC
>NW_026534425.1:0-7762 GCF_026225885.1 Hylaeus anthracinus
CAAATAATAAAATATCGAATGTAAGGTAGAACACTTTTCTCACGATTCTGTATAGCGCTTCTTGAGCTGCCGTGTATTATAATTTTGGAAAAGTCAAGAAATTTATTAAATTTAGAAATCAGACAAACGATGAATTGACAGTCGCTGTTTGTCCTGACATGCTTTGAATTTTCTATTTTATGCTACTACGCAGCTTTTTAAAATACTAATTGAATATATTAAATATAGTTTCGGTTCATTTTGCCTCGATAATGGAGTGAATGTTTCATTTCATTGATATAAATAAATAAAAAAATTTCATTTTACTACTGGAATTAAGAAGATACGAAGAAATGACAAGAATGATCTACGTTGACGAAATAATATAAGCTTCGCGCGAATGTGGAAATAGCCGCACACTGTAAGCCATAAACTCTGATGTAATTCCGCATGTACAGCTACGTGCTATTGCGAAGTTACACGTATACCCTGTGGGTCACGGTACAGTCGCAAGATAGCGTCATGGTACTAACGACGCAGGCGTACGGTGTTATCTTAACAACAACATAAACGAAGGGAATATTTATCAGTCAAAGCATGTATGATTAACGAAGCAAAAAAGACGCTCGTGCGTTGGAGGAAAGTAATGCAAAAATTATGAAGGGAAGGTTGCTGCATAATGCAAATTGTTAAAGATGGAGGCGGATAGCATGGTCGTAGATCTCCAGTTGGAATGCTTGGAGATCATAGATCTGTGATACTAGAGTAATTAATGTCAGTTATCAGATGATGAGTTGAATGGTCTCATTTTAAACACAGGACACTAACCCTTAGTTGTAAGGCTAGGAATTAAAGTATAATACATATGACGTCGTCGATACTGAAGCAGATTTGCTTGGATCTCATGATTCTAAACTGCATCCACGCAGGTTTCATAACTCGACACTGTGCCCAGTCGGGTTCTATGAACTCTGCTCTACATCTAGTCGCGTTCCACGACTTCAGAGTCCAGAACATCGAGATGATCGAATTCTGGTCACGTCACCACGTAACGTGGCTTCTAATCTCAGAATAGTGCACGCCTAGTCGCCTGATCTTTGCTCGGTCCAATTGAGTACCAATAATGACGACATTTTTATAACACTTAAACAAAAAGTTAAAGTTGGCCCCTTGCGTGTCAACTGTGTATTATCAGGTAAACACATCGGAAGGTGAGCGCAGTCAGTAACCAATCGACTAGGAAGGAATACACAACCGTTTTACAGAGTTTAAAAACAGAGCAATATAGGAGCACGTGACTGCAAACTTTTAATTTTTATAGTTGTCAAGTTGTTTTTCATTTCTATGGCTCCAAACACATTATTTTTGTTATATTTTATTTTGTTTCAATAATGTAACCTTTTTTTCCAGTAAAAATAGTAATATCTAAATAAATTCTTGAATTCTCTCCAGGAGCTTTCCTCCAATTTTCCAGCATACTTGATCAGTTTTTTTGGCAGCTGCTTGCAATGTTTCCTTGTCTAACACATTCTCTCTTCAGTTCCGACAGCACGCGTATTTATTCAAATTGTTGAGGTAACTTACACCTGAGTTGCGATACTCGCGCAGTGTGTAGCCGTGGGAGTTATAGGCAGCATGTTCGGATAATCATGCGGGCAAATTGGGAAATTCAGATTGCTCCGCTTGCAAATTATTGACTCACGCAATATTCATGCTTTAGTCCTACCCAGAGGTCCAGGAATGATCGATTGCCCGATCGATCAAGGAAATATTATCAAGCATGTCTGCGTGAGAATTTATCGTGGACGTTGGTAGCACGACTGAATTAGGTAACCGTCCCTTCGCACTATCTCATAAATTGTTGCACATACGAATTCAATATCGTATCTGTCAAATCCTGTAATTTATATATAAAAATCAATAGGGTCACTGCAATTGTGCATTTACAAATTGGATCAAAGCTCTCGTCATTTCTTCTAGTGTTTCCACGACGAATACTACCATACTCGTGGTCGTATCTTGGAATCGCAGATTCTCGACTTAAGCTCTTTCACACAAACGTCGTAGACGCGCACTGTTCACTTCATCCTTATCTTGTCAACTGGCTTCCAAGTTAATCCCAATTTACTACCCTGTTCCGTATTGGAAACTGAATATCTCGCGGTACGTATGGCGAATAATTTCTTGGATAGTCTGCATATGGTATGCGCGAGTTTGAAGCAATGAAGCACGGTGGTATGGTACCAAAGTGGCTAACTGCGCGATAATATATCCTGTATACGCATTTCCGTGCAATCTGCGCGAGGAACTCCCTTAACAGCACGTAAGCGGAAGTAGGTAACGGAATGCTTCTTGCGATGGTCGTCGAAACACGGTGAGCTTTCTAATTAAACCATCGTGCAGTTTACAGCTTGGTCTGCGGCGCCAGGACCTCTCGTTTCCTCAGGAAGTGTGGTGTCTTCATAGGATTTTCACAACGAAATAAAATACACAAAAGTCTGCCGCCATGACACGTGTGTGGTAACACTTGTGCACCGTCTTAGAATGCGCGAAGCGCAGTCATGGCCACGTAACTTTTCTATTATTCTCCGCAGACGAATCCCGCTCACCAAGTTTTTAAACGAGCTGCCAGCGATAAACCAGCGATAACATTACCCAACCTGGTTATTTGCTTTTTCTTCTCCGCCTCGTCCTTCGTCGATGTCCTGGGATTCTAATGAAAATTCCACGCCGAAACGAAATGAGCCGAGACTTTGATGTTACACGCCGACAGAGATCGCTGCGATGACGGAATTGATTTATACCCAGACAGATTTTTCGAGCCGGGCTGTGATCTATAATGAAAGCAGCCCTGCGAGTTAACGTTGCATACCTGCTGGCTATGAAGCTTAAACATTTCCGAGCTGCTCTATTTCTAAGTTGTTGGGAATGCAATTTATGTACATAGGTTATAATTCCTAAATAAAGATTTGTACTTTCACTTAGGAAAAATATTTTTCGCAGGTTTTCCTACACTTCGATTTAAAAATAAACCATTGTATAAGGTCGGCCCATTAGTTCGTGCTGCAGACTGTGTCAATATTTAACAGGAAATCTACGGACATTCATTTGTACTGTTGACTCAAGCTCAAGAGTCGATACTTCTAATAAATAATCTTGAGAGAGTGATTTCTATTATCATTCCTTTTCACAACTCACTGTTCTAAAATTGCAGGTCTAAAACGAGTTTAACTCGCCTCTTCCAGAGTTTCCGACTCGTGCATTCGCGAGCTTCTAAACAAGTTGTCCGCAATAAACGAGCAGTAAAATTTCCGGGCGTCCCTCTTCTTGCCTTCGGTCCGATCCCCAGCAGCGAACTCCGAGTAAACGCTACGCTCTGCATATGAAATGCATTCGTGAAGAATCTCACGTCCCAAGCGGAGGCCAGACACTTTGCACGTAGCCGGGCGATACGTTTCGAGGCGCAACCCTCGATATACTTTACAACGGGGCGACTGTACAAGGCGGTTATCAATACGCGGAAAATATTGATACTTCCCTTGGTATTCCACGACGTGGAACGGTTACCGAGAGAATATTGGCACGTACCAGGGCAAGATCTAACGCGGAACACGCTTTGAGGCGGGCTGCGCGAAAGAGAAACGTCATTGTGGTGTGCGGGAACTCGCTTTGTCGATGGAAAAAGGAATTTGCGTACGTTGCACGATTCTTTTTTACTCGAACGTGTACACGAGCGAGAGAGATAACGGTCTCTGCGGCGTACCGACCTTTTCCAAGGCGAGAAACGCATCGAGTTCGTTTTCGAATTCCCAACTTTTCTTTATTGACCCTCGATCAGCCTTCGTGCGGAAATTTTCGCGTTTGCGTCGACCATCGGAATTTAAGAGTGCGAGGGTGACGGTGAAATTCGTTTCGCGAAAGAAATTTTACACCCTTGACGACGAACAGATGGCGTTAATTTGCATAACAGACAAAAATGAGAATAAACTACCATTTGATAAACAGCAAAATGAATAAAATAAATAGTTTACGACAGGCCATTGAAGCGAAATCACTTTTGCGTTTTGCGAGTGACATGTCACGTGTCGGGAAGTACTTTGCCCATGATTCAAGCTATGGATATTTTCTTACGTGTTCGTTGTCTTAACCGAGGTTGTGCATGAATTCAACATGAAGCACGGTTGGTGCCGCGTGCGCTTCACGAGACTGTTTCGTCTATTTGCCAAGTTTGTAAGGTAAATTTATGTTGAACACCTTTCGCGCGCTCGTTCCCTCGATAGTTCCCCTTCCGTGGATAAACAGAAGTCCGGAAGTATACAAGCGACACCCGCAGGGGCTGACGATCGCCTGGAAATTGCGATAAGTAAAAATACAGAATAATATATTTTTATTATAGATTTAAAAAAATTAATTCCAAAAGTGAGGCGATAATGAAAATAAATCTGGATAGGATTAGCGTGTTTGGAGAGGTTAAAAAATTAAATACTACGACACAAGTGAAATTACCTAATCTTCAACAGTCTCGAAACAAACTTTTAACTTCATAGAAATTTTCACGAATTTTGGTATGACAGCGAACGTGTTAACCGAACTGTAATAACGTGCCCTTTTCATCTTCTGTTTGCGCTCCTCTCTGAACTCGTTTCTGCACAACGAAACACATTAAATTCGCGTCTAAGTTCGCCCATCGACGCAATAAAATTTCTACTTCCAATTATTGCTTTTTCAAAGTCTCTAGGGACTGGTCTAGAAGCTGGTGTTCCTCCCTCGGCGAATCGAACAGAAGGAAATATGATCTTACGGATATTACAGGCCACAAAACGCACACCACGAGATACGTATCGCGCGGAATTGCTTGGCACAAGTTCTCTACCCGCGAAGAGATCCCTGCGGTATCCTTGGAAGTAAGACCGTAAAGAATTCGCATCATATTTAAATGGGTCAGCGTTGACAGTCGCGATATTGTCGGCGCCGATGTGTCGCTGTTTGCTGGAGAGTGATGGACACGCGTGGTGAACGGTCCGACGGTTTTCAGACCCTGATAAATATCTGCTTCCGTGCATTCCTCTAAAATAATATCCTTGGATGGAATATTCTTCAATTGTTTTTTCAAATTTTGCTACTGGATGTAAGAGGCAGTGGAAGTTCGAAGCTGCTATTGTTTGGCATCGTGTACTGTTGTGGAATATAAAAAAAGTGAAGGTCAATATTTTGGACGAACGTATGAATTTAGAGACAAAAAAGGTTGCAGAATTGTAGTTATAATTGTTACAAACTTAATTGGTTCTCAGACTTTGGAAGGTAGAATACAGAAAGTTTAATGGATATATGGGTTATCAAAAAATTCGAGGTTCAATTGGGGACAGGGAGTTTATAGTGTAGAAATGAGTCAATTATGTGTAATAAACATTTTTCATATTCGATTTGGTTTTCATGATAACCAGCTTTGAGCGAGTATGTGGTTTAAGTAGAATTCATTTAGCTGGGCTGACGTGTCTGGCTATTAATGGGTATTTCTACTTGCTGTGGTGCTGGGGCATCGACCGTGATATAGTGACATCTGTTTTCTATTTGCGTTATTATCTCTTTTAGATAGATAGAACTAAAGAATCTTTTCGTTCATTTATTAAACTATATTTAGGGGGAATACAAAATCCACGATTTCAATTTGAGCTTCCATAATAACGTCGTACCGCGTCAAAGTTTCAGAAATATTAACGATTAAAAAGCGGAATGCCACCACCGTTGGTGTCAAAATTGTCACACTTTATACTCTCTCCTTCACCTCGTGTTCCGCGTCCAATCGATCAAATTGCATATGGAGTTCCGTCGTCGCTGTACTTTTAGCTGAATATCCATGTTAAGGCTAGGGTCGCGCAGTTTTCCGATAATATCGTTCACCCCAGAATTGTTTAACAATTTTGATCGCTCGGTCCCGGTGGGCAGCTATTTTGAAATCTATAGGGCAGTGGTAGTCAACCTTGAAATATGCAAGAACTATCATATATCTCAGAGTCTTCCAAAAGATATTAGATGCTTTCTTAGCGTTTAATTGTCACGGATTCTAAGCTTATATTGACTTCGAAGATGTAGCTCGATTCGTGATCGCAAACCAATTTAAGATTTGAACATCGGGTCACCTTTACCGCAACGACAATCATTTTATCGACACTTCGAGTTCCAAAGGAATTAATGCTAAACAAATATTATTGCTGGTTGATTTACCGCGTAAAATCTAGTGGTGACCGAAAATCATCTCTCGTACGCAAAGGATTAATTCCATGTAAATAACAATTTTGAAAAATAATGTCTACAATAATTGGCCAATCCTTTCTCGTGGGTACAATCTGATTTCAGGTTATAACAGAGCTGCGGAACATTGAACGCAGGAAGAAAGGGGAGCCACTCGAAGGAGCGTACAAGCAACGCTAGACTGCGGTACAGAAATTACTATTAAGGTCACGGATTCGGTCGTGCTAGTCGCGCGACTAATCAATTCTGAGGCCACTCGAACCGATAGTTTCGAAGTTGGATTTATGGACGGCGTCTGAATTTGAGGTGAACAATTGCATTATATAATTCCGTCGCGGAACAATCGTGGCGAACGGAATCGATACGGGAGCGCGTCCTAACGTTATTAATCGGAAACAATATATACGGTTATACTTTTTATTTTCACCCAGACTCGATCGCCCTTTTATTTGCGCAGCGGTTCGAGTCCGGCGACCGCAAATTTCTATTCATTTTAACCCCTTCGTGGTCGCTGTATCGTTTCCAATATACGACAGTTTTAGGCGATTATCTCGTATTTGCGAAAATGTACAAGATATATAAAGGTTCTGGAAACATCTAAGGGTAATATTGAAAAAAAATGAAATATTTTAATAGAAAATTTAATAGGAATAAAGGAAAGGACAAATTATCTCCCAATTGTCAGTAAATGCAGCCAAATAATTTAGTCTTTGCCACAACTAGGCTTTATTATGAGCAAACAATTCATTGGTATTAACTCACGAAGCCAAATAAATATCCATTACTGCTTTCATCGGCGAGATGAAGCTGCGGTTGCTGCACCACGCGCCCAGGTTAGAATTTCATCGATATCTAAATCGCATTTACGCCGTTCGAATGTATACATATACTGCGAGCGAATCTCCTGTACACGATCTCGAGTGCATGCATGTAAGTAACCGCGTTGGTAAATCTTCGCTTTCGATAACAGCGTTACGCCATTAGACCGAATTACGATTCCACCTGGCCATTGAACTAGAACGGAAACGAAGATTCGTATGGTTCGAGAAGCGGAGTTATTTCGGTCGCTGATAATGACAAATATAGTTAAGGTAAGGAAAGGAATACTCCAAGAATTTTCCCCAAAATTGTGGGAAAGCGTTATTCACATCTCTGGAAATGAAGTGTAACAGTAATTTATTGATAATGCAAAATGTTTTATTGTTTGATATCTTTCATTAATATAGGAATAAACCACCATAACCCAAGTTTATAATCCGATTTCCATTAGATATCGCACACGGTTGCCAATTTCAGATCAAATGCCCCTATTTACATGATCTCTAAAAATCAAATGCATTAGCACAACGTATATCTCCCTATAGCAACTAGACAGTAATACAATTTCAATACAGTAAGATTAATTTAAAAGTCGATAACAATGAATAGTTTTCTTATCATACCTCACATACAATCTTCGCCATGAGATGATCGCACGGAATCGCGCATTTCTAAATATAAAAATTTTTAAATAAGTTAAAGTGTTGCGGAT
>NW_026534426.1:0-14194 GCF_026225885.1 Hylaeus anthracinus
AAGTAACTAGATTCGGATGAAACTTGGTATGCATTGATTTTGGGGGGCGCTGATTCTAAGCCTGAATTCAAAATGTAATAATTCAAAATTGCGGGTCACTACCTCCGCTCTCCCGCGGTCGTCTTCTTCGTTACGCGTTTGACTTGGTCAAATTTAGTTTAACGAACGATTACAAATTTCCCGTAATAATCTCTAGCGTCTTTAATGCCAAAGATGCAATAATTAAAAACAAGATGAATCGTAAGTAGGGATAAAATGACCCCGTTTCCGTTCCGCGATGACGGAGAAAAGAATCACGCGGCACAAAGGGGCATTAATTTCTCGCTTCGATAGGGAACATTGCATCGAGAGATGGACTCGGATAATCGAACAAAGGCATACGCCGGAACGGAACGCGCGTCGCGAGGAACGAGTCGAGCCGCGACGCGAACAACCCACTTCGTCGCGTTCACCTTAAAGCCAGCCATTATTCTCCCGTTTCGTTCTCGTAAGTCATAAATAATACGCGACGATCAAGTTTTCGCCGCACACACAGGTCCATCGAGTGGCAGCGAGAGGCTGGGCTGGAAATCCTCTTCGTGAAAGACGAAACGGCTCGACGTCGGATCCATCGGGGCTCGTATCGAGTGTCGCGCCGTTGCCGAACCAATACGTCCCGGCAAATCTCATACGATATTCATGGAAACTGCGTATTCATCAATGAGACGATCGCTGGTCCAACGAATAAAAATCTAACTCACGCGTTACCGGCACGTACGTAGGTAACGTCGTTCCTCGTTCCTCAACCCAGTCGTTCGACGCTCGTCTCCTCGCATGCTGGAATATTTGAGCACTCAAGAAACAGCATCCACCGAAGGGTGGCGACGGACGTGGGTGTACACACATCCGCAAGTGTGTTATTCGAGTTATTTCGCACGTGGCAGCCGATCGATAAGCATCGCGTTGCATTCGGCCAGACACTCGGTCGTCTATGCATCTCTTGCTCCTTTGCATCAGAACTTCTCGAGTTTGACAGGCGGTTATGGAGTGGTGGCCGGGTATTTGCGAAGATTCGGGTACGGGGATTTACTTACCTTTAGATCTACGACCCACCTAATGTCTCTCAAACGTTCTACACAATTACAAATGATGAAATGCACTTCTACGAGACTGGAAGAACGTTTTTCGAACTCCCTGCTACGTCGAGCATTGACTAAAGACTTCCTGCTGATATGCAACTCTCGTAACTTACAGACGGTGCAAAAACCACCCCCTGGCTCAACAGCCTTCTTACAACACAGTAGATTTTACATCTGGTGTAATTCATCACGAAGGAAGAAAATCGCAACTGTGACCGTCGGCCACGAGCGATTCGGGTCCCGCTGGAGTCAGAGTCGTAAAAATACTTTTACTTATCGATTATACGAACGTTAACCTTGCGGTGGTCGCGTGACATTTTGTGACACAATTATTCGCGAAGATAAAAATAGTTAAGAACATATGAAATTTAACACTGTTAATAAAAGCACGTGATAAAACTGAATTGGGAGGAAGGGTATAAATGACATAGACATTATAAAGACACGGGATATTGTTGAATTGGATCAAGTGTATATATTGTGGAAGCAATTAACTTGAGATCCAAGCAACGGATGGAATGTTACTAAATTTTCATCCAATGGAAAGTGGCGTTTCGTTTATTGTGATTCTAAATTGCAAAATTGATTCTTTACGATATATTATTTTATGGTAGACTGTCATATTCCTGAACACTTACAACAATGCCCATATTTACTTTGATCATTTATGAATATTAACATTTTCTTGCAATAGGGTGTACATTCAAAAAAATATTTTAGTCTCGCTATGAGAAGAGTTTGGTCCACAGTATACTATCTCGAACTTCGTCATATGCTCCAACTTCGGAATTGTTACTGAAATATTAACACTGGATGGCTTGGAGATTCACCACAATTAATCCACGAATACCATCTACCCTTTTACGCGACTACCACACCGGATCCTACAATTACGATTTCCCCGAGTACTCGTACTCGTTTTCCATTTCACCGCGAGTCATCGCGCGTCTCATTTTCGACGGCCACCGCGTCAAGTTTCCGTGGGGTGGAAGTATACCGCGTCGAAGCCCGTTATAAAAGCCAGCGGACCGATATTCATTTTATCGCGACGCTGTCATCGGCGAATTACCACGTAAACCGGCCGGCCAGGCAGCGTTCGAGTGGATATTACGTTGGATCTGCAATAACTGTAAGCGTTTCGGGATTTATATCGTTTCATCCTCGTGTAACCACCATATTGGCCGCTGCTCGAGAGCTGCTAAGCCCCTTACCATTCGCCCCGCGCCGGACAATATCCGGCTAACTTATATTCGAAATGTTGCAGCGTGCTGTTACCCACTCTACTCTCTTCCTACGGGCTCTCCGGCCGTTCTCTCCGCGAGGCCCCGCGAGCCATGCCGATGCACTGAAAATATTGTAACCGGTTCCCACTTTTCTCTCATTCAATATCAGCCTCGTTATTTATGACGTCTATTATCCGTAGAGAAATACGACAGGAGTCGTCGCGCTCGCCGCGGCAGATTACCGGGCATCGTGAAGCCGATTCGCGTCGCGCGCGCTTCGAGCGGACGCGTCGTTACCGAGACTCCTCTTTGATACGCGTTTCCGTGTTGACGAGTGTGTGCAAAATAGAGTTAGTGATAGCGGACAGCTTTGGGGTTCTTTTTACTAGGAATACTATTGGAATTCATGATATACATGATTACAAGATATGATACACCCCTCAAAAATCGCGATTTTTTTGGAACGGGACACATCCAGGCTGGCGAGAACGGTAACCACGGTGAAAAGGGCCGACGGAACGGTCGTTGAATCGCGGCCAGATTGCGAGGGGAGGCGAGGAGGTTCGAGACGACTGCTTTCCGGTCGTCTGCCAGAGCTTTTTGACGCTCGCTGTCTTCCTTCTTTCTCTTCGCGTTTCGCTCGTTTCTTCGCCCTCTTCCTGCTCGTTGCAGCCATTCGTGCAATCCACCCTCCCTCCCTCCGCGCTGCTTCATCCCTTTCGTCGCTTCTGTCCGCCTCCTCACGGAACGATAAATTTCCCGGCCTTTAAATCCCGGTCGCGACCACGACCACGACCGCGGCCACGACCATCGAACGCTTCTATAATACGTCGCGCGTGTACAAGGCTCGTGAACGAACGTACGGCTTGTACCGACTTCGCGTGCCCTTGTTTACCGGCCTGACGACATATTTATGAGGTTTACCCACACCATCCCCCTCCCCGATCCAATCTCGATATTCGCGTCACCTCCCCTTCCAGTACTCGCACCCCTCGCCTTTACTGTGTACTTTCCTTCCAACCCGTTTTTATTTCCCCCTCGCGGCTCTGTCCCGTTCCACGCGGAATACCCCCTCGCGCCCAACCCCCTTCCGCGTAGTTTTGCACGCACATTTTCATGCCGTCCGTGACTTATCGTTCGTGGTTTCTTCGCCCTGTTCGATCAGCGCCGCACACAATTTCTGCGTGGCGTACAAGGAAAGTCGAGTAATCGGATTACTCGTACCGGATTCGATCCCTACGGGGAGATTCTGTTTCATCAAAATACCAATGAAACTTGCTGGCTTCCCGTTTGATACGAATAAAGATAGGAAAACAGGATGCTCGTGGAATAAAATTTTATCGGTTCTGGTAGGCAACCGGGTGTTTATCGAGCTTAAAGTTTCTGATCTTCGTTTTGGGTCCCATCTGGAAGCAGACATTTAAGAATCGAAAACTATTTGACGCGTAAGCAAACATCTAAACCTCCTCGTCGTGTTTGTTATCACATGCTACTGCAATTAAACGACAAAATTATTCGTACTTGCACTACAATCGCGGAGTGAGCTTTGTATCTCCAAAAATGGCGGTCAACTACGGTCAGTTCAGCGTAACAAACCTCACCACTCGTGGTCAAGAACAAAACATGAAGCTGGAGATTACAGGTGCAAAGCGGTGAGATCAATTTTTGGTAACTGGAGTGGTAGCGGAATTGGTCTATGTTACGTTTGCTGGACGGGTTAAATCGACTCCGTTCGAATTGTCAAATTCTTTCGCCCTGAACCTAATATTAAAAATATTCAGAGTGACTATATTGTTGATGTTCGGGAAAGGATAAGTAAATCAATGCGTTACATCCGGCGTTCGTGGCTCCCCTTCGTGCTAAATTTATCGAGCAGCGTCTCGTTAGAAGCTTCTCGACGACGTGGACCACGTTGGGGCGGATCTCCTCCGTATGTTCAGGCGCTCCTGTTCCGCTTCCGATAAGAAGACACGTCGTTGAATTAATTCCGACGAGGGGTAATTGGCTACGTAAGTTTTGTCTGTGCATACCCACGCGCTAAAAATGTGTTCGTTGCAAGCGTGTGCTCTAGTATAGACTATTCGCTCTTCCCTAGTTAAGCATTTTATAAAATGAAAATGGTATCGAATAAGTTGCGAACTTGGAATACTTTCCTGAATGTAAAAATAATTTTAATATTGTATATTTTAATATTTTAATACAAGATATTTCAATAACATTTTTCATATAAATAACTCTCTATTTCTTTAATATAATTCTAAATTATGATAGAAAGAGGATGATCTGGTTTTAAATATAATCCAATTAATTTTCATTTCTTCGTTCACTTACGTGTATTTCAAGCTGATTTTTCTCGTATTTTGTTTTTGCAATTAAACTCTATTGTATAATAAATAAACTGTATAAAATATTATTCGATCACATACCAATATCTCGTGAAAATCACGCATGCAATCTTGATGTAGAGATACAATGGACCATATTTCTTCTAGATATCGGCAAGTAATATATTCTAACGTAAGAATGCCATATCTAGTTTCGTACCTGGCAAACATTTCTCTCGTTCCAGGGGTCAATGAGGTCCCGCAAGTGCGCGCGGATATTCTTTTCGGCTGGCGTTCCAGTTCACGGTTATCGATCATTCGCGCAGGAAAACCGACATCGTCCGGAACGGAAAGTTTATTATGGGACCATAAATGGGATAGGCCGTATCAGCGCGTCCCTTTGTGCGCGTCACGCCAGGAATGGACTATCATCAGCGGCGGAACGATTCGTAATCCTGGTCACGAACGTTGGCGTTCCTTCCTCGACAGAGGAGAATCGACGAGTCGCGATCGAACGCGTCGCGCGAAATTCACCGACGGTCCTGCTCGATCTTGATCGTCGTTGGCTCATTTCACGCTGAATCGATCGCTTTTTACGGCCTCTGTCAGATATTTTATTTGATAATTAAAGTGGGACGTAGCTCACACAAAACGGAAGGGTTTTTAAATTATTATTTGTAATTGTAATAGAATTCAGGTAAATTTAAAGGAAGTTTAAGTCATCGTCTCGCAGATTTCAAATTGATGACAAAATTATAAGGGGTTGTAAGAAGCGAATTTCGAAGAAGCAACTTTATTTAATATATTCCTTGTTTTCAGGTTTTTATACAACTGAATTTACTAATAATTTTTACAATGCCATAAAGATGTTCCAGTCTAAAGAAAATTGAGTCCAGTTGTCCTTTTCCTCTTAATAATACCAGAAGGTATTACTTTGGAGGATTAAAAATAAAAATTGAAAAATTCTACCTCCATTCTGACTTTAGATTGAACTCCGCCGCACTTTAAATTAAAAACTAAACTCGAAACTCTAGATTCTAAAGTCTCCTAAATTTTACGTGTACGTCGACCTCGAAAAGTGATCGACTTGGCGTGGAACAACCCACGCCGTAATTTGCACAATGATCAAACGACGAACGGAAACGTCGCGCTAGACCGGCACCGAGTTGGCAAACAGTGCCAACATGGGAAGCGTCTCGGAAACCGGCGAGATTACGTCTTTCCTTCAGCGGTATTTCTTTGTCGCGCATAAAACCGGCGCACTCGTAGAAACACGTTTCCTTAATTTATGTCACGTCGCAGTCCGCGTAGCATCCGATCCTCTGTTTTCCTTGGCCTCGACGCGCTGATTGTTTTTTAAACGAAACGCGTTTCGTTCTGTTTTCCATGCCGAGCGAACTCGCCAAGAATTGCAATTTCGCGATATCTTAATGAAACTAAAATAAACTCCGGGAACGTCTTAATCAAACAAACGAACTTGCTCGGGGGAGCTTTAATTGGAGGCTGTTTAAAATTTTACACGGATCATACAATTACACGAGTCGTTAAACTGTCGCGAGAATTCGTTAAAGAGTATAGGAAGTAATGTTGTAAGTAATTAATTACTTTCGAAATACATTGTTCTTGTTATCAAGCTTTCTTGAAGGATTTCCTTAATCCACTCAGGCCTGGCGTTCACAATTTTTATTTACATTTAATTCATGCAGAATTAGGTTGTCGATTATTGATTTTTATTAATTGAGCATTGACCTCGTTGAATATGGAATGTGTTTTAAATTCTCTGATTCAACTAGAATTTAGAAATAAAATCACGTATTAAAAATGAGGAACGATATATATAACTCACCCAAGGACACTAACAATCATCTACAACAAAAAACTACTTGGAACAGGAACGGCAGCGAGAATGAAACCACGTAACTTGCCCCAGCTTCAACCCCAGACCGGTGACAAATATTCGTGATTAAATTTCCCAGCGACGCAAGTTCCCCGAATTTTTCTAATTTCAACGTGACGGGCGACACGATTCGTTCGAATCGCGCGGCGCTCCCTGTATATTCAGAATTCCCGTCGCCGCGTAATTTAGCGCAATCGCGAGCGGCGCTGGAAGGAAGAAGACAATAGGCGAGACGCGACGGTCGAAACAGTCGAGACAGTCCCGTTTCCCGTTTGGCATCCGAAATTTCATCGGGTCCACAATGGCAGCACCGGCGATTGGCATCGACTTGGGTACGACGTACTCGTGCGTCGGTGTCTTCCGCGATGGAAAAGTTGAAATTATCGCCAATGACCAAGGGAACCGCACCACGCCGAGCTACGTTGCATTCACGGACGCCGAGAGGTTAATCGGCGACGCAGCCAAGAACCAAGTGGCCATGAATCCCACAAACACGATTTTTGGTAGGTAATAGGGGATGGAACTGCTGGGAATTGCGAAATAAAAAGGGAAAATTGATGTAGTAGGTTGTACCTCGTTAGATGAAGGAATTCTACCTGTCGGAGTCTTTAATACTGCTGCTTTCTGCTATTTGTTTTTTTTTTTTTTTACAATATTTACTCTACCACTTGTGAAATCTCGTGAATTGGAGAGACTTTGTTTGGTTCTGTCTGGGGTTTGGTAAGGCTTAATGGGCCTAGAAGAAGCTCGGGTACCTCGGGTTCGCCAAACCCGTACTGGAGCTACGACCAAGCACAGCTACAGCCCCTGAGGTCTGTTTTATGCTAACATTTCACGAATTGTCGTCTGTAGATGTCTATAAATATGAGTGGGGGTTGTTCATGACACTTCATTTATTTGGCCCTCTTCAAGAACGGATTTACAAAAACAGCAAAGAAATGTACAAAGCTAACATAAATTAATATAAATCAAAGTCACATCATTCCACCAAGTAATATTATTTAAAACATAAGTAGTGAATTTTTTCTTACGCCAGAACACAACATATCCTCTTCATCGTATTTTAAAGCAACGTTGAAATTGACGAATTTAATGAACGTTATTATCGAAATTCGTTATCAATCGACAGTAATTTCATTCACGGCTGGTGGGAACGAGCCATTAGGTTTCCCCGATACCGGTCGATACCGAATGCTGGCAACGATCGCGTAATTGGCCCGCGGATCGAGGAAAGAACGATCACCGGCTACGCTCTTAACATCGTAAACGAGCGAATAGCCGCGACCAGCGAGCGCATTCCGACCTCGTCCACGAGCGACTGCGGATTCCGTAGCGGTGAGTCGATTTGGCAGCGACGAAACCGGAGCATTCGCGACTTTACAGCGGCTTCCGGTCGCGTTGCTTTCGCGGGGGCCGGCAACTCCGACCGGAAGCCCGGAAACGACCGTGATTCTTGTAATCCTAGCTGCCGCTGCCAAATCGCCGGACTTCGTCGTGGTTATCGGGAATTCAATCCCGGAACGCTCCGTTTTCTATTTCGCGTACAGGTATCGCTAACGAGACGTCCAGAATCCCTTGGTTTTCAGGGGAAATGATCGAATGATCTTGGGGGTGCGATATTATTGGATGTGTGGAAACCTTTTAGAAGGATAGGTTAAAGTCTACCTTACTAGAACATTCCTCTGGGACTAGTGGAAGAATGCTTTTTAAAATAGGAAAATATAAAACAAAATAGAAATAAGCATTTCTTCAGTGCGAGCATTGCATTAAAGTGCATTATAGTATGCTTGTACTGTTTGTGTGAGCATAGCTCGAGCTTCAATATTTCTTGAATAAGAACATTGCTCAAGTTCAAGACTTTCTTGACCGTAATTATTGCTTAAACCTGAAACGTTCTTGAGTGCGAGCATTGTTAAAACGCAAGCACCTCTTCAGCTCAAGCATTCTATGACCGTGAACGTAGCTTGAGTTTGAGCATAGTTTGTGCGTGAGTATCGGCCATCGAGCACTACCAAAAATCAAGGTTAAATGAAACCCTCCGACAGATGCGAAGAGGCTGATTGGCAGGCGCTACGATGATCCATCAGTCCAGTCCGACATGAAACATTGGCCGTTCGCCGTCGTTAATAACGCGGGAAAGCCGAAAATTCGCGTCCAATACAAAGTAAGTTTGTTCAGTTAACGAACGTCAATGTTCGCCAGGCTTCGCTTTGACATTTTGACGGAAAATGTAATTAGTTACACGCGCGGGATATTTAGTTCAACTTTGTCGTTCGAAAATGTCGTTGCTATTTTCGACAGGACGACAGAGCACCTAAGCTGGAGGTTCATTTAGAGAGGGCGATTGGCAAAACTTGTTTCTCATGGCCACATTTTTCGAGGCTTTGAGCTTTCTCTGTTCGCTGTGAAATTAATTAACCCATATAAACCCTTTGGTTGCACAATTGGTCCAAGAACGATAGAATCGACGAAACGTTAATATAACAGAAAAATCACATACTCGGTAATTGTTTAAACAAATATCGTTAATAATTAATTTAACTAGAGTCTAGTATCTCTGTGCCATCCTCTTTTGTAATAATTGGCAGGAAGCTAAGTCGTCGGAAGGAAATTCCAGGGGTAGTAAATCGTTTTTCACATCGCTAGGGAAACAATTTTCGGAAGCCTGGCGGGCGGCAGCTTTTAAAGACCAACGAATGAAAGAGGAAGCAGCTGTTTACCAGAGCTTTGTGGCCCCCTTTCTCAGTCAATTTTTCGTCGCGCATTACTTTCCAGGGCGAGGAGAAATCCTTCTTTCCCGAGGAGATCTCCTCGATGGTTTTGACGAAAATGAAGGAAACTGCGGAAGCTTATTTAGGGAAGACCATCACGAACGCCGTGATTACGGTACCGGCGTACTTCAACGACTCTCAGCGTCAGGCTACCAAGGACGCAGGCACTATCTCCGGCTTGAATGTCCTGAGGATCATTAACGAGCCGACTGCCGCGGCTATTGCTTACGGCCTCGACAAAAAGGGACGCGGTGAAAGGAACGTTCTGATCTTCGATCTTGGCGGCGGTACTTTCGACGTATCGATACTGACTATCAACGATGGCATATTCGAGGTGAGTCTGTGTAAATCGCGTTCCCCATACAGGCGCGTCGGATTCCTCTGAGATGGAGCTACTTGTCGATCAGGAAGAGACTTCCACTAACATGAAATTCATTAAAAACGATTAAGATTTGTTACTAACAAAAATCTGTTACTATTACAAACATTATTTTTGCACTTATCATTTATGATTTTGTTTGTTAAATTTGATTACCTTCATAAATAACTTCAACCTTACCAACGTTTCAACAAAAAACTCCCACTTGGTAAGACATAGTTCACGTCCATCCACAAATCTAATCCAGGATCAAGAAAGGCACTCTACCACTGAAATAAACCTCAACAAATGTATAAAAAGAATGATGTTTTCCATTCACTCTTACCATGCACATTCCAAACCAAACACAGAAGTTGAATTAAAACTTCAATTTCCATGTTAAATGAACCAGAATAAATTATTCTCTCCAAAATACCTATCTACATATCCCTACCTACAATCAATCCCGATAATTCAGTTTCCAATTCCCGTCCCTCTTTTATAAATACACCCAGTACTCCAATATTTACATCTAATCATTGCATTATCGAGCCGAATTCTGCGCGACCTACATCCATCTAAGAACAGAGTCGCTCTTGTCGGTCGTTCACACTTGTTCCCACGTTCGCTCGTCTGTCGTCCCTTCAGGTTAAAGCAACAGCCGGCGACACCCACCTGGGAGGCGAGGACTTCGACAATCGTATGGTGACATACTTCTCGCAAGAGTTCTCGAGAAAGTTCAAGAAGGACCTGACGAAGAACAAGCGGGCGATCCGTCGGCTGCGAACGGCGTGCGAGAGCGCGAAGAGGACCCTGTCGTCGTCGACGCAGGCGAACATCGAGATCGACTCGCTGCTCGACGGGATCGACTTTTACACGTCGATCACCCGCGCCCGCTTCGAGGAGCTGAACCAAGATCTCTTCAGGAACACCCTGCAGCCGGTCGAGGAGGCTATGCGCGACGCCAAGATGGAGAAATCGCAGATACACGACGTAGTGCTCGTGGGCGGCTCAACCCGGATCCCGCGAATACAGCGACTCCTCCAGGTTATTTTATTTGGCAACGAAACGTGATATTTCCACGTGGAAAAATTTATCTTTGGCACGAGTGTTCCTCTCGATTCGCGAGGAAAACGTTCGTTCGAAGAGCTACGATCTGGCGTGGAAACCTATTCAAGTGTAACGCTCATTTTTTATTGGCCGTTTGCGCGGCGATGGCGATTGGAATGCTGAGAATGCCTGCGTGAGATTTTACGGGCGATATTGGCGATAGCTTAGCAGGTGTTTATATGTTTAAGGGAATAAGGAAAGTGTTTATAGGCTTTTTTTCTATGTGTCGTACTTAATTATAGCGAAAGTGTTGGTACTTTCAAAATAAAAATGTAAAAAATCCACCATATTAAAAAATCAATCCAACCCCCTTAAGAATTGAACATTAAACAATTGCTGGCTCGTTGATTCTCTCGCTATCGAGACATACATCAATAGCTTCAGAATTTCAAACACTATCGCTGAACAAATGCCAACGCGAAGCGCGTCACCCTCGGGCCTCCTCGGGTGAGCTAACATTCGAAGTTGCTTCGTTAGAATGAAGTCGGGATGACGCAGAGTAGATTCGATGATAAAACGCATTAAAATTCGATTATGTTTCCTAGCTGCCACCGAGCGCCACCCCCAGCGACGAGCGTTTTAAGTGGGGTTCGAAAAGCTGGACGAGGGGTCCAGACAGGAACAACACTGGGGACCCCCAAGGGGGAGAAACGTTACAAAATTAATGAGCTCGATGACAAAGTCAACACTCGCGTTTGCCTTACCCTATGCATAGTCGTTGCGTTACCAGTGCCATTAAACGCGCGGCCCGTTCGAATATATTTATAGCCTGTAACGCGATGAAGGGTTTCGACTTTTATCATCCACGGCAATAATGGTAATTGAAATCGTCGTCTACCGTGATTCCAGCCGATAAATTGTAATTAATTTCGATTAACGGTCAACTCTTTTACCGTACCTAATCAACGTAATTCGACGTTTTCGGCGGCGAAGGGATCAAGGATGTAATTGCTCGTTGATAGATTTTCCAAATCTACAAATACGTGAATGTTTCCTGGAAGCTTGAATTTTTAATAGTGAATCAAATATTTTGGTTTTTATGATATGGTTCGGTCAATGTTGAAAGTGACAGGACGCAGGTGGACAGGATGCAGTTCTAAGGACATGTGGAGTGTTGCATTTCGACTCGTAATATAATTAGAGTTCGGTATTTCACAAATAGTTGTTCATGGACTCCACCTCCTGGAGTAAACCTGCTTCCTATGATATTTCATTATTATTAAAGACACTCGTTAAAAAACCCTCTGTCGTCAATAATAATCATGTCAAAGAAAACTGGAGACAAAAAGGGGTGAAAGGTTTGCAAACTTCGTCATCAACATCATCATACTAATTATCTTACACATAAATCATGTACATGACATAAATCAACAGTAGAGACTTACTCGTACGATGTCCTGCGAGTCGTCGATAAATCGATAGACGAACGGTAGCCGATATTTCCACCGTTCCTCGACAGGATCTGTTCAACGGGAAGGAGCTGAACAAATCGATAAACGCAGACGAAGCCGTAGCTTACGGCGCGGCAGTGCAGGCCGCCATTCTGCAGGGTGACAAGTCGGAGACTGTCCAGGACCTGCTGTTGCTGGACGTGACTCCCCTGTCCCTCGGCATAGAGACAGCAGGCGGCATGATGACTTCTCTCATCAAACGCAACAGCACGATCCCTACCAACCAGACGCAGACTTTCACTACCTATGCGGACGGTCAGTCGAGCGTTCTGATCCAGGTTTACGAGGGCGAGAGGGCGATGACCAAGGACAACAACCTCTTGGGGAAATTCGAGCTTTCCGGGATCCCGCCAGCGCCACGCGGCCTACCCCTAATTGAGGTGAGGGTTTTTAGCCATTTTAGATAAATTGGCAGATAGCCGGCACCCGGTCGCAGCGACACGGTACTGCGGCCACTGGAAACTGCGAATTAAGTTCCCTACCACGAGGATAGTTTCATTTTCCTCGAGATCTCTATACTTTCTTCGGTGGCTCGCACAATGGCTGCTTATGAAAACATTGGCGTGGAGGAATTAAATTCCACCCCCTCCTCCTACTCCTTCTCCACCACTACGAAGTTTTGCGACATCGGCTTTAATTTTCACAAAATTGTTCCATTCGGGGTTGCATCTGTTGAAACTCCGAGACTCGACTTTGAGCGTCTATTAAAACTCTTACTCGAGTGGAAGCTACAAAGTTTGGCTTTAAATACGAGGATGAATTAATTATTTCACTTTTGCTGGCCCGAATGTATGCCACAACTTTCACGGTTTAATGAAATAGAAATTATGCGCTTTACTTACCTTGGATACATTTTATTCGATGATGGGGATTTACTGTTCGAGGTTTGGGGTATATATCGTTTTTGTGCTTTGTACAACGTTTTCGATAAGGTCGCGAAATGGAACGAGAGATAAGAAAAGTAAAACTTTTTGAGCCTTTCCATGCATTAACTAATAATTAATGATAAGTTATTAATTTCTTAAAATTTAACTAGCCTAGAAACTATTTGTAGAAATGTCAGGTGCTACTCCATTTTCCAATTTCAATATTTCATTTTCAAATGTCCTGCATTTCAAAGTTTCAGTTATAAAAATTCCAAATAGGTGGCATGTCTTCTATTGATGCTAGCTAACCCCCTAAAAGAATTTATTTACAGCTACAAATCACATTCAAAATAATAATAATAATTGATCATTCCATTACAGAATTGCCTCGCGAGGTTGCTTAAGCGTCTGGCTCGAATCTTTCAATACTCCCAGTCTTATCTAAATGACTAAACCATTTCAATGATTACCGATCAGCAATTAAACCAGAATGGGAATGGGGGAGTGGCCTTTTGGCCAGAGGCTGAGGCCACTAATAAACGTTTCGTGAAGCCCAGGCCAGAGATAAGAAAACAATTCCTGGGAGGAATAGGCCTGGAGCAGTGGCACCACAGACGCGTTGGTTGCAGCGACGAAGGAAGTTCTTGCCAGAGGGATGTCAGGTCCGTGGAAAGGACGAGGGCAAGGGCTGGAGAGGGTGAAAAGATTCTCTTCGGGCGATCCCGTGTTTCGAGATTCGTTTCCTGCCTGTTGCCATCGGCGTACGAGTCCAACGGGACTCTATTGGAATTGTCAGCCTGTTCAGATAAGCATCGAAACGGAAGCCAGACGCGGAAGCAGATCCTCTTCGCATATCATGTGCTCCTGATACCAACATATAAAATGTCCTCAGAATTTAACGTACCATGTATTTTTCGTGCCACTTCTTCGCACAGGAGCACATGAACGAACCGTACAGAAAATTAGCCCCTTGAATTAGGCAACCTATACTAACAGATATGTCGCACCGGTTGTCTGCCCGTAGGCGCAAACGTGCCACCTCTTCGCACATCATGTGCTCCTGATACCAAAATGGA
>NW_026534427.1:0-4380 GCF_026225885.1 Hylaeus anthracinus
TGTGTGTGTGTGTGTGTGTGTGTGTGTGTGTGTGTGTGTGTGTGTGTTTCCTACAATGTATCACCGCTTAAAGCTACCTTTCTCTCCATCTTTTTCGTTATATACATGTTACTATGTCGCTCGGTTGCCTGTATCGTTCCAGATATATCTCACGACCACGTGACTCCTTACCCTTATATCACATATCGTATATAAGAAGGCACCAGAAGTAATTCTAGGTCAAGTATCCCGCGACACGCGCCATCGCGAACGAATCATTAATGTTAACCAGGTAAAATGGAAAACGTATCCGTATGCTGTACACGCCCGCGGTCAACCGTGTCTGCTTAGGGCAGCGAAGTGGACGAACATCGTGTTACCATCCTCGGCAAATGTCGTTCCGCGGTTTAATCACTGAAAAACCTCGTCGTAACGAATCAGAAAGACAACTGGCTCACTGAAGTATATATTAAAATTTTGATTCGTCCAGTGTAACGCAGTGCCGCCGAAATATATTTCCATACAGCGATCGGAGATTTCAACGCCCGCATGCGACGCATAGTTGAACGGATACGACGAATCGCGCGATTTCGCACGGAGAACGCGATTGAAGGTACCCACGCACGGTCAATTTTACGTTATTTTGTACCGATATAGTATCATTGACGTGATATTATATCAGCAATAATAACAATATTTTTAGCTTCGTGTTCGATCGACTTAGAACGATGCGAATGGTTGACAAGTAATTCTACTTGGGTGATTGGGATGTTTAATTGTTTTATAATTACATTGACTGTGGGTGGGTACCTTAACGAACGGTCGAGGTCACCTGTACGCGCGAGTTCCTTTGACCGTATATCATGTCGTACGACATACGTAACAAATTTATACTCAATGTTTATTCCATCGAGTACGTATCATGATGAGCGTTTAATCGTTTAACGATAAGTATAATGAAATATTTAATTTTATAACTTTATTCGATATTTTTCTCTATGTATGAATTATGTCCATCTAGAACACGGTATAAATTTAACGACTGAAGTCGGAGCCAAATATTTTGACTGCTCGAGGCCTCTGTTTGGGCACATTCATCAAAAACTATATTCACCAACGTGTAAATTGTTGTTACCTTAGAAATGAATAAATAAAGACACGTAAATATTAAAACGTACTACCTAATGAATTTTCATTTGTAGGTAATAATGTATTGCATCTAAATACTACTTTGAAATAATACGAAACAAAAATAAATTTCAAATTCATTCGATTGCCTGTGGCACATCTGTCGAATTAACTTCGACGACCTTGAACGACCAAAGTATTTGACGTCAGCTTCAGCCACTCTGTCTCGAGATGGAGCTCGGAGCTTCGATTCTCGCGCGAACGGTGACTTCTCACTTTCAAAAGAAACCACGACGAAGCGTGTACCGATACAAGAATCAAGACACAATTTCTTTTCGACAGACGAGAAGGCTCCGCGACGCTTCGTCCGTCTAGGACTCGAAGAATACGATATATATGTACAAAACAATTTCATCAAGCTACCGATTTTACCTACCGATTAGGGATTATCACTTTCCGTTCACCGATTCGAGGATCACGCGTACGTTTCACAAAAGCTTCGACGAGTCGCTGGGAAACCAAGTGGAGCGACGCCCGCTTCATTCCTTATCGTTCATCCATGGTCGGGAGGTTTAAAATTACGTGGATTCTTAAGTGGTATGCGCTCGAGCGCGTATAAGAACGCGGCCACGCGTTTCTCGTGCGATCGGTTACGCGATCGGTTCATTTAATACGACTAGTCGATCGCTTCTCTCAGCGCGGCTAGCTGCTCCTCCCCGAGTTTCACCTTGTCCTGAATCTCACGGCCGTCAACGATCAGCTTCGCCTTCATGTTGATGAAGTGCTGATAGTCGGCGAACTCCTCCTCGTTCAGGTACTTCGACAGGATCGTGGAGACGTTCACGCTTCGCTTGTCGATGTTGCCCTTCAGGATCTTCGCCTCCTCCAACTGGTCCATCAGCTTGTCCCTCTTGCTCTCCAGGATTTTCTGCGAACACCATAGGAACTGTATCTCGAGAGAGGTTCGAAACGAAAGCGCGATTCATAGGAAATTGTTCAGGAAAATTTACGAGAAAGTTATATTATTTTTATTTTATATATATATATATATCAGGTTTATCACTTTTTTTTGTTTTAATTACTTTATTCAAGGTCACATCAACTACGAGACTATTAGTGACCACGTCAATGATTGCAATTTAATTGTAATTTATTTAACATGTTATATTTCATTAATATCGTGATTATTTTGAGGAATTCGTTTCTGTTGTTGAGGATCGAGGCTCATCACTTGCTATGTTTTATTGCCTATGTTATTTAGTTACTACTTTTTGTCTGTTTTTTAGATACAAGTATTTTCCTGAAGTTGGATTTTATGCCAACACTCTGCTGTATCAAAATACCAGTTGTTCCATGAATTACACACGTAATTGAACTCGTATCATTGCTCTGAAGGCCGAAGAAATTAAGTTTCAAAGACGAAAACTTGTCTGAAAAAAATATGTCCGTTCACAGTTATTGTTTTAATTATATAATTGAAATTTAGGCCTCTCGATAGCTACCTTTCCTCCTCCTAATAGACTACTAACGTAATAGCTCGAATTAAACGACTCTTATTATCATGAATTGATTCGTATTGCGAGCGTACGATGACCCGTTCCTTTCAAGGTTTCCACAATGATTATACTCTTTACCCGTGAAACCATATTGCGCAAGAATTCTTCCATAAATCAACGCGACTTTCCGTTGGACGGATAAATAATTATATCCGTACTTCTCGGCCTTCCTGTTCGACAACCACAAATAATTTTATGTCAGCGTCGATTACGGGGACGTCGTGGATCCCGAGGACGCCGGGTAAATTTTCAGTTAATCGCGCGAGCACACGATTATCATTCTCTGTTCGTTTAAAATTCCTCAATCCAATGAAAAATCGTGGAATTGCGTGCGATGGTTTGCGTTGAACGATCAGGAAGGCCATTTCGTACCGTGCTCAAGAGTCTTGAAGATGACCATTGCAAGAAAAGATCCAAGTGATAATGAAACATAGGGAAGTATACCTTGAAGATACTTGCTAAGATAAATCTAAAGCAGAGGACGAAATAAATGTTTACAAGCATTTGATGTTCAAAATAAATAGCTACTACCATTTTTACAATTGCAACATTTACTTTCCAAAGGATTCAGGATTAATTAAGAGTCACCTGATTCTTTTACTGTAATGATCCTACTCTCCATAACTGGTGTTATCAGTGTACGAAAACGAAACAAATACTCACTCTTTCCGCATGGTCGGCTGGCATTCCGTAAAGGGCGTTCTCCGCTCGAGCCAATCTGCCGCTGAGACCAAGAAGAAGACTCGTGATCTTGCCGACTTCCTCCACGTGAAGTCGATATTTGGAAGCTTCCGCTGCCCTGGCGACCGCGGAAATCCGCGAGGCGACTCGTGCACCCAACGCCTCATTCACCTCGCCCTCTTCTCGCACGGCCTCCTGCTCGGCTCTGAGGACTACCAGTTTCTTGTCGAGCCTCATCATCAGCTCCTCCTGCGAACAGAATCACTTTAAGTTTCGATTGCGTTCGCGCCAAATCGATAAAGTTCAATTTCACGGCCTCGAGAAGACGTCTTCGCCTCTAACGTGATCGCAAATGAATATTCAAAAACAAACTGCTAATGTCATAGGAGGATTACTTCGGTAGCTAGGAAGCTGTTAAATCTTTGTTCCTGGAGTTGTCAAACATTTTAATTAAAATTCCTTATGTCAATATCTCTTAAATATTTCAATAATATTTTTTCCAAAATATTAATAGCATCCCTAGAAGTTGTCACACAAAATTTCAAATTTTGTGAACCTAATTTCGTTGCAATTTTGGACTCTGCACATCAAAACATTAAACGAACTGTTAAAAACAGCCACGTATCTTGTATGTTATATTCAATAACTGTTGCGAAAGTCAAGAGCATTACTTCCCAGCTATTGTAACGATCGTTAAAGCAATTTCTAGGCTAGAGACGTTTTGATGAATTGAAGGATGCATTATGGAGCCTCTAATGAAGTCTCTGAAAGCTTAACTGATTAGATTCACGATGACTTCGCGCGAAAGAGAAAGAGGCACGAGACCGAAGAAAACGAGGACCGAGGTGGACTGTGAGAAGTAGAACTTCTTAGGGGGGTTAATAGAAAATGCGAGGAAGCAAAGAAAATGAAAAGCAGATTCCGACTCGTTAAGATAGGAAGCCTCGAGTTAGGCGAGCGTAATGGCTGCTCTGTAGTCTGATGAGGAATTACGCGCGAGGTCAAGCAGTATTTCCTGACTCAGGATTAGAATGAG
>NW_026534428.1:0-14195 GCF_026225885.1 Hylaeus anthracinus
AAGTAACTAGATTCGGATGAAACTTGGTATGCATTGATTTTGGGGGGGCGCTGATTCTAAGCCTGAATTCAAAATGTAATAATTCAAAATTGCGGGTCACTACCTCCGCTCTCCCGCGGTCGTCTTCTTCGTTACGCGTTTGACTTGGTCAAATTTAGTTTAACGAACGATTACAAATTTCCCGTAATAATCTCTAGCGTCTTTAATGCCAAAGATGCAATAATTAAAAACAAGATGAATCGTAAGTAGGGATAAAATGACCCCGTTTCCGTTCCGCGATGACGGAGAAAAGAATCACGCGGCACAAAGGGGCATTAATTTCTCGCTTCGATAGGGAACATTGCATCGAGAGATGGACTCGGATAATCGAACAAAGGCATACGCCGGAACGGAACGCGCGTCGCGAGGAACGAGTCGAGCCGCGACGCGAACAACCCACTTCGTCGCGTTCACCTTAAAGCCAGCCATTATTCTCCCGTTTCGTTCTCGTAAGTCATAAATAATACGCGACGATCAAGTTTTCGCCGCACACACAGGTCCATCGAGTGGCAGCGAGAGGCTGGGCTGGAAATCCTCTTCGTGAAAGACGAAACGGCTCGACGTCGGATCCATCGGGGCTCGTATCGAGTGTCGCGCCGTTGCCGAACCAATACGTCCCGGCAAATCTCATACGATATTCATGGAAACTGCGTATTCATCAATGAGACGATCGCTGGTCCAACGAATAAAAATCTAACTCACGCGTGACCGGCACGTACGTAGGTAACGTCGTTCCTCGTTCCTCAACCCAGTCGTTCGACGCTCGTCTCCTCGCATGCTGGAATATTTGAGCACTCAAGAAACAGCATCCACCGAAGGGTGGCGACGGACGTGGGTGTACACACATCCGCAAGTGTGTTATTCGAGTTATTTCGCACGTGGCAGCCGATCGATAAGCATCGCGTTGCATTCGGCCAGACACTCGGTCGTCTATGCATCTCTTGCTCCTTTGCATCAGAACTTCTCGAGTTTGACAGGCGGTTATGGAGTGGTGGCCGGGTATTTGCGAAGATTCGGGTACGGGGATTTACTTACCTTTAGATCTACGACCCACCTAATGTCTCTCAAACGTTCTACACAATTACAAATGATGAAATGCACTTCTACGAGACTGGAAGAACGTTTTTCGAACTCCCTGCTACGTCGAGCATTGACTAAAGACTTCCTGCTGATATGCAACTCTCGTAACTTACAGACGGTGCAAAAACCACCCCCTGGCTCAACAGCCTTCTTACAACACAGTAGATTTTACATCTGGTGTAATTCATCACGAAGGAAGAAAATCGCAACTGTGACCGTCGGCCACGAGCGATTCGGGTCCCGCTGGAGTCAGAGTCGTAAAAATACTTTTACTTATCGATTATACGAACGTTAACCTTGCGGTGGTCGCGTGACATTTTGTGACACAATTATTCGCGAAGATAAAAATAGTTAAGAACATATGAAATTTAACACTGTTAATAAAAGCACGTGATAAAACTGAATTGGGAGGAAGGGTATAAATGACATAGACATTATAAAGACACGGGATATTGTTGAATTGGATCAAGTGTATATATTGTGGAAGCAATTAACTTGAGATCCAAGCAACGGATGGAATGTTACTAAATTTTCATCCAATGGAAAGTGGCGTTTCGTTTATTGTGATTCTAAATTGCAAAATTGATTCTTTACGATATATTATTTTATGGTAGACTGTCATATTCCTGAACACTTACAACAATGCCCATATTTACTTTGATCATTTATGAATATTAACATTTTCTTGCAATAGGGTGTACATTCAAAAAAATATTTTAGTCTCGCTATGAGAAGAGTTTGGTCCACAGTATACTATCTCGAACTTCGTCATATGCTCCAACTTCGGAATTGTTACTGAAATATTAACACTGGATGGCTTGGAGATTCACCACAATTAATCCACGAATACCATCTACCCTTTTACGCGACTACCACACCGGATCCTACAATTACGATTTCCCCGAGTACTCGTACTCGTTTTCCATTTCACCGCGAGTCATCGCGCGTCTCATTTTCGACGGCCACCGCGTCAAGTTTCCGTGGGGTGGAAGTATACCGCGTCGAAGCCCGTTATAAAAGCCAGCGGACCGATATTCATTTTATCGCGACGCTGTCATCGGCGAATTACCACGTAAACCGGCCGGCCAGGCAGCGTTCGAGTGGATATTACGTTGGATCTGCAATAACTGTAAGCGTTTCGGGATTTATATCGTTTCATCCTCGTGTAACCACCATATTGGCCGCTGCTCGAGAGCTGCTAAGCCCCTTACCATTCGCCCCGCGCCGGACAATATCCGGCTAACTTATATTCGAAATGTTGCAGCGTGCTGTTACCCACTCTACTCTCTTCCTACGGGCTCTCCGGCCGTTCTCTCCGCGAGGCCCCGCGAGCCATGCCGATGCACTGAAAATATTGTAACCGGTTCCCACTTTTCTCTCATTCAATATCAGCCTCGTTATTTATGACGTCTATTATCCGTAGAGAAATACGACAGGAGTCGTCGCGCTCGCCGCGGCAGATTACCGGGCATCGTGAAGCCGATTCGCGTCGCGCGCGCTTCGAGCGGACGCGTCGTTACCGAGACTCCTCTTTGATACGCGTGTCCGTGTTGACGAGTGTGTGCAAAATAGAGTTAGTGATAGCGGACAGCTTTGGGGTTCTTTTTACTAGGAATACTATTGGAATTCATGATATACATGATTACAAGATATGATACACCCCTCAAAAATCGCGATTTTTTTGGAACGGGACACATCCAGGCTGGCGAGAACGGTAACCACGGTGAAAAGGGCCGACGGAACGGTCGTTGAATCGCGGCCAGATTGCGAGGGGAGGCGAGGAGGTTCGAGACGACTGCTTTCCGGTCGTCTGCCAGAGCTTTTTGACGCTCGCTGTCTTCCTTCTTTCTCTTCGCGTTTCGCTCGTTTCTTCGCCCTCTTCCTGCTCGTTGCAGCCATTCGTGCAATCCACCCTCCCTCCCTCCGCGCTGCTTCATCCCTTTCGTCGCTTCTGTCCGCCTCCTCACGGAACGATAAATTTCCCGGCCTTTAAATCCCGGTCGCGACCACGACCACGACCGCGGCCACGACCATCGAACGCTTCTATAATACGTCGCGCGTGTACAAGGCTCGTGAACGAACGTACGGCTTGTACCGACTTCGCGTGCCCTTGTTTACCGGCCTGACGACATATTTATGAGGTTTACCCACACCATCCCCCTCCCCGATCCAATCTCGATATTCGCGTCACCTCCCCTTCCAGTACTCGCACCCCTCGCCTTTACTGTGTACTTTCCTTCCAACCCGTTTTTATTTCCCCCTCGCGGCTCTGTCCCGTTCCACGCGGAATACCCCCTCGCGCCCAACCCCCTTCCGCGTAGTTTTGCACGCACATTTTCATGCCGTCCGTGACTTATCGTTCGTGGTTTCTTCGCCCTGTTCGATCAGCGCCGCACACAATTTCTGCGTGGCGTACAAGGAAAGTCGAGTAATCGGATTACTCGTACCGGATTCGATCCCTACGGGGAGATTCTGTTTCATCAAAATACCAATGAAACTTGCTGGCTTCCCGTTTGATACGAATAAAGATAGGAAAACAGGATGCTCGTGGAATAAAATTTTATCGGTTCTGGTAGGCAACCGGGTGTTTATCGAGCTTAAAGTTTCTGATCTTCGTTTTGGGTCCCATCTGGAAGCAGACATTTAAGAATCGAAAACTATTTGACGCGTAAGCAAACATCTAAACCTCCTCGTCGTGTTTGTTATCACATGCTACTGCAATTAAACGACAAAATTATTCGTACTTGCACTACAATCGCGGAGTGAGCTTTGTATCTCCAAAAATGGCGGTCAACTACGGTCAGTTCAGCGTAACAAACCTCACCACTCGTGGTCAAGAACAAAACATGAAGCTGGAGATTACAGGTGCAAAGCGGTGAGATCAATTTTTGGTAACTGGAGTGGTAGCGGAATTGGTCTATGTTACGTTTGCTGGACGGGTTAAATCGACTCCGTTCGAATTGTCAAATTCTTTCGCCCTGAACCTAATATTAAAAATATTCAGAGTGACTATATTGTTGATGTTCGGGAAAGGATAAGTAAATCAATGCGTTACATCCGGCGTTCGTGGCTCCCCTTCGTGCTAAATTTATCGAGCAGCGTCTCGTTAGAAGCTTCTCGACGACGTGGACCACGTTGGGGCGGATCTCCTCCGTATGTTCAGGCGCTCCTGTTCCGCTTCCGATAAGAAGACACGTCGTTGAATTAATTCCGACGAGGGGTAATTGGCTACGTAAGTTTTGTCTGTGCATACCCACGCGCTAAAAATGTGTTCGTTGCAAGCGTGTGCTCTAGTATAGACTATTCGCTCTTCCCTAGTTAAGCATTTTATAAAATGAAAATGGTATCGAATAAGTTGCGAACTTGGAATACTTTCCTGAATGTAAAAATAATTTTAATATTGTATATTTTAATATTTTAATACAAGATATTTCAATAACATTTTTCATATAAATAACTCTCTATTTCTTTAATATAATTCTAAATTATGATAGAAAGAGGATGATCTGGTTTTAAATATAATCCAATTAATTTTCATTTCTTCGTTCACTTACGTGTATTTCAAGCTGATTTTTCTCGTATTTTGTTTTTGCAATTAAACTCTATTGTATAATAAATAAACTGTATAAAATATTATTCGATCACATACCAATATCTCGTGAAAATCACGCATGCAATCTTGATGTAGAGATACAATGGACCATATTTCTTCTAGATATCGGCAAGTAATATATTCTAACGTAAGAATGCCATATCTAGTTTCGTACCTGGCAAACATTTCTCTCGTTCCAGGGGTCAATGAGGTCCCGCAAGTGCGCGCGGATATTCTTTTCGGCTGGCGTTCCAGTTCACGGTTATCGATCATTCGCGCAGGAAAACCGACATCGTCCGGAACGGAAAGTTTATTATGGGACCATAAATGGGATAGGCCGTATCAGCGCGTCCCTTTGTGCGCGTCACGCCAGGAATGGACTATCATCAGCGGCGGAACGATTCGTAATCCTGGTCACGAACGTTGGCGTTCCTTCCTCGACAGAGGAGAATCGACGAGTCGCGATCGAACGCGTCGCGCGAAATTCACCGACGGTCCTGCTCGATCTTGATCGTCGTTGGCTCATTTCACGCTGAATCGATCGCTTTTTACGGCCTCTGTCAGATATTTTATTTGATAATTAAAGTGGGACGTAGCTCACACAAAACGGAAGGGTTTTTAAATTATTATTTGTAATTGTAATAGAATTCAGGTAAATTTAAAGGAAGTTTAAGTCATCGTCTCGCAGATTTCAAATTGATGACAAAATTATAAGGGGTTGTAAGAAGCGAATTTCGAAGAAGCAACTTTATTTAATATATTCCTTGTTTTCAGGTTTTTATACAACTGAATTTACTAATAATTTTTACAATGCCATAAAGATGTTCCAGTCTAAAGAAAATTGAGTCCAGTTGTCCTTTTCCTCTTAATAATACCAGAAGGTATTACTTTGGAGGATTAAAAATAAAAATTGAAAAATTCTACCTCCATTCTGACTTTAGATTGAACTCCGCCGCACTTTAAATTAAAAACTAAACTCGAAACTCTAGATTCTAAAGTCTCCTAAATTTTACGTGTACGTCGACCTCGAAAAGTGATCGACTTGGCGTGGAACAACCCACGCCGTAATTTGCACAATGATCAAACGACGAACGGAAACGTCGCGCTAGACCGGCACCGAGTTGGCAAACAGTGCCAACATGGGAAGCGTCTCGGAAACCGGCGAGATTACGTCTTTCCTTCAGCGGTATTTCTTTGTCGCGCATAAAACCGGCGCACTCGTAGAAACACGTTTCCTTAATTTATGTCACGTCGCAGTCCGCGTAGCATCCGATCCTCTGTTTTCCTTGGCCTCGACGCGCTGATTGTTTTTTAAACGAAACGCGTTTCGTTCTGTTTTCCATGCCGAGCGAACTCGCCAAGAATTGCAATTTCGCGATATCTTAATGAAACTAAAATAAACTCCGGGAACGTCTTAATCAAACAAACGAACTTGCTCGGGGGAGCTTTAATTGGAGGCTGTTTAAAATTTTACACGGATCATACAATTACACGAGTCGTTAAACTGTCGCGAGAATTCGTTAAAGAGTATAGGAAGTAATGTTGTAAGTAATTAATTACTTTCGAAATACATTGTTCTTGTTATCAAGCTTTCTTGAAGGATTTCCTTAATCCACTCAGGCCTGGCGTTCACAATTTTTATTTACATTTAATTCATGCAGAATTAGGTTGTCGATTATTGATTTTTATTAATTGAGCATTGACCTCGTTGAATATGGAATGTGTTTTAAATTCTCTGATTCAACTAGAATTTAGAAATAAAATCACGTATTAAAAATGAGGAACGATATATATAACTCACCCAAGGACACTAACAATCATCTACAACAAAAAACTACTTGGAACAGGAACGGCAGCGAGAATGAAACCACGTAACTTGCCCCAGCTTCAACCCCAGACCGGTGACAAATATTCGTGATTAAATTTCCCAGCGACGCAAGTTCCCCGAATTTTTCTAATTTCAACGTGACGGGCGACACGATTCGTTCGAATCGCGCGGCGCTCCCTGTATATTCAGAATTCCCGTCGCCGCGTAATTTAGCGCAATCGCGAGCGGCGCTGGAAGGAAGAAGACAATAGGCGAGACGCGACGGTCGAAACAGTCGAGACAGTCCCGTTTCCCGTTTGGCATCCGAAATTTCATCGGGTCCACAATGGCAGCACCGGCGATTGGCATCGACTTGGGTACGACGTACTCGTGCGTCGGTGTCTTCCGCGATGGAAAAGTTGAAATTATCGCCAATGACCAAGGGAACCGCACCACGCCGAGCTACGTTGCATTCACGGACGCCGAGAGGTTAATCGGCGACGCAGCCAAGAACCAAGTGGCCATGAATCCCACAAACACGATTTTTGGTAGGTAATAGGGGATGGAACTGCTGGGAATTGCGAAATAAAAAGGGAAAATTGATGTAGTAGGTTGTACCTCGTTAGATGAAGGAATTCTACCTGTCGGAGTCTTTAATACTGCTGCTTTCTGCTATTTGTTTTTTTTTTTTTTTACAATATTTACTCTACCACTTGTGAAATCTCGTGAATTGGAGAGACTTTGTTTGGTTCTGTCTGGGGTTTGGTAAGGCTTAATGGGCCTAGAAGAAGCTCGGGTACCTCGGGTTCGCCAAACCCGTACTGGAGCTACGACCAAGCACAGCTACAGCCCCTGAGGTCTGTTTTATGCTAACATTTCACGAATTGTCGTCTGTAGATGTCTATAAATATGAGTGGGGGTTGTTCATGACACTTCATTTATTTGGCCCTCTTCAAGAACGGATTTACAAAAACAGCAAAGAAATGTACAAAGCTAACATAAATTAATATAAATCAAAGTCACATCATTCCACCAAGTAATATTATTTAAAACATAAGTAGTGAATTTTTTCTTACGCCAGAACACAACATATCCTCTTCATCGTATTTTAAAGCAACGTTGAAATTGACGAATTTAATGAACGTTATTATCGAAATTCGTTATCAATCGACAGTAATTTCATTCACGGCTGGTGGGAACGAGCCATTAGGTTTCCCCGATACCGGTCGATACCGAATGCTGGCAACGATCGCGTAATTGGCCCGCGGATCGAGGAAAGAACGATCACCGGCTACGCTCTTAACATCGTAAACGAGCGAATAGCCGCGACCAGCGAGCGCATTCCGACCTCGTCCACGAGCGACTGCGGATTCCGTAGCGGTGAGTCGATTTGGCAGCGACGAAACCGGAGCATTCGCGACTTTACAGCGGCTTCCGGTCGCGTTGCTTTCGCGGGGGCCGGCAACTCCGACCGGAAGCCCGGAAACGACCGTGATTCTTGTAATCCTAGCTGCCGCTGCCAAATCGCCGGACTTCGTCGTGGTTATCGGGAATTCAATCCCGGAACGCTCCGTTTTCTATTTCGCGTACAGGTATCGCTAACGAGACGTCCAGAATCCCTTGGTTTTCAGGGGAAATGATCGAATGATCTTGGGGGTGCGATATTATTGGATGTGTGGAAACCTTTTAGAAGGATAGGTTAAAGTCTACCTTACTAGAACATTCCTCTGGGACTAGTGGAAGAATGCTTTTTAAAATAGGAAAATATAAAACAAAATAGAAATAAGCATTTCTTCAGTGCGAGCATTGCATTAAAGTGCATTATAGTATGCTTGTACTGTTTGTGTGAGCATAGCTCGAGCTTCAATATTTCTTGAATAAGAACATTGCTCAAGTTCAAGACTTTCTTGACCGTAATTATTGCTTAAACCTGAAACGTTCTTGAGTGCGAGCATTGTTAAAACGCAAGCACCTCTTCAGCTCAAGCATTCTATGACCGTGAACGTAGCTTGAGTTTGAGCATAGTTTGTGCGTGAGTATCGGCCATCGAGCACTACCAAAAATCAAGGTTAAATGAAACCCTCCGACAGATGCGAAGAGGCTGATTGGCAGGCGCTACGATGATCCATCAGTCCAGTCCGACATGAAACATTGGCCGTTCGCCGTCGTTAATAACGCGGGAAAGCCGAAAATTCGCGTCCAATACAAAGTAAGTTTGTTCAGTTAACGAACGTCAATGTTCGCCAGGCTTCGCTTTGACATTTTGACGGAAAATGTAATTAGTTACACGCGCGGGATATTTAGTTCAACTTTGTCGTTCGAAAATGTCGTTGCTATTTTCGACAGGACGACAGAGCACCTAAGCTGGAGGTTCATTTAGAGAGGGCGATTGGCAAAACTTGTTTCTCATGGCCACATTTTTCGAGGCTTTGAGCTTTCTCTGTTCGCTGTGAAATTAATTAACCCATATAAACCCTTTGGTTGCACAATTGGTCCAAGAACGATAGAATCGACGAAACGTTAATATAACAGAAAAATCACATACTCGGTAATTGTTTAAACAAATATCGTTAATAATTAATTTAACTAGAGTCTAGTATCTCTGTGCCATCCTCTTTTGTAATAATTGGCAGGAAGCTAAGTCGTCGGAAGGAAATTCCAGGGGTAGTAAATCGTTTTTCACATCGCTAGGGAAACAATTTTCGGAAGCCTGGCGGGCGGCAGCTTTTAAAGACCAACGAATGAAAGAGGAAGCAGCTGTTTACCAGAGCTTTGTGGCCCCCTTTCTCAGTCAATTTTTCGTCGCGCATTACTTTCCAGGGCGAGGAGAAATCCTTCTTTCCCGAGGAGATCTCCTCGATGGTTTTGACGAAAATGAAGGAAACTGCGGAAGCTTATTTAGGGAAGACCATCACGAACGCCGTGATTACGGTACCGGCGTACTTCAACGACTCTCAGCGTCAGGCTACCAAGGACGCAGGCACTATCTCCGGCTTGAATGTCCTGAGGATCATTAACGAGCCGACTGCCGCGGCTATTGCTTACGGCCTCGACAAAAAGGGACGCGGTGAAAGGAACGTTCTGATCTTCGATCTTGGCGGCGGTACTTTCGACGTATCGATACTGACTATCAACGATGGCATATTCGAGGTGAGTCTGTGTAAATCGCGTTCCCCATACAGGCGCGTCGGATTCCTCTGAGATGGAGCTACTTGTCGATCAGGAAGAGACTTCCACTAACATGAAATTCATTAAAAACGATTAAGATTTGTTACTAACAAAAATCTGTTACTATTACAAACATTATTTTTGCACTTATCATTTATGATTTTGTTTGTTAAATTTGATTACCTTCATAAATAACTTCAACCTTACCAACGTTTCAACAAAAAACTCCCACTTGGTAAGACATAGTTCACGTCCATCCACAAATCTAATCCAGGATCAAGAAAGGCACTCTACCACTGAAATAAACCTCAACAAATGTATAAAAAGAATGATGTTTTCCATTCACTCTTACCATGCACATTCCAAACCAAACACAGAAGTTGAATTAAAACTTCAATTTCCATGTTAAATGAACCAGAATAAATTATTCTCTCCAAAATACCTATCTACATATCCCTACCTACAATCAATCCCGATAATTCAGTTTCCAATTCCCGTCCCTCTTTTATAAATACACCCAGTACTCCAATATTTACATCTAATCATTGCATTATCGAGCCGAATTCTGCGCGACCTACATCCATCTAAGAACAGAGTCGCTCTTGTCGGTCGTTCACACTTGTTCCCACGTTCGCTCGTCTGTCGTCCCTTCAGGTTAAAGCAACAGCCGGCGACACCCACCTGGGAGGCGAGGACTTCGACAATCGTATGGTGACATACTTCTCGCAAGAGTTCTCGAGAAAGTTCAAGAAGGACCTGACGAAGAACAAGCGGGCGATCCGTCGGCTGCGAACGGCGTGCGAGAGCGCGAAGAGGACCCTGTCGTCGTCGACGCAGGCGAACATCGAGATCGACTCGCTGCTCGACGGGATCGACTTTTACACGTCGATCACCCGCGCCCGCTTCGAGGAGCTGAACCAAGA
This sequence comes from Hylaeus anthracinus, assembly GCF_026225885.1. Taxonomy (NCBI): domain Eukaryota; kingdom Metazoa; phylum Arthropoda; class Insecta; order Hymenoptera; family Colletidae; genus Hylaeus; species Hylaeus anthracinus. The sequence continues at coordinate 10,610 of NW_026534428.1, forward strand.
TCTCTTCAGGAACACCCTGCAGCCGGTCGAGGAGGCTATGCGCGACGCCAAGATGGAGAAATCGCAGATACACGACGTAGTGCTCGTGGGCGGCTCAACCCGGATCCCGCGAATACAGCGACTCCTCCAGGTTATTTTATTTGGCAACGAAACGTGATATTTCCACGTGGAAAAATTTATCTTTGGCACGAGTGTTCCTCTCGATTCGCGAGGAAAACGTTCGTTCGAAGAGCTACGATCTGGCGTGGAAACCTATTCAAGTGTAACGCTCATTTTTTATTGGCCGTTTGCGCGGCGATGGCGATTGGAATGCTGAGAATGCCTGCGTGAGATTTTACGGGCGATATTGGCGATAGCTTAGCAGGTGTTTATATGTTTAAGGGAATAAGGAAAGTGTTTATAGGCTTTTTTTCTATGTGTCGTACTTAATTATAGCGAAAGTGTTGGTACTTTCAAAATAAAAATGTAAAAAATCCACCATATTAAAAAATCAATCCAACCCCCTTAAGAATTGAACATTAAACAATTGCTGGCTCGTTGATTCTCTCGCTATCGAGACATACATCAATAGCTTCAGAATTTCAAACACTATCGCTGAACAAATGCCAACGCGAAGCGCGTCACCCTCGGGCCTCCTCGGGTGAGCTAACATTCGAAGTTGCTTCGTTAGAATGAAGTCGGGATGACGCAGAGTAGATTCGATGATAAAACGCATTAAAATTCGATTATGTTTCCTAGCTGCCACCGAGCGCCACCCCCAGCGACGAGCGTTTTAAGTGGGGTTCGAAAAGCTGGACGAGGGGTCCAGACAGGAACAACACTGGGGACCCCCAAGGGGGAGAAACGTTACAAAATTAATGAGCTCGATGACAAAGTCAACACTCGCGTTTGCCTTACCCTATGCATAGTCGTTGCGTTACCAGTGCCATTAAACGCGCGGCCCGTTCGAATATATTTATAGCCTGTAACGCGATGAAGGGTTTCGACTTTTATCATCCACGGCAATAATGGTAATTGAAATCGTCGTCTACCGTGATTCCAGCCGATAAATTGTAATTAATTTCGATTAACGGTCAACTCTTTTACCGTACCTAATCAACGTAATTCGACGTTTTCGGCGGCGAAGGGATCAAGGATGTAATTGCTCGTTGATAGATTTTCCAAATCTACAAATACGTGAATGTTTCCTGGAAGCTTGAATTTTTAATAGTGAATCAAATATTTTGGTTTTTATGATATGGTTCGGTCAATGTTGAAAGTGACAGGACGCAGGTGGACAGGATGCAGTTCTAAGGACATGTGGAGTGTTGCATTTCGACTCGTAATATAATTAGAGTTCGGTATTTCACAAATAGTTGTTCATGGACTCCACCTCCTGGAGTAAACCTGCTTCCTATGATATTTCATTATTATTAAAGACACTCGTTAAAAAACCCTCTGTCGTCAATAATAATCATGTCAAAGAAAACTGGAGACAAAAAGGGGTGAAAGGTTTGCAAACTTCGTCATCAACATCATCATACTAATTATCTTACACATAAATCATGTACATGACATAAATCAACAGTAGAGACTTACTCGTACGATGTCCTGCGAGTCGTCGATAAATCGATAGACGAACGGTAGCCGATATTTCCACCGTTCCTCGACAGGATCTGTTCAACGGGAAGGAGCTGAACAAATCGATAAACGCAGACGAAGCCGTAGCTTACGGCGCGGCAGTGCAGGCCGCCATTCTGCAGGGTGACAAGTCGGAGACTGTCCAGGACCTGCTGTTGCTGGACGTGACTCCCCTGTCCCTCGGCATAGAGACAGCAGGCGGCATGATGACTTCTCTCATCAAACGCAACAGCACGATCCCTACCAACCAGACGCAGACTTTCACTACCTATGCGGACGGTCAGTCGAGCGTTCTGATCCAGGTTTACGAGGGCGAGAGGGCGATGACCAAGGACAACAACCTCTTGGGGAAATTCGAGCTTTCCGGGATCCCGCCAGCGCCACGCGGCCTACCCCTAATTGAGGTGAGGGTTTTTAGCCATTTTAGATAAATTGGCAGATAGCCGGCACCCGGTCGCAGCGACACGGTACTGCGGCCACTGGAAACTGCGAATTAAGTTCCCTACCACGAGGATAGTTTCATTTTCCTCGAGATCTCTATACTTTCTTCGGTGGCTCGCACAATGGCTGCTTATGAAAACATTGGCGTGGAGGAATTAAATTCCACCCCCTCCTCCTACTCCTTCTCCACCACTACGAAGTTTTGCGACATCGGCTTTAATTTTCACAAAATTGTTCCATTCGGGGTTGCATCTGTTGAAACTCCGAGACTCGACTTTGAGCGTCTATTAAAACTCTTACTCGAGTGGAAGCTACAAAGTTTGGCTTTAAATACGAGGATGAATTAATTATTTCACTTTTGCTGGCCCGAATGTATGCCACAACTTTCACGGTTTAATGAAATAGAAATTATGCGCTTTACTTACCTTGGATACATTTTATTCGATGATGGGGATTTACTGTTCGAGGTTTGGGGTATATATCGTTTTTGTGCTTTGTACAACGTTTTCGATAAGGTCGCGAAATGGAACGAGAGATAAGAAAAGTAAAACTTTTTGAGCCTTTCCATGCATTAACTAATAATTAATGATAAGTTATTAATTTCTTAAAATTTAACTAGCCTAGAAACTATTTGTAGAAATGTCAGGTGCTACTCCATTTTCCAATTTCAATATTTCATTTTCAAATGTCCTGCATTTCAAAGTTTCAGTTATAAAAATTCCAAATAGGTGGCATGTCTTCTATTGATGCTAGCTAACCCCCTAAAAGAATTTATTTACAGCTACAAATCACATTCAAAATAATAATAATAATTGATCATTCCATTACAGAATTGCCTCGCGAGGTTGCTTAAGCGTCTGGCTCGAATCTTTCAATACTCCCAGTCTTATCTAAATGACTAAACCATTTCAATGATTACCGATCAGCAATTAAACCAGAATGGGAATGGGGGAGTGGCCTTTTGGCCAGAGGCTGAGGCCACTAATAAACGTTTCGTGAAGCCCAGGCCAGAGATAAGAAAACAATTCCTGGGAGGACTAGGCCTGGAGCAGTGGCACCACAGACGCGTTGGTTGCAGCGACGAAGGAAGTTCTTGCCAGAGGGATGTCAGGTCCGTGGAAAGGACGAGGGCAAGGGCTGGAGAGGGTGAAAAGATTCTCTTCGGGCGATCCCGTGTTTCGAGATTCGTTTCCTGCCTGTTGCCATCGGCGTACGAGTCCAACGGGACTCTATTGGAATTGTCAGCCTGTTCAGATAAGCATCGAAACGGAAGCCAGACGCGGAAGCAGATCCTCTTCGCATATCATGTGCTCCTGATACCAACATATAAAATGTCCTCAGAATTTAACGTACCATGTATTTTTCGTGCCACTTCTTCGCACAGGAGCACATGAACGAACCGTACAGAAAATTAGCCCCTTGAATTAGGCAACCTATACTAACAGATATGTCGCACCGGTTGTCTGCCCGTAGGCGCAAACGTGCCACCTCTTCGCACATCATGTGCTCCTGATACCAAAATGGA
>NW_026534429.1:0-4380 GCF_026225885.1 Hylaeus anthracinus
TGTGTGTGTGTGTGTGTGTGTGTGTGTGTGTGTGTGTGTGTGTGTGTTTCCTACAATGTATCACCGCTTAAAGCTACCTTTCTCTCCATCTTTTTCGTTATATACATGTTACTATGTCGCTCGGTTGCCTGTATCGTTCCAGATATATCTCACGACCACGTGACTCCTTACCCTTATATCACATATCGTATATAAGAAGGCACCAGAAGTAATTCTAGGTCAAGTATCCCGCGACACGCGCCATCGCGAACGAATCATTAATGTTAACCAGGTAAAATGGAAAACGTATCCGTATGCTGTACACGCCCGCGGTCAACCGTGTCTGCTTAGGGCAGCGAAGTGGACGAACATCGTGTTACCATCCTCGGCAAATGTCGTTCCGCGGTTTAATCACTGAAAAACCTCGTCGTAACGAATCAGAAAGACAACTGGCTCACTGAAGTATATATTAAAATTTTGATTCGTCCAGTGTAACGCAGTGCCGCCGAAATATATTTCCATACAGCGATCGGAGATTTCAACGCCCGCATGCGACGCATAGTTGAACGGATACGACGAATCGCGCGATTTCGCACGGAGAACGCGATTGAAGGTACCCACGCACGGTCAATTTTACGTTATTTTGTACCGATATAGTATCATTGACGTGATATTATATCAGCAATAATAACAATATTTTTAGCTTCGTGTTCGATCGACTTAGAACGATGCGAATGGTTGACAAGTAATTCTACTTGGGTGATTGGGATGTTTAATTGTTTTATAATTACATTGACTGTGGGTGGGTACCTTAACGAACGGTCGAGGTCACCTGTACGCGCGAGTTCCTTTGACCGTATATCATGTCGTACGACATACGTAACAAATTTATACTCAATGTTTATTCCATCGAGTACGTATCATGATGAGCGTTTAATCGTTTAACGATAAGTATAATGAAATATTTAATTTTATAACTTTATTCGATATTTTTCTCTATGTATGAATTATGTCCATCTAGAACACGGTATAAATTTAACGACTGAAGTCGGAGCCAAATATTTTGACTGCTCGAGGCCTCTGTTTGGGCACATTCATCAAAAACTATATTCACCAACGTGTAAATTGTTGTTACCTTAGAAATGAATAAATAAAGACACGTAAATATTAAAACGTACTACCTAATGAATTTTCATTTGTAGGTAATAATGTATTGCATCTAAATACTACTTTGAAATAATACGAAACAAAAATAAATTTCAAATTCATTCGATTGCCTGTGGCACATCTGTCGAATTAACTTCGACGACCTTGAACGACCAAAGTATTTGACGTCAGCTTCAGCCACTCTGTCTCGAGATGGAGCTCGGAGCTTCGATTCTCGCGCGAACGGTGACTTCTCACTTTCAAAAGAAACCACGACGAAGCGTGTACCGATACAAGAATCAAGACACAATTTCTTTTCGACAGACGAGAAGGCTCCGCGACGCTTCGTCCGTCTAGGACTCGAAGAATACGATATATATGTACAAAACAATTTCATCAAGCTACCGATTTTACCTACCGATTAGGGATTATCACTTTCCGTTCACCGATTCGAGGATCACGCGTACGTTTCACAAAAGCTTCGACGAGTCGCTGGGAAACCAAGTGGAGCGACGCCCGCTTCATTCCTTATCGTTCATCCATGGTCGGGAGGTTTAAAATTACGTGGATTCTTAAGTGGTATGCGCTCGAGCGCGTATAAGAACGCGGCCACGCGTTTCTCGTGCGATCGGTTACGCGATCGGTTCATTTAATACGACTAGTCGATCGCTTCTCTCAGCGCGGCTAGCTGCTCCTCCCCGAGTTTCACCTTGTCCTGAATCTCACGGCCGTCAACGATCAGCTTCGCCTTCATGTTGATGAAGTGCTGATAGTCGGCGAACTCCTCCTCGTTCAGGTACTTCGACAGGATCGTGGAGACGTTCACGCTTCGCTTGTCGATGTTGCCCTTCAGGATCTTCGCCTCCTCCAACTGGTCCATCAGCTTGTCCCTCTTGCTCTCCAGGATTTTCTGCGAACACCATAGGAACTGTATCTCGAGAGAGGTTCGAAACGAAAGCGCGATTCATAGGAAATTGTTCAGGAAAATTTACGAGAAAGTTATATTATTTTTATTTTATATATATATATATATCAGGTTTATCACTTTTTTTTGTTTTAATTACTTTATTCAAGGTCACATCAACTACGAGACTATTAGTGACCACGTCAATGATTGCAATTTAATTGTAATTTATTTAACATGTTATATTTCATTAATATCGTGATTATTTTGAGGAATTCGTTTCTGTTGTTGAGGATCGAGGCTCATCACTTGCTATGTTTTATTGCCTATGTTATTTAGTTACTACTTTTTGTCTGTTTTTTAGATACAAGTATTTTCCTGAAGTTGGATTTTATGCCAACACTCTGCTGTATCAAAATACCAGTTGTTCCATGAATTACACACGTAATTGAACTCGTATCATTGCTCTGAAGGCCGAAGAAATTAAGTTTCAAAGACGAAAACTTGTCTGAAAAAAATATGTCCGTTCACAGTTATTGTTTTAATTATATAATTGAAATTTAGGCCTCTCGATAGCTACCTTTCCTCCTCCTAATAGACTACTAACGTAATAGCTCGAATTAAACGACTCTTATTATCATGAATTGATTCGTATTGCGAGCGTACGATGACCCGTTCCTTTCAAGGTTTCCACAATGATTATACTCTTTACCCGTGAAACCATATTGCGCAAGAATTCTTCCATAAATCAACGCGACTTTCCGTTGGACGGATAAATAATTATATCCGTACTTCTCGGCCTTCCTGTTCGACAACCACAAATAATTTTATGTCAGCGTCGATTACGGGGACGTCGTGGATCCCGAGGACGCCGGGTAAATTTTCAGTTAATCGCGCGAGCACACGATTATCATTCTCTGTTCGTTTAAAATTCCTCAATCCAATGAAAAATCGTGGAATTGCGTGCGATGGTTTGCGTTGAACGATCAGGAAGGCCATTTCGTACCGTGCTCAAGAGTCTTGAAGATGACCATTGCAAGAAAAGATCCAAGTGATAATGAAACATAGGGAAGTATACCTTGAAGATACTTGCTAAGATAAATCTAAAGCAGAGGACGAAATAAATGTTTACAAGCATTTGATGTTCAAAATAAATAGCTACTACCATTTTTACAATTGCAACATTTACTTTCCAAAGGATTCAGGATTAATTAAGAGTCACCTGATTCTTTTACTGTAATGATCCTACTCTCCATAACTGGTGTTATCAGTGTACGAAAACGAAACAAATACTCACTCTTTCCGCATGGTCGGCTGGCATTCCGTAAAGGGCGTTCTCCGCTCGAGCCAATCTGCCGCTGAGACCAAGAAGAAGACTCGTGATCTTGCCGACTTCCTCCACGTGAAGTCGATATTTGGAAGCTTCCGCTGCCCTGGCGACCGCGGAAATCCGCGAGGCGACTCGTGCACCCAACGCCTCATTCACCTCGCCCTCTTCTCGCACGGCCTCCTGCTCGGCTCTGAGGACTACCAGTTTCTTGTCGAGCCTCATCATCAGCTCCTCCTGCGAACAGAATCACTTTAAGTTTCGATTGCGTTCGCGCCAAATCGATAAAGTTCAATTTCACGGCCTCGAGAAGACGTCTTCGCCTCTAACGTGATCGCAAATGAATATTCAAAAACAAACTGCTAATGTCATAGGAGGATTACTTCGGTAGCTAGGAAGCTGTTAAATCTTTGTTCCTGGAGTTGTCAAACATTTTAATTAAAATTCCTTATGTCAATATCTCTTAAATATTTCAATAATATTTTTTCCAAAATATTAATAGCATCCCTAGAAGTTGTCACACAAAATTTCAAATTTTGTGAACCTAATTTCGTTGCAATTTTGGACTCTGCACATCAAAACATTAAACGAACTGTTAAAAACAGCCACGTATCTTGTATGTTATATTCAATAACTGTTGCGAAAGTCAAGAGCATTACTTCCCAGCTATTGTAACGATCGTTAAAGCAATTTCTAGGCTAGAGACGTTTTGATGAATTGAAGGATGCATTATGGAGCCTCTAATGAAGTCTCTGAAAGCTTAACTGATTAGATTCACGATGACTTCGCGCGAAAGAGAAAGAGGCACGAGACCGAAGAAAACGAGGACCGAGGTGGACTGTGAGAAGTAGAACTTCTTAGGGGGGTTAATAGAAAATGCGAGGAAGCAAAGAAAATGAAAAGCAGATTCCGACTCGTTAAGATAGGAAGCCTCGAGTTAGGCGAGCGTAATGGCTGCTCTGTAGTCTGATGAGGACTTACGCGCGAGGTCAAGCAGTATTTCCTGACTCAGGATTAGAATGAG
>NW_026534430.1:0-4498 GCF_026225885.1 Hylaeus anthracinus
TACCGAAAATTAGCCCCTTGAATTAGGCAACCCGTACTGGCAGACATGTCGGATCGGTTGCCTGATCGCAGGCGCAAGCGTGCCACCTCTTCGCATATCATGTGCTCCTGATACCAATATAAAAAATTTGGCATGACTTTTAATCGAATATCGATACTTGCCTCTTTTATTAGCAGAACGTGTTGATGGAGAAGATATTGTAATTTTTATTCTGGCTCGAAACTTACCGTTTGTATCAGGAAATCATGATATTTGGAGAGGTATCATAATTTATAATTCTATCTCGAAACTTACCTATTGTATCCGGATCTCATGAACAGCGAAGAGATGTTTTAGGGACAGGAGAGAATAGGAAACATTCTAGAAAGTGAAGAGAAATAAAGGGATCTGTCTGGAGCCCTTAGGAGTTGGTCAGAGTTATTAGGAGGGGTTGGGACGTGTTAGGGGGTGTTTGGAGACGATAGAGAGTGTTTGAAGGTGTTAGAGGGTGGTAGCAGTTGTTAGTGTGTATTAGGAGCTGTCAGGATATGTCAGGAAGTGTAAAGGAGATGTTAGATTGTGTTAGAAATATAAAAAAGTATCTCACGACAAGCTGTGTAACGGGATATATTTATTCTGTTACTACCCACCCATTTCATCGCCTCACAGCATTTTTCACCATATAACGTGACATGAATTTCGGCTGTTCGAAAATAAAAAGATTTTCGATCTTAAAAAATATTTCAATGGTTAATTAATTAATGTTTGCAACGCCAGGGTGCAATTGTCATACTTATCATACACCACTGCTTCAGCTTCTTCTTGACGTCTACTTCTCCATACTAGGTGACCTTCGACATAGACGCCAATGGTATTCTGAACGTTTCTGCGGCGGAGAAGTCGACTCAGAAGGTGAACAAGATAACGATAACCAACGACAAGGGCCGTCTTAGCAAGGAGGACATCGAGCGAATGGTGCAAGAGGCGGAAAGATACCACGCCGAGGACGAGTCGCAGAGGAACAGGGTCGTGGCGAAGAACAACCTGGAGTCCTACTGCTTCAACATGAAGAACGCGGTTGAGGACAGCAAGGTGAAGGAGAAGATAGCGGAAGACGACCGAAAACGCATCGCTGACACGTGTAACCACATCATCAAGTGGTTGGACACCAGCGCTTCTGCCACGGAGGACGAGTTCGTGGCTAAGCTGAAGGAAGCTGAGCAGGTAGTTACATATTTCACCGTTGAAGTGGATTAATTTTCGCCTTCCTAGCTGTTGTTGAGTACGACGCACGGGAAATATTGCTTCGTGCAGTTTGTTCGGACATTTCAGTCATTCGTGTTCATTCGTTTAGTTAAACATTTATTTGATAAAGTCAATTAATCTAAATTGAAAAGAAAGCGGAGGAGAAGGTAAATAAAAGGATATGAAAGAAAAATGTAGGGAAAATGAGAATCCAAAAAAATACAGGGGAGAAAAGAAAATGAAAGGAAAATAAGAATATACTAGAAAATATACTAGAAAAATGCAGGGAAAAACTGCAAGATGAAAATATGAGAGAACGAAAGGAAAATGAATTGAATGAAATAATTGAAAGGATGGGTGAAACGCAACGAGAGTTGAAAAACTCTCCAACTTGTAATAAGGTCCTGTCCTATAGTAAATAAAGTCACCCTTAGTCAGCGGGTTTCAAATCGACACGGTCGTGCTTATGTTCAATCCTAATTTTTAAAGCGGTACAATCTGTTTAGAGACTTTGTCGGTCACGTATAATGCTGGCACAGATATGATATTCTTCCTTCCTGAAGCAAATACGTAGCGCCACCGAGGTTGAACTACCTCGACAATCCATTGAGGTCGTAGATCGATTCAACTGGTCTCCTGCTTCTCTGCTAAGGGTAACTCGCCCAGCCTCTCGTGATAAAGCGAACGTTCCTGACTCACGGGCTTGTTATCACGAGCGAGATACAGGATTCTGCATCACATCTGTAATGTTAGGTTCTCTACTGTGTACCTAGCCTGTGTGTACATCCAAGGGGGTCATTGTCTACAGTGGAACAGTGTTATCGATTCATGATTTCGAGATTAAATTTATCTGTTCATGAATATTGATCGATTAAAAAATGACTCTCAAATTTGTCGAAACACTCAAAGGTCAGAGGTAGAGTGAGATTCGATTAGGGTTGCGATTGTTCGAATAGTTCATTGTTGGAATACTTAAAGCTATGGGGATAGTTGGAGTTTATAATTAATAAGTTCAACATTCATTTTAGGTCTGTAAACCCATTATAACAAAATTGTACGAAACCGCTGGTGCGCCATCGTTTGGAAGATGCAGTGGCCAGGGAGGAAGTCCTTCGAGTGGCCCGATCATAGAGGAAGTGGAATGATACCCATGATCGATAATGCCGCGTGCTGCCTTTGCTGGATGTCACAATCTGAAATGAAAATCCAAATCTGTAGTCGATGTTCATTGGTATCCATCCTCTATCTTTGAAATTTGAAAATTTAAAAGCTGTTCTTATGAATACACATCAATGCCAACTTTAAAGTGTAACAGAAGCTACATAAATCTAAAAAATTTTAATTACCTGTGTACTCATTTCATTATTTTAACTGGTGTGAATGCATAGATGTAGGCAACAAGTATTCCGAATGTGAACCATCGTCCTTAAAGTATAAATCAATTTAGTTGGGTACATGTTTAATATTACGACGTTTATTATTAAGACAAAATAAGCGTGCACGATTAATTTCCAACGTGTTATTTATTGCAAGCGAGTTTGGGAAAGGTAGTTATCGTAATGATTTCATAATACATTCGAAATATGCGATAATATTGTCAGACTATCAACGACCTAGCGTCGTCGCTTACGTGTGTACATGTGTAAATGTGTATGCGTGTGTGTATATGTGTGTGTCACGCGGTATGAATGCGTATGCAGCGTGTGTAGACTGTTTAAACGGGTTCTCCTCGCATCACGTTAAAAACTAAATTGTATGCTGTAGAGAGTATGTACACAGTGGGGCACTATTAAATATTAATGACCTTAGAATATAAGTAAATACCCTACGCATTAATGGAACGTTTCTTCTCGTAAAAAATAGATTATGCAGAGCACCATGGTTGTTTTTTTCTTCTTTGTCTATCATCGAATGAGAACTCGTTTTATATACAATTTATTTTTCTTGCTTTAGTTTTTTTTCTATTTTTCGGCGCTTATGGTCGCGACGTGTCGCGACACGTTAACGCTGCTTGCAAGCACATTACGAAAGATGTGGCTGGTTTCCGGTCGGTACGACGACGAGATTACAGTATCGCCGCCGTTTTATTATCATGCGAACATCGAGAAACAAACGAGGAACAGAAACTGACTATAATGTGTCGCAAAATTTTATGCCCTCTGATTCAGTCTTTCACATGCGCTAAACGAATTTTGCTCTCGTTCCTCGCGACACGGCTCGCCTGGCAGCCTCACTAATTAACTAATCTCATTTTTACTAACATGTTTCGACTGGAATTTTCAAATTTTCTAGAATTTTCCTCTCAGTTATTTATTGATTTTCCGCTTTTCCGTTTATTATACTCTTATCAATTCATAAATTTGATTTTTGATCTATGGCTCCAAGTTCATATATTTATATGTAACATAATTATGTTTCGAAGATGCTTCAAAATATCAAGAAAGAAATAATTACCATTCCCCGTAAATATTACATTAATTTTAAGAAGAGCACTCAATATTCACTCATTGATATATGGCAACAGCTCCGTTCATTGGAATTCGATTCAAAGCTCAGCTGTACTTTTAACATCCCTTCTCCACCTGCTAAGAAGCGTAAATCAATACAACCTTTGCTAAAATATTACCGAGACCAGCTGCCAATAGCGAACCGTTCACTGGGAACGCTGAAGAAGACGGATTCCATCTCGGGATCTTTGAGTCTACGTGTAAATGTCTCATTACCGAGCTCAAAAAACCGGAGGATCCTTCCTTACGAATTTCGACCGTGGCGTCTTCCCCGTCCCCGGATTCGTCGCCGAGAATGATCGTGATCGTCGCGGGACGATCGCCAACCGGGGAAGACAGGAAGCATTCGCGAAAACATTCGGGGTGAGAAAATTGTGGAGGGAGCTAGGAGCAACGAACAAACTACGATAAGTATCGAAAACGACCGAGGCATAAAATTTTTCGTAAGACCACCACGGAGGCTCGAAATCCTTCTCGAATTTCCATTTCGTTTTCGAGAGTCCTTGGTACGGTCGTACAGAAGTAAGTAAGATCACAAGCGTCATAGAGGCTCACGAGAGCCTCTGGGGTTAGAACAAAACGTAAAAAATAGTAATCGTTGTAAACGTGAGCATGTATAATTGGTTTACAATGCGTATGTATCTTTCTCTCGTGCGCGCTCGCGCACCCTGTGTCTCTGTTTTCGTGTGCCTGAGTGTATATGCGTGCGTGCGTGCGTGCGTGTGTGTGTGTGTGTGTGTGTGTGTGTGTGTGTGTGTGTGTGTGTG
>NW_026534431.1:0-1249 GCF_026225885.1 Hylaeus anthracinus
AAATTACAATAGAAATCAGGTATTTGCAAAGAGTATAAATATCATTCGGTTAACTGTACAATGTAATTGTATCTAAAAAATTCATCATATCATATCATTACGAATGGCAATTTGTATCATTCGACTGCAAAGGATATGAAACAATTACAAGCAGCTGCTAGAGAAAAAGTATCATTTTAGAAATAATCAACCAATTAACGAAATCGGAACGAACCCACAGATTCTCGTAGAAGATTGTTCACGTGATCCGTGCCAATAATTTCAGAAATTTCGCAAGGCAACGATAATAAATTTCTCTTTCGTCAGATTGGAGAGTAACTGTAGTCCTCCATAATCTAACGATCGCCCCTAACGAAGAAAATAGCATCGAGTGCCGCTAGTTTTATAACTGTAATTCGTTAATGAGCTGAATCCGACTGAACTTGGTTCTGATTAACGTGTAACGCATTCTTGGGTTTGCCTAGTAGAAAATTTTCAGTCGAACGTCTCTAACAATCGGTGGAGAGTGCATCGAAACTAATCAGTGGTGAAAAAAATGCAAAAAGTGGATTGATGATGATGATCATTCCTTATATCTTTGTTTAAGCCATTACCTTATAACGTCGAGTTATACTTGAGTGGTTCTTCCTTTTATTATAGATAATTTGAGTGGTCAATAATTTAGACATTCAAACAACCTTAAAGAATACTGTTAATATGACACGTAACATAAGAATACAGAAACGATTGTTCAAAAATGACAGACACATCAAACTGTACACGCAAAGGGAAAAACCGTGGGCACTGTACACGGTGATTATCTTATGGAATCTAGCACTGATATAATCCTTGACGTCAGCATAGAGCAATATACCAAAACGGTAATCAAATGTGCTGGTTTTATGTTATACTACCTCATGTACCTAAGTTGTTTCATTGTGTTCGCTTTTTTTTCGTGTTGCTACCGAACCTTATAGATTATTAACGTAGGTGTAATTTGATTGGTATCTCAAATAATATCGATTCTATCGAAAATGTAAACCCAACAAAAACGTTTCGAAACATAATTAGCAATAACGTTTCTTGTACAAACTTTTTTACATTATCAACGATAACAGAGATATTTGACATAGACTAAAAGCTTGAATTTTTAATCAAACTATTTTTAAATAACATTCTTCAAGTTCTTTGTTGGTACATGTATCTTGATAGTACTTTGAAACTACATTCATATACTTTTATATAATATATTAATATGTTCAATATATAT
>NW_026534432.1:0-1467 GCF_026225885.1 Hylaeus anthracinus
GAATTGGTGTATAATTGTTGTTAAATTGGTGTAAAATTGGTGTAGAAATGGTGTAGAATTGTTGTTGAATTGGTGCAGAATTGGTGCAGAATTGGTGTAGAATTGGTGCAGTAGAATTGCTATAGAATTGGTATAGAATTGGTGTAGAATTGGTGTAGAATTGGTGTAGAATTAGTGTAGAATTGCTTTAGAATTGGTATAGAATTGGTGTAAAATTGGTGTAGAATTGGTGTAGAATTGGTGTAGAATTGTTGTTGAATTAGTGCAGAATTGTTGTTGAAATAGTGCAGAATTGGTGTAGAATTGGTGTAGAATTGGTGTAGAATTAGTGTAGATTTGCTATAGAATTGGTATAGAATTAGTGTAGAGTTAGTGTAGAATTGCTATAGAATTGCTATAGAATTGCTATAGAATTGGTATATAATTGGTGTAGAATTAGTGTAGAATTGCTATAGAATTAGTATAAAATTGCTGTACAATTGGTGTAGAATTAGTGCAGAATTGCTATAGAATTGGTATAGAATTGGTGTAAAATTGGTGTAGAATTGGTGTAGAATTGTTGTTGAATTGGTGCAGAATTGGTATAGAAATGGTGTAAAATTGGTGTAGAATTGGTGTAGAATTGGTGCAGATTCGGTGTAGAATTAGTGTAGTAGAATTGGTGTAGAATTGGTGTAGAATTGGTGTAGAATTGATGTAGAATTGGAGTAGAATTGTTGTTGAATTGGTGTAAAATTGGTGTAGAATTGGTGTAGAATTGGTGTAGAATTGGTGCAGATTTAGTGTAGAATAGGTAGCGAATTGTTTTTAAACTGGTGCAGAATTGGTGCAGAATTGGTGTAGCAGAATTGGTATAGATTTGGTGTAGAATTGGTGTAGAATTGTTGCTGAATTAGTGTAGAATTGGTGTAGAATTGTTGTAAATTTGTTGTAGAATTGGTGTAGAATTGGTGTAGAATTGGTGTGGAATTGGTGTAGAATTGATGTAGAATTGATGTAGAACTGGTGTAATATTGGTGTAGAATTGGTGTAGAATTGGTGTAGAATAGGTGTAGAATTGGTGTAGAATTGGTGTAGAATTGGTGTAGAATAGGTGTAGAATTGGTGTAGAATTGGTGTAGAATTGATGTAGAATTGGTGTAGAATTGGTGTAGAATTGGTGCAGAATTGATGTAAAATTGTTGTAGAATTAGTGTAGAATTGGTGTAGAATTGGTGTAGAATTTGTGTAGAGTTGATGTAGAATTGGTGTAGAATTGGTGTAGAATTGGTGTAGAGTTGGTGTAGAATTGGTGTAGAATTTGTGTAGAGTTGATGTAGAATTGGTGTAGAATTGATGTTGATTTGGTGTACAATTGGTATAGAATTGGTGTAGAATTGTTGTAGCATTGTTGCAGAATTGGTGTAGAATTGCTGTAGAGTTGGTGTAGAATTAGTGTAGAATTGGTGTAGAATTGGTATACAATTG
>NW_026534433.1:0-1989 GCF_026225885.1 Hylaeus anthracinus
CTACGCGCGATAGGTCGGGGTTTTTTGTTAATATTTGCATAACGAAGTCTCGGACAACATTTTCGGTAAGGAGAAAGTTGTTTCAAATCCCTCCCGAACCACCAAATTGGTTCATCATTCATCAAAACTTGTAAGTTTTATATGTGTCTACAGAAAATAAATAACTAACTAACCACCTCTTTCAAGGTGTTACAATATTTTTGGGACACCCTGTATATCGGTATATTCGATACTAGGGACACCGGACTACGACGCCCCCAAAAATCTGGCGCCCTGGGCGGTTGCCCCCCCCCCCCCCCCTTAACTTCGACCCTGTATATTAGAATCAATTATAGAATACACTTGACTTGACGTGTACAAATTTTTGTACAATAGAAACATAGAAATTATACGTAGAGCTACAATTAATGTATACAATAATTACAATCAAATAAATATTGTAGCACTACTACGGCACAGTCAACGAATGTGTTTATGTTTCAGACAGGAAGAAAAAAGAAAAATTATTTCATATAAGATAAACAATATAAAAATTGAAGATTAAAAAACAGAAATTAAAGCTCAGGATTGAATATCTACATTTAAATAAAACCGATTCATATAATTTACTTAAAACATTCACTTTTTTAAATTCATTTTCTTTCGTTTATTTAATTTAAAAAATTTTGTGGATTGATATTTTAATACAATTATTTACTATAAATATAATTAATTATTCCTACTTTAATAACTGTCTCAAGAGATTGCGGTGAATACATTAATGCATTTGTTACAAATGTTAATAATTGAGAACTTTTCAAATGAAGTTTTAAATGGCATGATGGCGTGCCACAGATCATTGCTTCAGGGCTGGCGTTAGGGGAGGGCGCGGTCGTGCAACCGCCCGGGGCGCCAGATCTTTGGGGGCGTCGCAGTCCGGTGTCCCTAGTATACGAATATACTATAGCTGCTATATATTGTAGTTTAACAATCTTTACAATCTAGCTACAGATTCATCTTTTGATATTATTACCTTGTCTTCTCTTCTTACAAATTTTAAGCCCCTGAAGGGGCGCCACGTTAACTTATCCGGGGCGCCAATATTGCTAAAACCGGCCCTGTATACGCACATAAGAAACCCTTATCCCGATAACTGTATGTTTAAACACATTGTGTTTACATCTACGTAACTCTGTGTGTGTGTGCGCGCGCGCGTGTGTGTTCAGTATATAAGGTTCAACTGATAAAATTCGATTGATATTAATTGTTACTTATTGGAGACATATTGAACATTTGCATTTTCAGCACTGCTCGGAATACCAAACTATTAAGTTTACGTAGTGTAAACAGTGATTATTTGTTTTTCTTCACAAATTTGATCAATCATTATTGATCAAGCTCTCACGTGGTCGATCGACGTATTATTAAAATTGCGCCTTATATACAAAGTTGTGTACTTTAATAAACATTCAGTGGTGTTACAAATCTAAACAGAGTTATCAAAAATCGACGAAAATGACGACGATGATACCTAACGTGAATGACATTAAACTAAAAGCTTTAGAAGCTTTTGCTAAGGAATTCGGTGAGAATGCAGATGTCTGTGTTTGTGCACCTGGACGAGTGAACTTGATCGGAGAACATACTGATTATAACGAAGGTTTCGTTTTACCTATGGTAAAATACACATATATACATACTTAATATTGATATGAACTACAGTTTCCTCTATCCTATCCGAAATAACCGTATCTGTGATTGTTGTTCATTGTCATTAATTTGAAAATGTGTTTTTTAGAACAAATATTTTAGAAAAGGTCAATAAATGTAACGTCATTTTCACTTCTTATTTGCAAATATTGTCATTATCGTAGTATTACGGCTTTATTGAAATCATTTACGAGCAGGGCCGGTTTTAGCAATATTGGTGCCCCGGGCAATATTATCGTGGCGTCCCTTCAGAGGTATATACAGGGTGTCCCAAAAAAATTTTTAACACCTTGAAAGGGA
>NW_026534434.1:0-39264 GCF_026225885.1 Hylaeus anthracinus
CGAACACCAATCATTCGAGCACAATCTTATTCAATTAATATTCGAATTAGTCAAATACTCAAACAGTATCGACTCAAATAATACCTATGCAACTAACCTTCCTATAGCGAAACATTCAAACAGTCCCTATTTACACTGTCCAATAACCAAATGCTACCTACTCAAATAATATTCGAGTAGACAAATATCTAAATAGTGCCTGTTCCAACAGTCAAACACACAAGTACTACATATTCAAATAGTAAAATATTCGAATACCTATGTAAGATACCTATATCAAACAAAGCTTCTTTCAATGTCCCTATTATTTCACAAGTAACCAACAAATGAAGTTCCTGAAGTGAACGAAGCCTGAAGTGTTCGAACACTCGAATACAGAGAAATTCGACAAGTAGTCCCGCCAGCTCGCGGTATCCAGGGGAAAGTACGAATGCTGATATAGTTCGGGAGTCTTCCACTGCGGAGGTTGCTAGCAGCGAGGCGGGTAAAAGTTGGTTCCTGCTCGTCGGTCGTGTCGGCCTGCTGTCGTCAGTCATAGGACGGGCTGGCAGGCAAGCGGGCACGGTCGTCCGTCTGCCTGACGAAGGGGGATTTCTCCGTTGTCGCTTCGACAAGCCAGACAAAAGGAACCGGGGCCGATAGCCGACTGGCGACCCTTCGACATAAAAGGTTCCAACCCTCGTTTCTCTCTTAGCCGAGGGTACATACGGGCTGTCCTACCCCAAATCCAACAATACGGCCCGCGGTTCCCTGGCTCGGGCTACTCGGGGGCAGACCCCGGGCCTGTTAAGCCAGGAGACCCTGTTAGGCGAGGCTGGATGGAGCCAGATCCTCCGAGCGTTTCATTGTCGAGATTCTACAACCGTCGTCCACGGCTGGAATTTTTGGTAAATAATCGGAAGGGGTAAAATTACGAACGGGTGGGTCCACACGAATTTATTCGAAGCGTTACATATTTGGGATTTAGGTTCTTTGTGGGTGGAGGATCTCTTCTAGCTGTAATTTAGAAGATAATTACGGTAGGTGTAGGATTTCTTTTAGGTAGAATTTAGGAAATTGTTGGAGATACATTTGTTTTGGTTAGTTGGTGGTGGACATTTTTGATGCTTAGATTTTTAGGTTGTATGAGGTCGTAATCAATTATTTAATGTAGCATAAATATATGAAGAATTGGATAAGAAGAATGGGTTGGAAAACTTTTGTTTAAAGGACTTTATTAAAATTGTAGATACTACGAACATAATTTTTGTGTGAATTTGTTTTATTACTTCCTATATTATTATAACAAGACAAATAACTTCAAGTATGGTGAAATAGAAATTCGATAGAGGTCTTATATAACCTCAGCAGTCAAATTCGAGTTATCCTTTAGTTATCCACCTAAAGGTCTAAGTACAGAGGATTGTTAATGTCGTCAGGTTCCTTAAAGACAAACTCATTTGTGCTCCGATGACGTGGTTCCTCAAATGCTGTCGCAGTTACTCTAGCTGGTCATGGTCGTTGTTTCTTGAAACTTCAGCTGCAGTTTCAGTCTACTCGACATTCCAAGGGTCCCCATCTTCTCAATATTGAACACCGTCATCAATTATATTAAAGTACAAGAATAGGTGGAGTAATTATATCTAATAACGAGCGAGGATGATTCTGCTAATCCCCGTTACTCGCCTCTTGATAAGTCCCACGATGCGTGAGTCCACAGAACCTGCGTGCATGACCCGATCCTCCACCATTCACGACACGCCCAGGATATACTGTTAGTCGGAGAAATTATGCCGAACGTCGTTGTTTCCCTCTGTGAAAGTATTCCACGTTATCCCCAGAACGCCATACTCGATTTCCAGGTACGTTGGAAGGCGTCTCCTCGAAACAGAATCATGAAATAAAAATATATTAACAGGAAGAGTTGTTATCCGCATTAAACATATCGTGGTCCCCTCATCAATTTTTGTCACGAATGCCACTGGCAGAATATAATGAAGAATTATAAAAACATTTCTTTCTGCATTTATATCTTCATACATTTAATTCAAATTCCAGTATCTTGCATCAATTTTCCCCATAAACATTATTGATTGTTTAGAGAACACTGTATCAATTCCTCAACCATAAAGTTGATATAAACAATTCTCCTGATGGGAGCGAATGAGTGTTTTGAATATATAAACATTCGACTGAAATTCTGGAATCCACCGGACCTTCATCGTCTTGGAACCTTCTAAATCGCGATCTTTGCGATTGCAGTGGGTGAACCCATCAGGCTTAGGACCTGTCCCGACCGTAGAATTCGGCAGACGCAAGAAAGGAGGGTTCAAAGAAGCGGTACCCAAGAGAGGCCCTCGCGTGATTCATCTCCCGCGTTATCGACCAATTGAGTTACTCCCCCGAGTTGCTCGTTGCCCCCAGCGGAGGATCGATAACATTTCGGGGGAGAATAGGGAAAGGATGGAGGGCAGCGGGGCAGTGGCCCCCTTTCTTTCACGAGCACCCACGTGTTACGGGGCAAAACCCCTAGATAAAAATTTTTCAGCGACGCATTCAAAATAAACAACTCATCCATTACTCTTCAATCGATCCAGAGCCTTCTGGGAGCTGAGTAAGGATCACAAGTTGACCCATTCAGCACCAAGCACGAGATATCTCGTAGGAAACGTTCGTGGAATAAGTTTGTAGTTGTTTGGGTCAAGAATCGATAAAAAAAGATGAATAATACTTCTTCTTAAACATCTTAATTTTTATATAATTTCGTATTATTAAAATACTAACCCAGGTTACAAATTCAATGTTAAAATTCAATGGCCACTGGATTAATTACTACATCGGAAAGTAGTATTAAAATTAGAAGTTGCAACATTAACTCACTTCTCACATGAAACAAAATGCCGTTCAAATGGGAGAAATAAAAATTCAAATTCGAATTCCACAAAGAAATATCTCACAAATTGGTTACCCATCATTAGAAGTAAATTGTGCCCACTTCCGGCTACCGCAAGCTTCCGTATACCTTTATGGCCGAGAGGTTAAGGACCTCCAGGTCTGGGATCACTTAAAGAAAGAAACAAACTCACGTGGTCTAAAATTGTCGATCATTTATGGCCCAGTCTAATATAGTCAGGTTGGCGACCATGAGAGCCACTGGCGATCGGGCCAGGTCGAAGGGAACCTTTCAGAGGATCCCCCTGATGTGCTCGACGTCCGACCCTCGTCAAGGTGTAACATCGAGCCATCCTGGCCGCGCACGACGACGATCAGCATTTTCTACCTGGGTCCAGGTAGATTTGGTAGATCCTCGCAAATGGACGAGGACACGGTTCCGTGGCAGGCATATTTTTCGGGGGGGGGGGGGGGGGGGAGTTCTTGCTGAGACACGCCTAACAGGGGAACTCCGTGGAGTTGGATCGTAAATTCTCGTACTGGGTTTTCAGGTTATGAAGTTTCCCTCGGATTAAGAACTTGAGGGTTGCGTCCTGGGGGCCTTGATTAACGCTAATCGTACCCCCTCTTCAGCAGCAACAGGCTCGAGGTGCATTGTAAACGGATTCTTCGCGGGGGTGTCCCAAAGGGTGATTTTTGGATGGTTGGAAGTTGATGTCAGCTATGGAGGATAATATGTTGGGTATGTCACTCTTGTGGTTTTCTTCGGAGTAGTCCATTGTTTGGATGGTGAGTTCTTAAAACAAATAGTATTTTATATTTGGGAGTATCTTAAAATCGAAATTAATTCTAGTCGTGGTAACAGAGTAGTTTATAAGTACCGATACTATAAGCTAAATATATATTATAAATATATAATTATTTTACTATTATGGTGAAATATACACCATATAAACATACCAATTTAAAACAGTTTGACATCCATTGTATACGAATACAAAATTATTTTACTATTATGAAAATATACACCAAATAAACATGGCAATTTAAAACAGTTTGACGTGCATTGTATATGAATATAATGTATCTTCCAAGCAGAATGTTTACATGAATTGAAATTATAAAATAATACACATTATATAAACGTGTTCAACCTGAACAATCATCTTTAAATAGACCACTTAAAAATAATCTTACCCCCAATAAAAAAATATACAATATAAATGCTATACAAATTTCTAATACATTTATATAAATCCTACCACGTACATTTCCCATGACTACTTCAAATTGTACGTAATCAAAATTCAAAGTTGAATTTAATCTCCTGACAATTACCAACAAGTTGGCCAGCTGAGATGTCTGAGAAGTAGTGGACAAGTAGTGCGAAATTAATTATCACGGATACGCATTTATTGACTCTCGTCACTTACTTTCGAGTTGACGTTCCTTTCCCTTGCCGAGGGGCCTGGATCGCGTGCTGGGAATCGTCACTTGGTGGTCTGAGGACAACATATGGTTTGGTGCCGTAGACTCTATGGAATACTCGGTACTATGCCGGCGCGATCAACGATACCTTCGTCTTCGGGCAATTTGAATCAACCGAGGGATCAGGTGCTTTCCCATAGTCGTAAATGGAATTCTCTGTGATATGTCACCGCCTGACGCCGAATGGTCGCAGCATGAATCACTGGAAGGCGGGAAACGGTCAAATATCTGCTTTCACCTGCAATCGGGCATACAGTTCGTTGATTATTATTAATTCTCATTTTTAATGAGAAAGAATTTATATTAGAGACTCGAGTTAGGTAACCATCCCTTTTCAGTGTTTAGATTTATGTGGTTGACTTGTAGTCTTTTGATAAAAATAAAAATTTCCACACTTTTCCCACTATACCTGCATGATTGTATTGGAATTCAATTGGGGAGGTCTTCCTGATTAAAACGAGTACAAACACGACTATGCTCGGATTACTTTGTGTTATGCGTGAAACAAACACTTGTAAATTTCGGAAATATGAGTGCCTCCGAATATGGCCGTGTCTGTACTCATTTTAATCGTAGAAATCTCGCCAATCCATTAATAACACTTTCGTGAAGATATCATGAGAAATATCCAACACCCTAGCTTTTCAAGTGAAATGGCTACTTGCGAATACTAGTGCACGTAATACTATTGCAAGACTAGTATTGTCTGATAGTAAATCTTCGTTAATTATAAAATAATTATAAAATTTGAATTCCATCAACAATTTCTTCCACTGGCCAAAGTATACATGCGCTCGTTAAGTATAGGTTAAGGCGGATTCGCGTATTCTCGGCTATTTGTCAAATATCCAGGCAAATAGTCGAACACACGAGCATGGCACTTGCCCAACGCTGTCAGTCCACATGTTCGGCTATTTGTCCAGCGTCGGACAAGTAGGCGAATAAGTGGAGCAGCCTTTAGACGAAACCTGCACGTTTGCAGCTCGCGTCGAATGCACCTTGCGACCGGCCCACTCGTAAGCGGCTGCACTCGCGAGCGCACGTTACAGTCGCATGTGTATTATTTACCGTGGCTGGTGGAGGCACCTGCGACCACCTAACCATCTTATTCCCTCTTTCCTTCTTTGACTGTCCTACGATGGCGATCGTAAACTTCAGACCACGCGCCCACTCGTCTGCGCGAACAGGTTTCACCCGTGTTGCGATTCCTCTGCCTCCTGCTTCATCCCCCTGACCCTTCTACTTCTTCCTTTTGGATGCTTGGTGGATAATCCTCCGTATGCAAAAGGATACAGACTATTTTGTGGTGGGAGGCGTTGAGTTTAACAGAAGTCCTGGGTGATAGCGTTCTCCATGATTGTTAGTGTTGCACTATAATTGGGGGAGGAATTTTAAATTAATTGGTGAAATAAATGAGAAAAGTGGGAAGAGATTATTAAATTAGGTGAGTTACTTTTAGAGTCACCTAATCATTCTTATTTCGTATACATGAACATGTTATTAGGTTGTTCCAAAAGTTTCTTTCGTTTTATTAATAAGTAATACATGCACAATATTTGATGTTTTATGTTACATTACTGAATTCTGCACGATTCATTTTGCTCCATTACTGTTACAACATGAATATCTATGAAATTAGATTGTCTATTTATAGAAACACGACCACAGAAAATAATTGAGTGCAACTCGCGAAAGAAACTTTCGGGACAACCTAATACATAATTTGATATAAAAGTATTTCATATAAAAATATAAGTTTTATTTATATGTGTAATTGAACTGCTCTTAACTGTACATAGCTATTTTTCCTTATATCTTAACACAATTCGTTATATAATTTATTCTGTTATGAATTTGTTTCTGTTATCAATTTGTTTATCATATATTGTAGAAAAAATGTATCTAGGTATTACCAACAACTGTCATTTGCCTCCTACGTCTACTATGTATCTACTTTCATCTACGAAAAATTTGTTAGAATAATAGACGGAAAACAATCAGTCGCACACATCGGTGGTCGCCACTCGTATCAGAAACGAAGACCGCGTTTCCGAAAGGGGTCAGCGAGCAGACGTGTGACGAACGTCATACCCTGGAAAACGCGTGTCGCTGCAGCCCGTTTCAATTTTTTTCTTTCTTTTTTTTTTTATTCCACGGTCGGGGGATCGCGGCGGGAAAAACAATCCAGGATAATTGCACCGTTCGAGTCCTGTCGTCGCGAGCGATCAGTCAAGCCCCATCGATGCCGATGAAATTATCAGAAATAAAAACGAGAACCAAGAGGATTCCCCAACGCCGAAAGGAATATTCCCTTCTATCTGCGGTTTCGATTCAATTTCGTCGGATCGACGGTCGCGTAGCGCGCGTAAGCGGGAAGATGCTGCGTTGAAGAAAAAAAAAAGAAGAAAAATAATAATGATAATGGGGAAAAAGCGGCCACCCGAGGGCAAGGGGAGGAAAAAAGTGCACGTGGAAGGGGAGAGGGTTCCATCCCCTCCGGCCGCGGGCTTCCGCGCACAAGGGTTGCCCCGTTGTCTGCCATATGGCCCCTCTTTTTGCGTCACCCCTGTACGGCTTTCTTCCCACACGACAAAGGTAGCCACCCACGTGTGCGTGCACGTGCGTGTTTTACAGCTGTACGTGGGTCAGCGTGGCTCGGAAAGTGAACAATCTTCGTTAAAACAAAAGTGAACAGCGAACAGAGCCGCGAAGTCAGGTGAACGCTCTCTCCTATCTCTTTCGATTGGCGAACGCTGGATCGCCACCTTTCTTCGACACTTTCCCCGAGCGAGTGGATCACGGATGAATGATCGTTTTCGCCGGGTCGAATTTCTAGCTACTCGGTTTGCAGCTACGTTTCGACTCTAGGAAGGTTTGCGAGTAGTGGATCTTATTAGGTGGTCAGTTAGGGGACTAGGTTACATACTTACATAAGCTAAGAAGTGATAGTTTGATGAGGATGGCTTGTTACCGATGGTTTTGTTTCGTCTAGTTCAGATCTATAAGTTGGAGTCGATGAAGAATGAGGATCCTGGTTTAATAGTGACACTATTAATCCTTTGAGTAATTATGTTGTAAAAGTCTTCTGTATAGTTAAACCTTAAAATATTCATTGCTGCAGAGAGAAAGTACTGGAAGTCTCTAAACCATGAATGATCCAATGATCCTGGTCTATTGGAATAGTTCTACTAATGTAAATAAAATTGATTAAAGGAAAATTCGATTTTCTGTCTGACATTGCAATCAAATATTTCTTCAACGAATTTCTATTCCTTATGATTAAAACACGAGTATAACTCTTTTATAAGTTTGTCCACTCTCCGCAACAATTCATTTCAATTCACATTGAACCGAATACGTTCAATAGGAAGGTACATATTTGTCAGTTTTGCTTATATTTCAATTACTATTCAATCATTTCAATTACCATTTCAATTATTTCAATTATTTCAATTATCGTGATTGAGCTCCTCTTCCATTCAAAGGACATTTAGGACCGGGAGGGTTAAATAGATTCGTTGGGTCCCCGCGCCTCTTAAAAATAGCACCATCCCTCAATCGAAGGTATTTATTTGACGAGAAAGAGCTGGAAGGAAGAAGACTCGATTCCGTTCGTTCTGACACGAGCCGCTGCATCCGGCGTGTTCTCTCGGACCAATTAAGGCGTCCGTAGTCCCCTCAAGGGCTGAAATATCGCAACTTCGTTCCCGATCTCTTTATTTCCACAGGCCGACGCTAAGAAGCCAACTACATTTCCGTTTCTCTTCGTGCTCCGTCTCTCACGATTTTCCATCCGTTTCCCCTCTTCGCCTTCTGTCTTCTTTCCCGTCTCTTTTCCTCTCCGCAGTTCCTGAGCGCTCGGGGTGCCGGGACCCTTCGTTTAGGGCACCGCAGATGCCGTGCGCCCTACTAGATTACGCCATAGCGGTTCTCAACCGAAGAACCGACGACATTGTGGTAGAACAATGGCAGAGGTAAATAAGACGTGCACAAAGAGTCGATGCAAGCTATTGCGAGGACTCTAGGATATTGTTTTTTTTTAATTAAACACTAGTGGAGTGGAATGTACTCGATTTTTTTATTTTAAGTGAAAGTATACGTGGTTATATTTAAGTCTGATATAATTATGTTAACGGAAAGTATTTTGTTACTAAAAACTTGTAGGGTTCATTTTAACACTTTACCGACCGATAGCGTTTGGACATATATGTACTTAAATTCAATAATATTGTGTATTTTCATAACATTAGTGTTATATTATATTATATTATATTATATTATATTATATTATATTTATATAATATTTCATAATCCACATATTAATGGAAGCATACAATGGGATCGTGCTATCTCAGTAATAAATAAGAAAGTATTGTTTGCCATAGAAAAGAGACGATTAATAGGCTACCGGTCGGTAAAGTGTCAAGTCCTTTAGATTTATAACATTGTCTTAATAGATACACTTGTCTTAATAAATAAAACCAACACTTAGTAATTTATTCATGAGGTCTATTTAGCTCACCAATTAAATTTAAGTTCCTTCCTCTTGTAACATTCAATTTTGTTGTTTATCGAATAAACAGTTGTTTATATTCTGTTCGTAATTTAAAATTTTCCATTTAAATAAGAATCTCGTCCATCTCTGTTCTCAACCCACCTAGTTGGTCCCTCTGGGGGTAGAATGACCGATTTCCTGATCGTGCCGACAAAGCACAGCTGCGAGGGGTTCTGAGAACCGCTTGCACGGGGGAAA
Source organism: Hylaeus anthracinus (assembly GCF_026225885.1). Lineage (NCBI taxonomy): Eukaryota > Metazoa > Arthropoda > Insecta > Hymenoptera > Colletidae > Hylaeus > Hylaeus anthracinus. Next base: position 9,113 of record NW_026534434.1, read on the forward strand.
CAACCCTCCCTTTTCGGAGACCTTCCTTTATTCATCCCCTAATGTAGGACCGACCGGCGCCGTAGGTTCTTCTACGGTATATAGGGTAGTGTATTTATCGTGAAGGTTGTACATACGATGTGCACGTCTACACAAGAGTTTCTGTGTACGTGTAACCGTACGTTTAATCGCAGTTCAAAATAAAATACAGCGCATCTTTTTCTACTTTCCATTCTTTCGTTATTAATTAATGTTCCTCGCGAGCAAAAAATGAACTTTATTATAATATTTCACAGATCAAATCCTAGAATTAAACACGTATATTTGCCAGGCGATAGCATTGTTTTCAATCGAATCTACATCTCACAATCACCTTCGGGATCACTGGAAATATGAATCACCGCGTTTTGATAGATTGATAACGGGAGAGAATGGAGCCCTACTTGTTGAACTCCGTTTAAATTAGGCGAACTGTCCCATCGGGGATCTACTCTCCCTTGCATTCCCCCAAGTATGCTACCCTTCGTTAATTAAAATTAGGAATCAGAAATCTCATATACTTTACACACCACAAAAAGAAGATATGTGTATATTAGGTTGTCCTGAAAGTTTCTTTCGCGAGTTGCACTCAATTATTTTCTGTGGTCGTGTTTCTATAAATAGACAATCTAATTTCATAGATATTCATGTTGTAACAGTAATGGAGCAAAATGAATCGTGCACAATTCAGTAATGTAACATAAAACATCAAATATTGTGCATGTATTACTTATTAATAAAGCGAAAGAAACTTTTGGGACAACCTAATACATATATACACACGTATGCAAACATCTTCTGCGGTAAACGGAGAAATAAGATTTAATATAATATTGTATTACTAATAATAAATAGCAAATATTCGTTTAATTTTGGGGGGGGGGGATGTTTTTCTTTGTATAGAACTCTCGTACATGTCGTTATGTGTATATTCGCGTGGAACATATTTATTGTAACAGCTCGACCGTGGCACACAATTACCCATGCGCATACTAGTCGCTGCATTTTGCGGTTGCAAATGTTGCATTGCGGCGCACTGGTATAAACACTAACACGCAATAACAAATACTTCAAGTAAACAAATAGCCCAAAGCCATAATGGTATTAGAAACGATAGAACAATGAATTTAAATCTATAAATAGATAGTAAAGTATAATGAATGTTTTCTCCAGTGAAAATTATATTAAAATTATAAAATTCACAATTCGATGGAAAGATATACAATATCATGGATTAATCATAATTAGACTGCGGATCTTTATGCATTTATAGGAAATTTGAACGTGCAAGAAACTACAAAATGCAAACAATATGTAAAAATATAAAAAAACATTGAAAGTTCGTGTTGTAATATTTGTAGAATAAAATAAATTCATATTTAGGTTCAGTTTTTGTAGGCACGTTCGCGAAAATTTTATTTTGTATAAAGATCCGCAGTCCAATCATAACAAATGAAGGAACAAGTAGCTTCTAAAGGAATTCATTCTAAATTTACGAATTCGAGTGTATGAAACTATATACATGTAAAAAGAATATACCAATTTTTTGTTTAAATTGGGAATACGAATTTGAAATTTGAAAGAGGCGGTTGCGTCAGGAAGCGCGCGCCGTCGAATTTTTTGAAGTCCGCGACGAGCGCAACACGCGAGTCCTTGAAGCCTAACTGGCTGCTCCCCGGCAATCTTATCCGCTCGACGAGATAGCGCGGCGCTAATCTGCCGCGGACTTTACACCGTTAAAGCCAAGCGTTCAGCTTCCAGGATCGCGAGCCGCGAAAACGCTCCGAGAAATTTCATCGCGAGACGACGTTCTTGCGTCACGTTGCGAAATGAAATTCGACAGTTACGTAATTCACCATCGATTTCGTAAAATTTTCCTCGTGCGAAACGCATAAACGAACGGTGATTACAATTTTCATAGATCATGTCGAAAAAAGTACACAAACAAAGACGAATATGTACTTTATTGTACCTTACCCTAAAATCGTTTTATATTACTTGACAAAATTAAAAAATACGACTATATAAAAATAAGTGAGATAGTTCAGTCAATATGACGAGGACAGAATAACAGAAGACGCAGAAGCTGAGAATAGGGAAAAATTCTATTTAACTTTTCAAAAAATTGCAGAAAATAGTTTAATTATTCCTAGACTGATTTTGCTCAGATGAGCAAAGAAGAAAAGATTGGATGATAAAGTACCCTCTGCATATGCAATTCTTACGTAATTTGAATCCATCGATATCTTACAAGAAATCGTGCACTTTCATCATGGAACAGTATGGCAGAGCATGATACCTATAAATAATACTTTACCTGCGTCAGTGATAAGTAGATGAATAAAAACTAGCTCTATTGAACAGCATTACTCGACTGGAAAGTAATACGCACGATGCTCGTCGTGTTCAAATGCAAGATTTTCCGGCAACAATAATACATTTGAATAAAAAAATCCGCAAGAGAGCATAAACGCGTGAATCATCGATTAAAAACATTCCACAGGGTAAATGTCATTTATTAACCTTCTATTTCAATTATCTTTACTATATACAAAAATAGAAATAAAAAACAAAGTACTTCAAATTTTATTATAATAAAATTACAGTTTAACAAATTTAATATTAATTAGTACAAATTAAATAATACTAATAATAATACTAATACTTTAATACTATAATAAATTTACTATATTATTTAGTCCAACTATTTTAAGTAAAGTACATCTTGGAAGACCACTCAAGATGATAGTACGCCATACAAAAATGTTTTTTAAACTAGGCTAATTGCACAGATACAAAAATTGCGCGACGAACCACGGGAACATGTTGAATAAATTATTTAAAAATTCCCGTCGGAATTACGCTCGATAATCTTAACACGGTGGCCTGTATCGTACGCGTTATTGTTTTTTGGCCCGATAGCGTCGTGCGCGACGTCGTTTCATAGTTGGCGATCTCGCCGGCAGGCGTCGCGTCGATCGAGTCCCCTTTCGAAAATAACACACGGCCGGTTGACGTCATGTTGTCATGACTGCCGACTGCCGGCATCAACGTCGCTTCGACGTCGTTCGTGCTGTGCCGAGCGGCGCAGAAAATTCCCACCGATACCACTCGTTTGCATTCACACGCTACACAGTTGCAAATTCAACGCGAACTTAGGTTAGGACTATTCGTGGCGAGTCATGCGACGAGTCACTACGTCACAGAGATGATACAGTCCGAATTTTTTAGAAAATCGATTTATCTGAAGCTATTGCAAGGCATTGTCGATAATAAAATTATTGCTTGATTTATTGGGTAATTTACACATGGTTTTCGAGGAAGAATGGACACTTTCTATATATATATTTATATCTAGGGATATTTAGAATCTAAATACTTAGAGGGATCCCTGAAAGCATAATATGTATATACTTCTGATGAGAAGTCATAGAGACTTCATCAGTTGTAGGTAAAATATGAAATAAAATAATTTGAATAATGGAACTTTTTATGTGCTTAGAATATTCCCAGTTGTTCACAAAATAAAATTGTTAAAATTGAATGCATTACTACTGATATTTCTGTATTTATAATAATCAGAAATGCTACGTATTGTCAACATCTAGGAAATTGATTTTTCGAAGTCTACTATAGTGACTTCGATTCTACCATTAATTTTTCACGGAAATCGAGCATACATCCCCAATATGCTGATACTCGCGAACAATAGCGTGGAGGTACAGTATCGCGAAGTCGCTACGCCACTCGACTTTCCTCGTATCGTTATCTCTTTCTTCCTTCTCCTTTTTTTTGCATTCGAACTTTGAATGCGTTGAATCTTCGTATTCTGTTTTTTCCACCGCTCGACTTCGGAACTCTGACCGAGTTGCTCGTGTCCCCGCAGTTGTACGACCGAATTATTGAACTAACCTCCAAAGCAACTAGTGTCTTCGACCGTTTTATATACAATATATATATATTTTTTTTTGTTTCTCTCTTTTTTTGGACACGTATAATTATCAGCATTGCCAACAATTTTCAAATAATCGAATTGAAAACGTGGGATCCAAATATTCGATCTTATACGACCGTATGGATGTATTCGCGCACGGTTAGCGTACACGCATATAGCTTAGGAATGTACGACGCCATACAGTCGCTGGTTTTATCTACGGGGCTCCAACTGGCTCGAGCACGGCTTCGTGTGTGTTCGTTCGCTGGCTGGCTAGATAGCTTTGACTCGTGTAGCAAACATTACCTCATCGTCAGGCATAGCCGGATCCACCGCGAACCTTCTCTACTTTTGATTCTTTTCTCGTGCTTCGCCACTGCTCGTGACGAGTTAAACGAAACCGAACACGCGCTATATAAAACATTTTTACCAATCACGGTTAGAAAAATATTTACCTTCAAACCGAATCTCGTCTAACACGCAAATAAAGATACTCGACTCGTGAAAATGAAATGTATTTTAAATATAGAAGCAACATTTTTTAAAAAGAAAAATAAATGTTATGACTACAGTGTACAGTAAAGGAATATAAATATAATATAAATATTTTAAATGCAATAAATGAATATCATGACTACAGTATATAGATATTTTAATGAATATAAATATAAAATAAACGTTTTATTGTGCACATAGATTTTTTTCCCTGTAGATACTTTATATTTGATTTTCGGGACATTTAAAAGTTTTTTCTAACGGTGGACAGAATTTTCCTTGCTTTTATGAAGAATGACGCAAAAGCTAGCTTTGTTAATCTTCTCGAGCGTACAGTACAGCTCGTCCAGATAGGCTTCACGCGGTGAACATTATCTTATTGCGGGCGCAGTCGTCATGAATCTTTTCTAGTTCTAGTACTTCTCTCACGTTCATTCCATTGACCCACATACCCGACGATAAACCAGGAATTGGGGCGATTTTGTTTATAGAAATTCTCTGCCATGAAATTATACGTTTCGTCCACGTGACACATTTATTGTGACGTTTCACTCTGGGCGCAATTTCGCAAAAGTAAATTTGAAATACGGTGGTATGTTAGTATCCTATGAGTCTTATAATTGATGATGTATTCAACACAAGCGTTTCAAGTTTTTGTACGACTTGTAATGTTTTGTTTTCCTTCTAACCGACTTATCTAGCTGTTTTTTTACAGCTTTACATATTTCTGTAAGAGTAGTTACATACATAAAATGAATCCAGTGATAATTTCCAATGTATAAATATATATTTCTTTAAAACAATTTGCTTTGATCCAACTTAAGGGGTTCACTAAAAGTTTTTCTCCGAAAGGAAGTACAAAATGCTAAAGGATTGGAAGAGATCTCAACTATTCTCAAGCGATGAAGCGTACGAAACCCGTGCATTCTTTAACGGAGAACAATTTTCATCGATGCGATTGAGTTGCTTGAAACGGCAGCGCGAAAAGTCTAGAGAGGGTGAAACGAACGAAAGCGTGCTTCCTCTTTGAATCAGTGCCACGATCCTAAGTAAGGCGAGGTTCAAAAGATTCTTGGACAGAGAGTTGGGCAAACCGCAACCCCTGAAAAATTTCGCGTGAGAAACAGAGAGAGTGGCGGAACGGGGCGCGCTTCGTGACTTTGATTTATGGGCAGTTAAGAACCGTGCATTTCTGCCACACACAGCTAATCCGTTACGCGGGTAACCCCCTGCAGCAACCACCCGGTGGTCGTCTCGATTCAACAAGTGCCCGGACCATGTTTCGCAAACATCATTCGCAGACGACGGGAAATTCTCGACCACGACGAGTGAAGTCTTCATCTCCCGCGTTGTGGCTATATAGATACCCACTTTCTTTTTAATCGATAATCATTGACGTAGCAAAGCAAACGCTGCTCTAATTTAGCGTTGGTCCTAGTGATTTTAATGAAAGTATAAACTTACTATGAATATATTAATGCATAAGTTTTGGTATATGATTCTTAAGACTCGTGACAATATTCCATTCTCAGTTAGGTCGATTATTTTAGTTTTAATTCCAACAGAAACTACCCCATAGCTACAAATATTCCACAAATTAATAATTTAATCCAAACGTGGAGACCAAACCGATAACAGTTACTCTTACGGAGAAAGTATCCGTCGACAAGGTAGTCCGGCTCGATTGGTAAAACAGGTCCACCCAGCGGACACAAACTCGGATAGTCTCTAATCTAACCTAGACCTCGTCGCCCACATATGAATTCGAATTTCAGCGAATATTCACGTATTAGGGCGAAGTGCATCATCGTTTTTCCGCGACAAATAAGGGCAAGCATCGGGAAAGCTTCGATCGTTTAAAAAAAGAAGTACTTTCCTAAGGAAACTGCGTTTTCACCGTGATGGAAGGCGAAACCAAGCTCGCGGATCTGATCCGTCATTGTTTTCCCCACGATTCCGCGAATCGACTCTCTGAGAGCTTCGGGACTGGTCGACCCTGTTGGAAGGAGAACCTTCGCGAGCGAGTCGTATTCCAAGTAGGCCGCCGTGGCGGATGTACACTGCCGAGTTGAGATTGAGTCGTTGGCTGCTGGCTCTGCTACCGTGTTGCAAGTCATTTTCAAGAAGATATTCTTCTACTACCCAAAACTTTAGTAGAAATTGATTTAAGAAGTTTAATCTAATACATTTGTAACAAATACGTTTATATTCAATAGAATATTTTTATAACGAATACTCTAACCTTAAATCTCGATGCTTAACACATTATCTAACACCTTTTGCAAGGAAATATACATCTTAAATTCGTGTGAAACTTAATGTGAAATTATCCTCTCTGCCACGACAAGCCCAGAACTTAATCTTTTAAGTCTACGTGAGGCTTAAGATTCTCTCAAGCGAGAAGGACCGCCACCTACTGGTCAGTTCGATAATCAGCGCGATCATAACCTGAAAAAGCCTCCCATGTTTCATTTTTCCAGCAGAGTGTGCATTGTGCTGTACAAGATTCATTTAAATAGAAACCTTTTCATTAGGTAACGTTAAGTTCTATTGCCGTAGCAAGACGACGCGTTTGTTTTGCCGCACGCGTATCGTGAGCGCTCGGTATCGTCTCCGATGGCATTGCTCGTTTCCTCGGAACTTTTTTCCCCTCTCCTGTCTTGCCAGTTGCACACGCCGCTCTTCGACTTCGCTGTTAACAACGTAACGCATCGATTATCTGTTTAAATGACGTCGAAGCCGCCGTGCGCCTCCTACCGCGGTTTCCAACTTTCCGCGGCTCCTTCCATTTCTGCTTTTTCTTTCAGTCTTTTTTTCTCTCCTTCTTCTCTCGTCTTTTTCGCGAAATCAAACCGAACGTCATGTGCTGACCACGTGTATGCGACGAAACGACGAACGCGTCGGTGGTGACATCTCGCGGCGTTTCACGCAACCAACCGCGCGCTGTCAGCGGTTCTCATACGCAGAGGAGATTTTTACCTTTCAAATTTTCTCCGATATCCCCCTTCTTTCTCTTCGCCCCCTCGGGGCTCGCTCGAGCAAGCAAGGCTGGAAGGAGGAGCGATTATTTACTTACTTTCACTCGCACGGTCGCCGAATCGGACTCCCGCGGACGTAAATCATCGATGTCCACGTGGGATCTAATAGATTCATTACGTTTTAGCGAGCTTGCTTATCGCTTTTTATCGATGTTCGTAGGAAGATCGTGTTAGAGGTTATTCGTTGACCAAAGTTGAACTGTTCTCCATTGATTTATGGCTATTCGTGTGTTACCATTTTCCAACATGGCGGGGGATAGGATTCCAAGCGTAGAAACTTCTGACAAATTTACGTGTAATAATATTGTTTTAATATTGTTTAAATAACATAGATTATGTAATATTATCGATCTTTATATTTCATTTCATGTGTAAATACCTACATGAACGTTGAATAAGTTTGAAATTTGGTACCTCGAATTTTCCACTTATCTCGAAACGAATTGTAATTGGGTGGAGGAAAAATAAGAGAGACGGAAGGAAAATGAAGAGCATTTCACAAGGGGCCCGCATGCTTGCTGATTGAGCCCATGAGTAACAACACTCCTCTGTCCCCCCATCTCTGCCTATGCCCACTCGATCATCCATTCCGACGATGACTTCTTTCAGTTCGGGGTAGGGAGACGCCTGACGTCATTCTCGAACGTCTGTCAGCGAGCCGACCCTCTGAGTCATGTCGTTTTGCCTACTCTCCCGCTTGTAATAGAGTATCGAGACTCGGCGAGATCTTTCGCTGGCATGTCGCTAAAACGCCCTCTAGTTCCTTCGGTTTATCTTTCTCATGACTCCAGTAATTATTTCTTTATTAAGTAAAACTAAACGAGGAAGCCTCCATTTCCAAAGCATTCGATAAATATTCTTTTAAAAATAATCAAGAGTTTCTTTCCTTCCAACAAGTTACTTCGACTTCATTACTTCCTTCTCCAGTTCTACAAGTTATTGAAGTTAACCAATGTCTTCTGCAAAATCAGAATTTGCCTCTGACTAATCGCGTTCTTGATCTATTTTCAGAGTTGTGCAATGATGGGTCTGCAGGCCACGGCAGGAAAACGTAAACTGGAGGGAGGTGTGGGCTGCATGGAGTTCGACATGGATATGGGCGAGAGCCCATCGAAGTTAGGCCGAGTGGAGGGTAGCTGGTGGGCAATGGAAGATGGTTACACGCCCCCGCTGAGCCAAACGCCGACGTCATATTACGAGATGGAAGTGAGTCCGCCATGCCTGCAGACGAATCCTTGTCAGCCAACATCGGCTAGTTCCCAGCAACAGCAGCAGCAGCAGCAGCAGCAGCAGCAGCAACAGCAACAACAACAGCATCAGTCGTCGCAGCAGCAGCAACAGCAACAACAGTCGTCGACACCAACGTCAGCGCCGCCGGCATCCACGGTGGCCCACCTGCACCATCATCCGCAGCATTATTACCATCATCAACGTGGACCGGGCAGTCCGGTCGGTAACAACGGTTACAGTCAACTCTCGAGACCTCAGCCGCAGTGGGGGGCGCCTCATCATTACGAGCCGCCGACGATACGGCGCGAGGAAAACGGGAAGAGTTATCTGGAGCTCGGCTCGAGTTACCGAGCGAACGAGAGGTGCTGCGAGGGCTCGAGGTCGAGTTGGTGTCGACGCGGCAGAGCCTGTTACAGACAAAGGCGGCTAGCCGTCCTGAACATTTCTATGTGCAAGCTGGCGAGGTATCGCCAGTTCCCAGATCCGAGCCTTCATCGATCGGTTCTCATCTGCAACACGCTCAGGCATCTGGAACGCGAGATGGAGAGGGACAGAAGTCCGCCGCCCATGGAGCCGGTTATACCAGCGCCGATCGCTCAACTCCAACCACCGGAGCAGGGCAGGCTGACGCCGTTTCCAATGCCTCCGACATCGTCGAATGAAACTGACGTCGATTCCGGTATCGGCGACAGCGACGATAGCCGTTCGATCAACTGGGGCAGCGTGCTTTCTCTATCGAGTCAGTCGCCCCTGGACCCATTGAACAACAACGAGCTACTGGACGTCGATATCGGTCCGGACTTAGACTTAGACTTCATGCCTGGATGGAAGCTGACGCCCCTGTCCGCGGACGACATCCTCAGGAGTACGACGGCGCAGGAGCAACACCAGCACCACCAACAGCAGCACCATCAGCATCAACAGCAGCAGCAACACTTAGCGCCGTCTAGCGGCAGCTGTGGCAGCAGCAACGTGGGCAGCGCCTGCGTCAGCACCGGTAGCAGCAGTAGTACGCACGAGTCGTTGATGTGCGTTGGATCATAGCCCCCGATTTTAACATCGTTGAGTCACCTCATCGATTTTTACCCACTGATGCCGCAGAGCAAATAAAAAGCGCGGCTCGAAACAAAAAAAAAAAAACTGCAAGTCGAACCGTTGGTTGGCCTCTCTCGAATCCATTGACGCCTGGTTGGCCGACTCTCCAGGAGGTCTTCTTTTTCTTATTTATTACCGTAACGTGTCGGTTGCCCGCCGATCGATTATCTATGGTTACGTTCCAACTACCACCGCCAACCGATACTACCATGGGTCTGCTCCCCGTGGGAGATGGGTACGCGTCGTGACACGCTGCGCTCGCAGGTGCAGACCGTAACGGGGATACGCAACGGCGCATACATTGGAAACGGGGTTTAGAACGCGAGGCAAAGAGGTGATTACAATTTCTAAATCGACGAATACACCATATATCCCGAGCTCGCGTTGTTTTAAACATATACATGCATACTTGACAAAATTATTTGACATTGTCTCTCTATATTCCTGTAGTGTGCCCACGGCAGTGTAGATTGCCAGAAATTGTCCATTGCACGAAAAACAACCAAGTAGATCGAACCAATAAATTAGAATTGTACAGGTTACGTCACAAGTCCAGTTCCCGACGATATCTCAACCTGACTTGCGACGCACCCTGTATAGATTTACTCTGTTATACTACACATGTGTCTTTTCTCCTCTCTTTCATGTACAGTTTAAAAAGTTTCGAAAAACTTATGTTTTAGTTGAAACTCTGCAACGCGAGATCGGGTACTACTTCGGCTTCTCAACGGACACCTCGAACGACTAGGTATACTATATCGCAAACGATGTCTGTTTTTGCAGTTGCACCTGCGAATTCGGCGGCGCACGTTATGAGAGGGTATTCCCCCCCTGGCTCTAAGCTCGGAGTGTCGCCAACCATGGCACGTCAGACTGAGAGAGCGAGAGTGTGTGTGTGTGTGTGAGAGAGAGAAAGAGAAAGACAGAGAACACGAAAAAGTCTCAGAGCTTTCAACGTCCACGCCCCCCCGGGCCGGCGATGCGGTAGACGAGTGGCAGGGAGAGCCTTACCTCTCTACGAGTCTTTAAAGCGGTGACTACGCGACAGACCTACGTGTACTCAACGGAAAAAAAAAAACTCATCGTGACCCTGTTCGTACGTTTTTTTTTAATGCAAGTATGCGATATCATGGTATCCCTTGCCTAGCCGGCCGACGTTGAGAACTCTACGGCGATGTCTCGGCTAGCGACAGCCAATCAGAAAACGGGAGTGTCCATCGATCGATGGGTTTTCTTTGGGGATTAAGGAAGACATTGAGAAACAGGCGACAATTAATTAACCCTTGATGGTACAAGTACACTCAGAGAAAGAACGGTTAAATTTTTACTATTTAAAATAAATGAAGGTACGTTACGATCCTGTAAACGATTTCTGTCAACACAACCGTCAAGGTTTTTAGAACTTGGACTGCTAAGGGTTAAATGCCATACACTCTGACACACCGATGGTACACTTACACGCATAGAACGTAACCGCCGTGGCCTATACTACACACCCATCATACACACATCCGTACATCATACATACACACACGTACAGTGACACGTTTCGTGCATAGAAAAGTCGATATGGTGCTAGGACGACACACGTCCTGGTGCTCAATTCTGCTCTATACACAGAGCCATGTGCGTACTATTCGCACGGATCGCCTGCAGTCTTCGTCGAGGAGTCTAGATACGTCCTGACGTCGTGAACAGGACACGGGTGTAATCGAACGCCCTTCCATCGAGACGTTCGGCGTAGCTAGACCTCGGACTAACCTAAATAGTCCCTGAATCAGAGTTCGCTAGACGAGCTGGGCTTCTTTCACCGATGAACAATTAGCAGACAACCTGAAAGACAGGTATACACGAGAGTACAATGACGAAATGTTGAATAAGTTGTACAAAGAATGAGGATGTCGAAACAACTGTTTAACACGTTCACTGGCCTCCGTTACGTATGTATGTTTACGTAGATGCAACAAATATTTATTGGTATAGGAAGCTCTGAAATTTCAAGTAGATAAGCAATTTTCATGGCAGGTGAAACACGAGTTCGCCTCATAATAAGGGCAGCGAATGTGTCGAGTAGTCAGTTTTAGAAGAAAAATTTCATTTGCCAGAGATTGAAGGAGATTTGAAGAATAGCGAAATGGAGCTAAAAGGGTAGCCATTGGTGGGTCTATGAGAAGTCCAGGTGGTCTAGCAACGCTGCCCTGAATTCGAGAGCATTTACTAGAGGCTGTATTCAGATTGGGACACGTGATCATGAATGGAAGAGCGTTCGAGGCGAAACCACTCTGTATTCTGGGGCACGACGCCTAACAAATGTACCTGCATTTTAGAGATCGGGATTAATATCGGTCCCTTCGGATCGTCGCGCGAAGGCCACTGTGCGCCACTGATCTCCCGTTAATGTATCATATACACGTGTAAAATAGAGTGGCCGACGGGCATAGAGCGAAGGTGACCGTCACTCGGGGTGTGGAACGAAGAGATTAATTAATTAAACTCGACGGAGAGACGCACTCCGCGAAGAGGAACGGCGATCCGCGCGCGATCTCGTCCTCAACGTCCACTAACCGAACCCAGGAGAGCAGCTATACTTAAATCGAAGTTTAAGCGTTTAAACCGAGTCTAACGCGATAAAGCGATATAATAATTTATAAATCGACTGATTACTTACGCGAGAGAACAAACAGAGATAGGTACAATAACGTTTTGCGACACATGTTGATTTAAACTGTAATTAATTCGATGTGAACACGTTGCGCGCCGGCCAGATCTCGTTGATCGCCTAGGCGCCGGTAGTCTTGTTGCCTGTTGCGACGATTAGGTGTTTATCGTAAAATACCTTGAAAACGTTTTAAATTTTCATCGGTATACAAGAAAATTTCCTATTTCTGTTCTTGTTAAATATTTTTATATGATCAATCAAGCACCAAATGCAATTATTTAATTTCACTTTGCAAACGTTTTAAATCTTTACCAATAATATGCAGTATACATTGTAAAAAAATATGCTATTATGAATTTTTCTTGGAAAATGATGTATGATCAATCAAGCACGAGATAATATTCAACAGAAAATAATATTTGTACCAATACTTTGAATCATGAAACAAAAATGTTTACTTCAATGTTTACTACTGCAATCCATGTAAACAATATTCTAACAGAGTTATTGTTAATTGTTTAAATTGTGTTTTGTTTGGTAAAAAGGATGAATACACAAGAAAACATCGATAACGACTACCCATTCAATTTAAAACGTGTTCTGTGTGGTATGAAAGGGTCCCTATATACAGGGGAATCCCGGCGGTTAAGCGATAGGCTAAAAAGTCCCTTTAGTAACTGCGGGACCGGCGCGCAATGCGTTGAAGCCAGCATGTACACACACGTACATACAAGAACGACACGCTACACTTGCATACAGACATTGTACATGGAACATGCTAGATACTTGTATGTATATAGGTACAAACATATACGTAACAGTCACACGGTACGTGCTAAGTTCATTGATCAAACGTGAACCGTGAATTTTGGCCGATTAACAATTTTCGTTCCTTCGTTTATTGTATCCATGAGTTCGAAATTCTCCAATTTCGCTCAAGTATGATAACCTTTCGTTGTTGCTCTGTCAATTTGATTGTGCGTCGTTTTTTGATATTTTGTGTTACATCCACCGCCCCTCTCATCGATTCGTTCCTCTCGTATTTAATGTAAAACAACGAGCAATATTATGTTTAACATTACGGGGAATTTAAGAATAGATCGAGTTGAAACGACTCCCAAGGTCCATAATATGCCGAGGGAGCTTCTTTGTTATCTGATACGCCATCTGAGTACTTTTGTGACAGTCGTACAGCGCATGTGCAGACAAATTAGCGTCTTTTAGAATTACTTTTGCATTCCAATGTATCATTGCAAAGAAACATCAGGCGGTTATTGAGGGTGTATCGAAGAATAATTAATAGATTTTGTTATAACGACAAATTTATGGTCAAATGTCTAGTCGAGGAGTATGCGATACAGAGAAAACTCTCTCACAGCACCTCTTCGAGTCGTTTCAATGTAGTACCTTATCTACGGCCAAGTGATAACATAAAACATTACAAACACCATACAGAAACACGTACACGCACACAGGGACACGTGCACGAACGAAAACGTTGTGTGAAATTATATATGCGCGCTTGATGCGAATGTCCGGAGCGTTTCAGTAACAAACACCGTTGTTTTCTTGCATGGTATGAAGACGAGCTCTGGCATGAACGTCCAAGACACTTGGCGCACGCGAGTCCTTTAACGTACGCTAGATTGTTAAAAAATTTCGTCCATCGCGTTGGTGCGACTCGCGTGCGCTATGTAGTGTCTCGCGACTGCAGCGCCACCTCATCGGATGAGCTTGGTGTTCCGTGCATAGCAACAAGAGAGATGCGAGCGTCTTCTTTACATTGCATACAAGTGAAAACAAAATACTCATGCCACACGATCGGTATTTCGTTCGAATCGAGCTGGCTGTCAAGCGGAATACCAAGCACGGCGTCGGAACAGGGCGTGGTGGTGTGTTCTCGCCTTTCGTTGAAAGAACAGACACTCGAGGGGACGGGGGGAAAATTATTTCGTACTTTTTACACGAGTGTACCTTTGACGCGTTGAAAACGCGCCCGTAAATACGGTACCGGTGGAGTACCTGCAAATTCGGCCGACTGAGGGCGGACGGGGCGAAAAGAGGCGCGGGGCGAGTTCGTCGGGGTTCATGGCGTGAAAACGTTTGTAACAGAGATGGGCAGATCTTTAATTATAACAAGATTATTAATGTATAATAACACAGAGACAAAGAAATCTCTGTGCAGTGATTTATTCACGATGTTTATTCGAAGGAAGTTATTCGAATAAGCTTTCATTCGTTCACCATAGAATATATGATACGATGATACATTTTATTCGAAATTTATCACGTAGATTAAATTTCTGTCCATCTCTGGTGTGTAACCGTGCGAGGGAACGACGATCGAACATAACGCACGCGCGCTTCGACATTACACCGGCGCGCGTATTAATGTTTAAAGAAAATGAGTGTGCGACGAACACTTCGGGGACTACGATTTAAACGAAAAAAAAAAAAAAAAAATTACCGGGAACGTTGTAAATAGTATAAATAGCGCACGCGCAGAAGTACGTTTAAGCGGAAAATAAAAGATGATATAATAGGTATAATGTGAAGAAAATATACATATAAGATATTATTATATATTATATATATATATATATAAACACAAGAAGTATATATATAAGATTATTATATATATTTACCGTGATAAGTGATAAAAAGCGGCGACGGGGACTCGCATAATCTCGCTGCCATTCGGATAGATGGCGTCAGCGTTTCGCAGGCGGACCACCGGGCCTTTCCCCCACTCAAATTCAGTTCAATGCATGCGCAACCGGCGGAGGTGTATCTCGATCAAACGATATTTGCAACAACTGACCACTCTATTGTCATCCATGCAGCTCTTCCAGAACGTGATTACGTACGCGTTGAATGTAGATAATTACAATCAATGGGACGCGTTTGCGGACTCGCAGCCTATTTTGAAGTTTCCCGCCCTTCTATGCTGGAGCGGTCAGTTGCTTCAAGCGAAGGTTTATCGTATGCAAAGATTAATAACGGTTGTATTTAACGGCACCAGTTTGCGTTTCCACAGTTTTAATATTTTTCAAATAATTTACATATAATTCAAAGTCACCCAGAACCTCGATAATTTTCTTTAATGCTTCATCTTTTTTATTTCTAATTTTTTATGATGGGAATTTATTCTATCTATAAAGGTAATTAATTTTATCTAAAAATACTTGCGATTGAAATCAATAGTGTCACTGGTAGTAGAAAATTGGCGCCAATTGTATGTCGTCAATGATCTTTGTATGTGGTAATCCGGCCTGTGTTTGTGATCGATGTTGGCGACACCGTCTCGCCAGGGTTGTGTTCTTAACTCCTTACGGGACAGAAGTTTGTATACTATTCTCTGATGTACGTTTGCACATGGATTGGAATATGTAGAAGCACGAAATAGAAGGCGCAAACGTATCATCATCGAGTATATTATTATTTACTATTTTATTCTTAAAAGAGAGAATAATGAAAACGTTTCAATTCTATTGTCCTATGAAGAGTTAATCGAATTGGGCTGGCGCGAAGACGTACGATTAAGTTCCTATTACACAATATCTAAACGAGAATTAGTTAGCAATTAACCCGGATTAAACTAATGTGCAACGACTGCCCGAGTGGGCCGCCTCGCGAACGCATAAGCGTCCTCGATTCTTTTTTTTATACGGTTATTATTATTATTATTATTATTATGATTATTATTATTATTATTACTATTATTAATATTGTGGTGTGTGTACCGTGGTCAGAAACATCCTATCTGACTGCGCCATCGTTTAAGATAATCGAGCACTTCTCGCGAACACAACTTAGGACTTTTTTACGTTCTATTAATCTCTTATGCACAATGCCACTGTTTACCGTCTGCGAAAATTCTTCCTTAAGGGCTTCCTTGAAGCTAGCCCACGATCTATCATATTTCTCGTGTCTCACAAATATCTTAGCGGACCTCTTTAACAGACGCTTTGCATATATGATCTTTTGGACACTTGTCTAACGTCTAACTGAATGCGTTAAAGAAAAACGCAGCCAAGCTTATTCTCTGCACACCCACGCATTCATTCATCAATCCCTTAAAAACTAAACAGTCTATGCTGTATCTTGTAACCTAAACACATCCTCGATGGCGCGTCATGGCGCCGATACCTCTTGACGTGTTGTCAACTTCGTCGCTTGACTTTCGACACCACAATATTATTATTATTATTATTACGTTTGTACTAAACACCCGCTGGACGCAAGAATGGTCTTCTTTCGTTCGGCGGGTTCGATGATATTGTCCCAGAAAACAACGAGGACGAGCGAATGTGTTACATATTGGATTGGACGGGAAAGTCTTTTCATTCTTCTAAAAGAGATTAAAATTAAATCGAAAGAAATATTCGTACTTTTTTTTAAATAAAAGAACGCATTAAATTATAGGTTATGTATACGTGCGTAAAATTAATCCTTTATTGCATCATGTGGAAATTAATTAAAAAGAGTTTTTCTTTTTTAAATTTTATTAAAGAGATTGCATAGGATTTGCACGTATTTTCTTATGGAAGTATCTTATTTATTGTTTAAAGCGAATATTAATTCGAGCAATTTTTTTTTTTTTTTGTGGTGGATAGAGAATATTCATGCAATAGAGGGTTAAAAAGAAACGCGTGATTCACGTAGACTCATCTGTCGATGAAAAGAAGAAGACTCTTCGTCCAATCCAATGGATCGGAACGGTCATCGAGACGAGCGAGTCCCATCGTAACCGCGAACCTAGGACAGGTGGAAAAAACACACGACACTGTACATTGTAAATAGTAGCGCGGAGAAGACGGTTACAGAAAGACAGAGTTAATTAATTAAAAGGAAAAAAAAGATGACGCGAGGAAACGAGGTTGCATCGAAATCGCGCCGGGCGCGTGAAGCGAATGCACGTTCCATAAAGGATCGTCGATTGTACGGGAAATAAGAAACGTTCGAGGCTAGAGATGGGCAAAATTCTTATCTAGATAAAAATTTCGAATAACAAATAACGGGCAAACGATCGTTTATCCGTTATTTATTTAATAAAAATTAGGGTTTAAGTTATAGAACCAAGTACTTCACAATGGGCAATTAAATAATTTTAATGTTCGATCGAATAAGCGTGACGAATAAATTGCTATACGCTGGGTCTTATTCGTTATCTAATATTCGAATAAAATTTTGCCCATCTCTGTTCCAAGCGACGTTGTACAAATTTTTATCCATGTGTGTCGTAGACTGTTCGAAATTACGAAGGCCATAGGCGTAACAACTTATTTGCGAAATAATTTATACGACCGCCATTGGCACGATTGTTCAAAAGACAGATTAGAGTGTAGGAGGTTCTCAAAAAATCCGTGATGTGGCGCTGCCATGCAAGAGAAGCTGTATATCTTCGTCTGGCACCTTTGCCTTTTCTTCTCTATCTTTGTCTTCTTTATATCTTTCGTCTGATCTGTCTTCGTACGAAGGAGAGTCATACAATAATGTTCCCAGAGGATGGTATGAAAAAGAATACAGAGTTCCTTCTGTCTCCTCCTCTGATTTAAGGAATTCGAATCTGTTTTTCATACTCATTCTTATTTTAATCTCTTCCTCTCTGTTTCGCCAGAATGAATTTTTTATCGTTACTGGTCTGTTCTCCCATCTCTCTATTTTTTCTTTTTGTTTATTTCTCTTCCCTCCTATAGAGGGGAATTCCTTCTCGTCTATATTGATGTCCAACTCTTCATTACTTCTATAGCCGAAACCTCTCCTTTCTTCGATACCCAATTCTGCTCTCACTATTTCTCTGGCCTCTATGTATGAAACGTTCTTAAACACCATAACCTTATTTCTGCTTAGAAAATATATTTTCTGGATTCTGTTTTGACTCCAACATCTTCCGTTTCCGGAGGATATTGGCGTCGACCTCTACTTCCATATCTTCTGCTTTCATGTTTCTCAATTTGGGAACTTTCGTTCCTAGGAGAAACCTTTTTTCCCCTATTGTCTGCATTATTTCCCTATGTTTCTCCCTGGTGGTGACCTAACCTCCCCAAGGAGAATTTCATTTTCCTCCTTGTCTGTCTATATTATTCTTGTTTTAGTCTGTACCTTCACCCACTTTCACTTCTCCAAAAATACAAATCCTATTTTACTTTTCCACCGGAATTCTCTTCTACATCACTCCTGCGCGCCCACCCGCCATTTTGAGAGCCGCCACCGGTCCGCTGCCATGTATAATAAGTTGTTACGCCATTGCAGGGCCTCTCAGAAATCTAATGGGGCCCAAGTTATTTGCCTTTCCAAGGCCTCTAGTATGTTAAAGAAATAAGTGTAGGTATATTAAGTGATGTTTTTGGTCCAAAGAGCGATTGTATTATTTTTATTTCCAATCTGCTAGTTGAACTTGTAAGGCTTTGGCTTGAAGAGTCTCCAATTACTACATCGTACATTAGTAAATAATTAGTTTGGACACGTAATTCAAATGAACTATTTACAAGATTCATCCTCATTTTCTTTAACTTCGACTGTGAAAAAATGTAGCAGCCAAACTTCACTCCATTTAGCATCGTCTTCTAGAAATCTTCTTGAGTTCTACCAAGTCAAACGTTATTCGAGACACTATGAAATCGCTTTTTGCACCAAAACTATTAACATTGCCAAACCATAAACTGATCACAAGATCGTAACAATTTCTTAACTGCCTTTTTGTAAAAATTCGGGGCCTCTACAAATGCGGGGCTCAGCTGGCCCACCGTCTATGACTCCTATTAGCTTCACTTCGCCTGAAATCGACGAATCCTGAGAGAGTACGTTCGCAATACGAGCCGTGTGTGCGGCCATTTTAATAGAGCTAGGAAAATTTTAAGATGCACGGTTGTATCTTCGGACGTGTGCCGATCACTCGATTGTAATCCGTATTCGTGTCATAAGGCCGCGTGTAAAAGTAAAACGAAAGAGAAAATAATGAATGAAAAACGAAAAAAATATCCTCGTCGCAAGTACGATACAGTAAAAAAGAAATACTGGATTGTTACTTTGCTCGAGCGTTCCAGCAAAATTTTATTTACGAATGCATAGATGAAAATAGGGAAAAAAGAAAAGAAACACAAACAAACGCGAAGGAAAAGATGCCACGAATCGCAATTACTCTAGTCCTAAGTGGTCCACGAAGCGTATGGTACAACAAGAATACACGGTTCTCGAGTGATTGGACACGTTTAGAATTATCATTTTTTTCGTCCGTTTCATTTTGTTTCGAAGTTGTGACGTTGTATTGCATACCGTTTTACCAAAATACCAACAAGCAGAAAAACAGCAGCAACAGACAACAAAATGGGATTAAACAAATGCATCGCAGAAAAACGATTAACCTGATGAAAAGTAAAAGAATAACGCACGATATGGACAACAACAACAAAAACTATCAAAAACAATAAAGAGTATTATTCTATATATAATAATGGTGTTATGATATTTTACATTCCCCTCCTTCTCGTCGATTAATCATCGTTTTAAGTAATTAATGTAGGTGTGAAATTTTATTTAAATTGCATTACTGATGACTAGGAAGGCTGATAGAGTTCCTCTCATTTCGATACAAGTTTTAAATTAGAAGATTCTTACATAAAATCTTAAGTTTGAATCAATATATATTTCTTGAATCATTACCATTACCATTTTGTTATGCAAGAGGAGTATTAAACAAAGTACAGTCAATCACGAACCTTTGTATAAACTGACTCGATTTGTTTGTCAATTACAAAGTTTGTTAGTTATTAAATGAACTGTATCAGCTTATATAGAAAGCTACACTGAAATACAACGATTATTTTCTCAATTATCTTTTTTAATTTTTCTTTTCCTCTTGTTAAAGATGGCGTGCATCGTTTGTTTAGAATTAATTGATCGCAATGGCTGCAACATTTTTTGGTACATTTCTAGTACTCTTTTTGGCGACAGGGAGCGTATCTTATTTCAAATTTCGATGAATCTAAACACTCATAAGTACCCTTTTTCAATAAATCAATCATTCAAATTTCGTTACATCCAGTTTAAAGCACGATTTCCATTCTGTGATGCTAGATGAAGCATCGGGCGCCATATTGGATTTCTCTCAACGTTGGACAGAACTAATGCACAAGCTCCATGCACGTGAGTCTGGTAAGTCGAAAAATGTGGAGAATTCATGAAAGAATCCCTGTATGAAGTTTCCTTTCTCGCATTTGGAATATCTAACATTCAAATTGCTGACAATTAACTTCACTGAAAGCCCTTTAGCCCCCCCAAGAGAGATATTTTGGCAAAAGTGTACGTAAAAGGACGTCGTCTATAAAACGCACTTTGACTGTTTATAAAGTTTTAAGGCCGAAACAGCAACACCGGGCCTAATAGCGGCATGCCGAGCGATACAAAGAATATTTTAGAAAAAGAATCGTGAGAAAATACCGCTTCTTCGCTTCAAACTGACGGCGAAGCCTGGTTGCTGTGGTATTTTCATGATTTGTATGGCAATATGGCTGCTTCCCTATCGCCCTGTGTCGAGATGTAATTATATTTAGTGTGTTTGTTTTTTTAATGTGGTAAAAATCGCGCTTATGCGCAGATGGATGCATGAGTTTGGTGTGTGCGATGTGCTTTTGTTTTTTGCTCTTCCTCTTTTGTTCTGCATTGTAAAATGGTGGTCTGCAATATGTGTGGTCTGTATTATTCTGTTCGGCTAAATTTTCCTCTATAAAATGCACTATTCTTTCTTTCCTTTTAATAAACAGTAAAACAAGAATTCTATATGTTTAACTTATTTGTATTCCTTACACACGAAGCGAGGTAAGATTACAACACCCTGTCCACTGCAGCGCTGCTGTCGTCTCTACTGCGGTTCTCGTCCAGCACGAGTCGTGCTCTTCGATCATACGTATATTGGTCTCTATTGGCCTTTGTTCGCCATGATTCAGTATCACAGTAAGTTTACACAATGCCCACGATCATATATTTTTCTTTTAAGTAGGCATCCATATATAGAAATTGGTAAAAAACATTATGTACGTGTAAACTAACTTCGATTGATTACAATACATTGAAAACATTGTCTTTTGCGACGATGAAAAATGTAGGTATATCTAATATGAAAGTAATAAGATAGGAAAAAAGCATACGTATAATGAAGTGTAAGTCTTATTTAAAGAGAATAAATGATAAAAGTGTTGTATTAAGGTGTACCTTTACAATAATTGTAAACACAATAAATGTTACAATAAATTACATTTATAAATATAAATTTAATAATTGAAAATAAGCAATATATTTATAAAAATATGTTATATTTGTATTTGATGTTTACATTAAAATTATTTCGGAATATGAGAAATTCTTAGAAGATAACACGATACAACAGATATGTATAGGAATATGATGATAAAATGATTATTAAACAGAAGTATCTAATATGCAAGATAGAAGTGACTAATGTCAGAGAAGAATAAATTATTTATTGTATTACGTATCATTCTGAGCTTGCGTTTGTTCAGTGTAACACACCTGTCATTTATAAAATAAAGATAATAATAGGATATAGAGAGTTCGATGATAATACTTATCGTTAATATTATTCAACAGAATATTTGTTTAAGCAATGATCGAGAATATGATTTTTATTTAGTATTAGTAATATCTAATATGTGACGTAGGTGTTCTTTCTCAACGGTCAAATGAATACTCGAGTCAATCTATTCTATCTATAACTATTGTTTGGAATAATTAAAACTTAATATCTCCGACCTAATTAAATCGCGGTTCAGAATAAGTATTCATTGTACACAGTAATCGTGAGAAATTTGTACATATTTTAATATTTATTGATTGGACCAACTAAATATTAATTTATGACAATAGTTATATTAATTATTAACAATATTTCTTTAAACAATGACCGAGAATATGATTTTGCTGTAATATTAATGTTTCGCGAAATATTTTCTCGATGGATCCAACGAGCCATCGAATCAACAACCACGCAGTTATTGTTTGTCCTTGTCCCACTCTTCTATAGCGAGTCGCGAGCCGCAAGCCGCGACCGATGCAGGTATACGAGGGGTGGGAGCTCATTTTTCGACGATCCTTCGGTCGATACGGATCTCGCGATCGCGCGTCCGTGTCTCGCGTCTTTCCTATTTTTGCGTAGTGTAATTTCCCTTAGTTATCGTGTGCTTGGTATTGCTTATGGGTATTGCTTAGTTTGGTTTGGTTAGCTTTAAGGCATGTCTCTAAGTTAGTTTTAAGGCATGCATGTACGAGTGTCTGTCCTCTACCAAGTAATTATTAATCAACTTCTTTTGCTTTGTTCGTAGGTCCATATTGGACTCGCAACTTCGTTCTCCACTTCGGTCACTATTACTTCATGTCATAAGTGAAGTGACCAACTGTGTGACTGGACAGAAAGGTCGGTTGCCGTCCTCCTGATGGATCTGAGTCGAGAGGGAGACAATCGGCACCTCCGGATCGGTCCTCTACTTTCTGCACCACGTTTAGTGAAGTCCAAGGCTCCCGGCGCAGTGCAGTAAGTCCAAAGCGCAGTGAGACGGGTGCAAGTCGGGTCCTATAGTGGCTCCCAACGGGGTGCAGGGTGTGGAGGACTGGTTCGGAGGCGTCGGTCGTCTTCCTCTTGAGTCAGATCCAACAAGAGGAAACGGGACTGACTCAGTAAGTCCAGTTTCATGGTCGCGGCGTGCGCGATTTCCATTTAGCTTCCATTTAGTTCAAATAATTATTTGGCAGAGTCAGATTTAAACTTTGGAAATCAAAGGGAGTTCGTTTTCTTTAATTTCCACGGTTTCGTACTTAGTATTAAGCTCGTCGACTCTACGTAGAGTATGCATCTATGTATGTATACTGTATGTAGAGGGAGATCGAAGGAAGTTTGATTCCTTCTATCTCCGGGTCTTCAGTCGCAGCAACCTCCACGTGGTGAGACCTGGTAATCGGTATTATTCGCGACGAACAATCCTTCGTCGCGAATAATAGCGAGAGCTAATGGCTGCGAAAGTGTAAAGTGCAATGTGTAAAGTGAGATTAGATTTAGTTTAGCAGGGCAACACCAAGGAGCCGTAGTTGGTATTAGTGGTCCGTAAAAGAACAAAGCATTTCGACAAGTCGTCAACCATAATCGATGGCGAAGGTTTCAGTCGTATAGGAAAAGATTGGAAGACTCTGTCAACGCTGAGAGTGTCTGTCGCCTACTACAAAACTAATACTTGATATATCAATTTATTACGACTTCAAAAATTTATGTTAAACAAACAGCAATAGTAAATGTAAACTTTAATCTTTCCTGTTATTATTTTTATTTTATAAAATTACAAATATGATACACTGAACAAACGCAAGCTCAGAATGATACGTAATGCTATAAATAATTTATTCTTCTCCGATATTTGTCACTTCTTTCTTGTATGTTAGATACTTCTATGTAATAATCATTTTCCTATACATATCTATTTTAGCGTGTTATCTTCTAAGAATTTCTCATATTCACAAATAATTTTAATGTAAAAATCAAATACAAATATAACATATTTTTATGAATATATTGTTTATTTTCCATTATTACATTTATATTTATAGATGTAATACACAATTACGCAGTTCCAGAAGTTCGCAAAGCGTTTATTGTGTTTACAATTATCGTAAAGGCACAGCTCGAATGTAGGCTGTGTATTATTCATTATCAGTTTTAGGAGTTAGTTAAGGTATTGGGGAAATGTAACAATAGTCTTCACTTATAATAAAAAGATATCAATTGCTTTATTGTACATGAATTAATTACATTTTTATCATAGTTAAAACATTTCATAGTTGGCAAGAAATTAGTCAGGTTTAGTAAAACAAAAGGGAATTTTTTAACAAATTTAGGCGCGATTCAGGAGCAACATACGCAGCATTAATTGCATTAAAACATATGTACAACATGTGTACAATATGCATTAGGAATATAAATAATTAACTATACATCACTTTATTATACAGAGATCATTCAAATTCTGTGCATGTAATATTTACACTGTAGGGCTGTATGTGTTGTTGCACTTCCTCCGCGTATTCTTGAGCTATGGGATTGCCTTGTCCGTGCAAAGCGACGTGTTTCAAGATATCTTTCTTTTTCGTAAAGACTTCGTCGCACTGTTCACAACGGATTGTTTTTGCATTATGGGTTTTCGTATGCTTTAACATATCGTTCTTTTGTGAAAACGTTCTACCACACGTGTCGCAGGAAAATGGCTTTTCCCCCGTATGAATTCTCTCGTGAACCTTCAGCGCCCCCTTGCGCGTGAAACTTTTATTACAGTACGTACATTTATGAGGTTTAATGCCGGAATGAATCTTCATGTGTTGATTGAGGTTACTGGAACACTTGTATCCCATTTTGCATACTTTACAAGCGTAAGGACGTTCTCCAGTATGTATCCTCTCGTGTATAAGACGCACCTCTTTGGACACAAGTGCGCCACCACAATACTGGCACACGTGTGATCTTTCTTTAGAGTGTACGGATTTTTTGTGATATATCAAGGAATTTTTACTAGCTAATTGTTTCCCACAAATGTTGCACTCGACGTTCATTTTGTCTCCTCTATGTATCCGCTCGTGGTTCAGCAAAACTGCCCGCGTTGAGAATATCCGGCTACAAACTTCGCACCGCTATATTGTTTTATCGGTGCTCTTTCTCCTTATGCTTTCAATGATATCTTTCTCCGTATGTTTTTTCCTGTGTAGCTTCAATTCACTCATCGATTTACACCTGTGTGCACAAACCTAAGAACACAGAAATACAATGATTTCAATACGTTAGTTTAAGAGTGCAGTCCGACTAACTTTTATTGTCAAATAAAATGACATCTTAGTCTTATTTTTATTGTATTTTTAGCGTGATTGAATTATATAACGTAATTTTGTTTGGCAATAGAAGTTACTTGGTTTGCTTTCCGCAATCAATGAATTGAAATCATTTATTTCCTTGGTCAATCTAAGTGATCCAAAAGGTGTAAACAGAATTATTCTTCTTAATTCTTTGTATTTGATGAAAAGAAACAAAAGTTTCCTCCGGAGACTTGGCTATGGCTAGACTGATTTTCACATTGAATACCTACACTACACGTGTATATTCCATCTCCATTATCATGTCGTTTGAGATGTGTATTCATATTTCCTTTGCGATTAAAGGCTGCTCCACATACAGGACAATTATGCTTGTTTCCACCATGGGATAGTTTATGCTGTCTTAGCTGTATTCTCTTATAAAAAGCTTTTCCACATTTCTCGCAAGAGTAAGGTTTGTTTCCATTGTGTTGGTTCATGTGTTCTCCCAAATGAAATCTGGAGTGTATATGTAATACACATTGAATGAGATAAAAATGACAATTCGTTTTAAAAACAGTTTATGACACGTTATGTATAAGTTCAAAAACGCTACCTAGATCTGAATGCATTTCCGCAAATATCGCAAACATGTCGTTTCTTTTTCGCGTCGTCTAAGTGAGTTCTTTTGTGACCTCTCAAGTTATTGGAGTGTTTAAAG
Source organism: Hylaeus anthracinus (assembly GCF_026225885.1). Classification (NCBI taxonomy): domain Eukaryota; kingdom Metazoa; phylum Arthropoda; class Insecta; order Hymenoptera; family Colletidae; genus Hylaeus; species Hylaeus anthracinus. The sequence goes on from NW_026534434.1 coordinate 35,146, forward strand.
CTCTTCCCGCATAAGTCGCATAGATAAGGTTTGTCGATTCTATGAGTGGCTTCGTGCACATCTAAACTGGACCATTTTTCGTAGCTCTTAGCGCACGTGATACACTTAAATAGTGGCTGACCCCCATGGCATTCTGTAATGTGATTTAATAAGTCCTTTTTGATAGAATAGATTGACTCACAGTGGCCACATTGTTTATTAGTTTCCACCATGGCACCGGTATTCGTGATAAGAGAGTTTTTAGAGGTATTGTCATGTTCTTTAGTCATATCTAACTTATCTGGACTTTGGCATTGTTTTTCTTGGGAATGTTTAGAATGTGTACATTTATGTTTAACAAAATGTTTCTCATCTTCAAAATGTTTATTGCAAACGTTGCAAGTCTTCGGAACTAGTTGAAATAACATTTTGTCGACATTGTTAGACTTTTTACTGTTTATATTACCAGTAATTTCTTTTTGTTTTTGTGGTATTTCCTCGTCGTCACATAAAATTTTGTGATTTTCAAAAATCTCTTGTGTTTTAAATGAATCTTTGCAATGAAAACACGTAATTTTATTGTCATCTGATGTGCTGCCGTTTTGATTACTTGTCATAGTTTTATTTATAGAACTGTTTCCTCCATTTTCTTCATGGTAGGATTCAATAAGACTATTTAATTCAGACTGTGCTTCTTTTCTTACATTCTTTGCAAAGGTAGTTTTCTGTGTATTAATATCTTCAAAATAACTCAATTTTGTTGTAATATCCTGACCCATTACTATTCCATCAACTTTAGTGGAAGATAATTCAATAGATGAACTAGGATTTATTTCATTTGTACACATTTCTTTGGCTATTTCCAAGCAACACTTCTTTGCTATTGAATTATATTTATTGTCATAGTTTAGCTACAAAACAAGACAAAAATAGTTTCCACTAAGAATTGTATGTTAAGTTATACACAAAATTTGTTAGTTACATTTGTAATATGACCTAAAATGCACTTACTTCTTCGTTAATGTCTAGAAATCTCTTTAATCTCATATCTGTCTTTAAAGAAGTGATAACAAGTGAATGTGCAATTTCCAATTTATCGTAACAGTTCATGCATAATTTCTGTGGCATTAAGTCTTCTATGTTCACAGTTATCGGTAGATGTAAACTTATTTTGTCTTTTAGTTTCAATTCAATGCCTTTTGCTGTAAATATTTCTATACCATCTAAAGATGGTTCTCCACAGATTCTGCATAAGTTTGGAAATTTAATACTAATATCCCTGTACTGATCTATCTCAGTATCCATATCACAGTATGAAAATACAACATTGTCTGCTATTTCATTTTGTTCTTCCCCATTAAAGATATCTTTAGAACCTTTCTTTGTTGGCATGTCTGATTCAAACAGAGTAGGAACAGCGTGTTGGTCTATTATAATAGGATCCATTTTACTTATATAATAACGGTCCTCTATGTGATGAGAACATATATAGTAATTCAGATGTAACTCTTTGTTAGATTTCATCAAAAGATCTGTTCTGCCACAATGGTGGGCCCATATTCTAGAGCTATAATAAAGTAATGCTTGATAATTTATGCAAGCATATTCATACCAATAAGTAGTACAGACATCTTATATAATAGTTTGACAGAAGTCTTATAAATTGCGGATTGTCAATTAGTGCGTCAGTATTTAGTGTGAAAATAAGACAGTATCTTTAAACGGAGTACCTCATATTTTTATGAGACTTACGTATCATCATTCGGAAAATTAATGAACATGACGTGTGTTGAGTCCTCATTGTCTGAAGAATATTTACAATTCTTTGCAGCACAAACAACCCTCATATTGTGAATTCTTAATTCAATAAGAAAACGTAAATTTATTAGTTAATGTACACTTTTTCATTACTATATCTCAATGTTTATCTTCGATATATCACAGGTTATATATATAGTTAACAAAAGGATGTGGCGCCATCTAAAATAAAACTCCCAAGTTTGTAGTAAAATAGTTCCAATTTTCAAACGCTAGATAGCGTTATGACATTCAGGATACCGATATTGTAGTTATTTGCATAATTTACATTTTTTTTGTGTATATAAATGTTTCTAAATCATGTCAAGTATAGCGTGCTATAATTTAAACTCACGGTTTTTAATTTATAGACTAAAATTAATGAAAAAAATAGGAATAGATCGTGGCGCCATCTAGAATAAAAAGCCCAAGTTTGTTGTTAAATAGTTTGAATTTTCAAATGCTAGATGTCGCTATCAGTTTTATAATTCATTGTATAACAAAAAATTAATATAAATATTGTAGTTTCTTTTGAAATGTTCACAAATTCAGTACTTTATACTCTTAGTGTTATTGGAGTTTCATTATTGAATAAATTATGCGAAAATTATACAATTTCGATGATCATAAGTCAGTGGCGCCTTCTAGCGGTTTTAAGATGAACTATTTTCACTACAAACTTGGGCGTTCTATCTTAGATGGCGCTGGCGATATACAAAAAATGAAATATATTTTGAATATAAAACCTTCCGCGTTTTACCACCTAATTGCGTGTAATTTCATTTAACATAATAAGAATGGATGTATACTGAGAAGCTTTAGAAGCTTCTTTAAAATTTTTAATTTTGCACTGCATCCGAAAAAGTTGCATTGTATTTAATATGCTGTATTTAATAATTTAACCAAATCCGTCAACAGCTGGTGAAAATAATGGAGTTTAAATAGATATTATTTCATACTTTTCACTGCATTTTCTTTCATATAAAGTAACTAGAAATTATTTCATACTTTTTACTGCAGTTTTAATGAAAAAATAGTTCGAAAGTGTTCTTCGAAGTCGGTTATATTTTTTTTTCCAAAAATTATTTTTCTCAGTAAAAGCTTTATCAGAGAGCCGCGTGCACATCCGCTCGAAAGGGCAAATGTTACGGAGGAGTGGTCTGATAGAAATTACGAAAACGGAGTGAAGTCATCGTACGTAAGATGATACATGGGGCAGACGTAATACAAGCTATAATAATACAAGCCCAAGAAAAAAGACATAAAGATTTTTGGAAGATTTAGAGAGAAAAACTAACGAAGATGTTCTAGAATAGTTACAAACACCGGTTACATTTTATAGATTACTTTTAACCTCCGACCCATATACAGTGGGTGTAGAATGTATTCGTACACCGATCAATTTCCCAACAAACTTTTCTGTGAAATTGTAGTTTCTTAACTTCTTTTTTTGTAATCAATGATATGTTACATATTCTAAGAAGTCTCTAAGGTAGATATAGTCCAAACAACATTTACTAGTTAATATAACTTGTAAAATTAACAAAAAGATGCGAAAAGTGGGTGAAAGTATAGAAGCAATAAGTATTTGTACGATTCTTATGACGAACCATTTACGGTAGAATTTGTAACATAAACACATTAGTTTATTGCTCCATGCGAATTAGAAAACATCAAATTTCCAGGAAAGTACTTTTAGACAGTTTTACGAATACTTCTTATTGCTTCAACATTTGTATCGATTAATTGTTTTTTTCTTGTTAATTTCGCAACTTACATAAATAGCTATTTTTTTCGTAATCTATCTATTCTAGAGATTTCGGAGAATATGTAGAATGTCATTTTTTATAAAAAAAATAAGTTAATAAATTACAGTTTTAAATAGTTTTTTTGGAAATTGATCGGTGTACGAATATTTTCTATACCCACTGTATTTCGAAACACTGCCACATGCAGAGCATAAGTAAATACTATCAATATCCTGTAATTTTAACAATGTAATTAGCGTCTAAAATTAAAAATACTACTTTTATTTTATGTCGTGTCATTCTTTGTAAACGAAATTCTAACAATAGAACACATAATATTTACTTGTAAAAATACGGAACCACTCCGCATACAATACGAACTACCCACCTAGTTTAAAGGAAGCGTGGAGCACAAAAGAAAACTTAAACAAAATAATCCAGCTACTTAAAGATGCACATATATGGACCAACATCTAACATTGGAAAAAAACCTCATAAGAAATTGTTGCTAATAACCAAAGGTTGACGCGACGTTAAATATGTAATTTAAAAAAAAAAAAAAATGGATTAAGGGGGTATTATTGTCTAAAAGTTT
>NW_026534435.1:0-39262 GCF_026225885.1 Hylaeus anthracinus
CGAACACCAATCATTCGAGCACAATCTTATTCAATTAATATTCGAATTAGTCAAATACTCAAACAGTATCGACTCAAATAATACCTATGCAACTAACCTTCCTATAGCGAAACATTCAAACAGTCCCTATTTACACTGTCCAATAACCAAATGCTACCTACTCAAATAATATTCGAGTAGACAAATATCTAAATAGTGCCTGTTCCAACAGTCAAACACACAAGTACTACATATTCAAATAGTAAAATATTCGAATACCTATGTAAGATACCTATATCAAACAAAGCTTCTTTCAATGTCCCTATTATTTCACAAGTAACCAACAAATGAAGTTCCTGAAGTGAACGAAGCCTGAAGTGTTCGAACACTCGAATACAGAGAAATTCGACAAGTAGTCCCGCCAGCTCGCGGTATCCAGGGGAAAGTACGAATGCTGATATAGTTCGGGAGTCTTCCACTGCGGAGGTTGCTAGCAGCGAGGCGGGTAAAAGTTGGTTCCTGCTCGTCGGTCGTGTCGGCCTGCTGTCGTCAGTCATAGGACGGGCTGGCAGGCAAGCGGGCACGGTCGTCCGTCTGCCTGACGAAGGGGGATTTCTCCGTTGTCGCTTCGACAAGCCAGACAAAAGGAACCGGGGCCGATAGCCGACTGGCGACCCTTCGACATAAAAGGTTCCAACCCTCGTTTCTCTCTTAGCCGAGGGTACATACGGGCTGTCCTACCCCAAATCCAACAATACGGCCCGCGGTTCCCTGGCTCGGGCTACTCGGGGGCAGACCCCGGGCCTGTTAAGCCAGGAGACCCTGTTAGGCGAGGCTGGATGGAGCCAGATCCTCCGAGCGTTTCATTGTCGAGATTCTACAACCGTCGTCCACGGCTGGAATTTTTGGTAAATAATCGGAAGGGGTAAAATTACGAACGGGTGGGTCCACACGAATTTATTCGAAGCGTTACATATTTGGGATTTAGGTTCTTTGTGGGTGGAGGATCTCTTCTAGCTGTAATTTAGAAGATAATTACGGTAGGTGTAGGATTTCTTTTAGGTAGAATTTAGGAAATTGTTGGAGATACATTTGTTTTGGTTAGTTGGTGGTGGACATTTTTGATGCTTAGATTTTTAGGTTGTATGAGGTCGTAATCAATTATTTAATGTAGCATAAATATATGAAGAATTGGATAAGAAGAATGGGTTGGAAAACTTTTGTTTAAAGGACTTTATTAAAATTGTAGATACTACGAACATAATTTTTGTGTGAATTTGTTTTATTACTTCCTATATTATTATAACAAGACAAATAACTTCAAGTATGGTGAAATAGAAATTCGATAGAGGTCTTATATAACCTCAGCAGTCAAATTCGAGTTATCCTTTAGTTATCCACCTAAAGGTCTAAGTACAGAGGATTGTTAATGTCGTCAGGTTCCTTAAAGACAAACTCATTTGTGCTCCGATGACGTGGTTCCTCAAATGCTGTCGCAGTTACTCTAGCTGGTCATGGTCGTTGTTTCTTGAAACTTCAGCTGCAGTTTCAGTCTACTCGACATTCCAAGGGTCCCCATCTTCTCAATATTGAACACCGTCATCAATTATATTAAAGTACAAGAATAGGTGGAGTAATTATATCTAATAACGAGCGAGGATGATTCTGCTAATCCCCGTTACTCGCCTCTTGATAAGTCCCACGATGCGTGAGTCCACAGAACCTGCGTGCATGACCCGATCCTCCACCATTCACGACACGCCCAGGATATACTGTTAGTCGGAGAAATTATGCCGAACGTCGTTGTTTCCCTCTGTGAAAGTATTCCACGTTATCCCCAGAACGCCATACTCGATTTCCAGGTACGTTGGAAGGCGTCTCCTCGAAACAGAATCATGAAATAAAAATATATTAACAGGAAGAGTTGTTATCCGCATTAAACATATCGTGGTCCCCTCATCAATTTTTGTCACGAATGCCACTGGCAGAATATAATGAAGAATTATAAAAACATTTCTTTCTGCATTTATATCTTCATACATTTAATTCAAATTCCAGTATCTTGCATCAATTTTCCCCATAAACATTATTGATTGTTTAGAGAACACTGTATCAATTCCTCAACCATAAAGTTGATATAAACAATTCTCCTGATGGGAGCGAATGAGTGTTTTGAATATATAAACATTCGACTGAAATTCTGGAATCCACCGGACCTTCATCGTCTTGGAACCTTCTAAATCGCGATCTTTGCGATTGCAGTGGGTGAACCCATCAGGCTTAGGACCTGTCCCGACCGTAGAATTCGGCAGACGCAAGAAAGGAGGGTTCAAAGAAGCGGTACCCAAGAGAGGCCCTCGCGTGATTCATCTCCCGCGTTATCGACCAATTGAGTTACTCCCCCGAGTTGCTCGTTGCCCCCAGCGGAGGATCGATAACATTTCGGGGGAGAATAGGGAAAGGATGGAGGGCAGCGGGGCAGTGGCCCCCTTTCTTTCACGAGCACCCACGTGTTACGGGGCAAAACCCCTAGATAAAAATTTTTCAGCGACGCATTCAAAATAAACAACTCATCCATTACTCTTCAATCGATCCAGAGCCTTCTGGGAGCTGAGTAAGGATCACAAGTTGACCCATTCAGCACCAAGCACGAGATATCTCGTAGGAAACGTTCGTGGAATAAGTTTGTAGTTGTTTGGGTCAAGAATCGATAAAAAAAGATGAATAATACTTCTTCTTAAACATCTTAATTTTTATATAATTTCGTATTATTAAAATACTAACCCAGGTTACAAATTCAATGTTAAAATTCAATGGCCACTGGATTAATTACTACATCGGAAAGTAGTATTAAAATTAGAAGTTGCAACATTAACTCACTTCTCACATGAAACAAAATGCCGTTCAAATGGGAGAAATAAAAATTCAAATTCGAATTCCACAAAGAAATATCTCACAAATTGGTTACCCATCATTAGAAGTAAATTGTGCCCACTTCCGGCTACCGCAAGCTTCCGTATACCTTTATGGCCGAGAGGTTAAGGACCTCCAGGTCTGGGATCACTTAAAGAAAGAAACAAACTCACGTGGTCTAAAATTGTCGATCATTTATGGCCCAGTCTAATATAGTCAGGTTGGCGACCATGAGAGCCACTGGCGATCGGGCCAGGTCGAAGGGAACCTTTCAGAGGATCCCCCTGATGTGCTCGACGTCCGACCCTCGTCAAGGTGTAACATCGAGCCATCCTGGCCGCGCACGACGACGATCAGCATTTTCTACCTGGGTCCAGGTAGATTTGGTAGATCCTCGCAAATGGACGAGGACACGGTTCCGTGGCAGGCATATTTTTCGGGGGGGGGGGGGGGGGGGAGTTCTTGCTGAGACACGCCTAACAGGGGAACTCCGTGGAGTTGGATCGTAAATTCTCGTACTGGGTTTTCAGGTTATGAAGTTTCCCTCGGATTAAGAACTTGAGGGTTGCGTCCTGGGGGCCTTGATTAACGCTAATCGTACCCCCTCTTCAGCAGCAACAGGCTCGAGGTGCATTGTAAACGGATTCTTCGCGGGGGTGTCCCAAAGGGTGATTTTTGGATGGTTGGAAGTTGATGTCAGCTATGGAGGATAATATGTTGGGTATGTCACTCTTGTGGTTTTCTTCGGAGTAGTCCATTGTTTGGATGGTGAGTTCTTAAAACAAATAGTATTTTATATTTGGGAGTATCTTAAAATCGAAATTAATTCTAGTCGTGGTAACAGAGTAGTTTATAAGTACCGATACTATAAGCTAAATATATATTATAAATATATAATTATTTTACTATTATGGTGAAATATACACCATATAAACATACCAATTTAAAACAGTTTGACATCCATTGTATACGAATACAAAATTATTTTACTATTATGAAAATATACACCAAATAAACATGGCAATTTAAAACAGTTTGACGTGCATTGTATATGAATATAATGTATCTTCCAAGCAGAATGTTTACATGAATTGAAATTATAAAATAATACACATTATATAAACGTGTTCAACCTGAACAATCATCTTTAAATAGACCACTTAAAAATAATCTTACCCCCAATAAAAAAATATACAATATAAATGCTATACAAATTTCTAATACATTTATATAAATCCTACCACGTACATTTCCCATGACTACTTCAAATTGTACGTAATCAAAATTCAAAGTTGAATTTAATCTCCTGACAATTACCAACAAGTTGGCCAGCTGAGATGTCTGAGAAGTAGTGGACAAGTAGTGCGAAATTAATTATCACGGATACGCATTTATTGACTCTCGTCACTTACTTTCGAGTTGACGTTCCTTTCCCTTGCCGAGGGGCCTGGATCGCGTGCTGGGAATCGTCACTTGGTGGTCTGAGGACAACATATGGTTTGGTGCCGTAGACTCTATGGAATACTCGGTACTATGCCGGCGCGATCAACGATACCTTCGTCTTCGGGCAATTTGAATCAACCGAGGGATCAGGTGCTTTCCCATAGTCGTAAATGGAATTCTCTGTGATATGTCACCGCCTGACGCCGAATGGTCGCAGCATGAATCACTGGAAGGCGGGAAACGGTCAAATATCTGCTTTCACCTGCAATCGGGCATACAGTTCGTTGATTATTATTAATTCTCATTTTTAATGAGAAAGAATTTATATTAGAGACTCGAGTTAGGTAACCATCCCTTTTCAGTGTTTAGATTTATGTGGTTGACTTGTAGTCTTTTGATAAAAATAAAAATTTCCACACTTTTCCCACTATACCTGCATGATTGTATTGGAATTCAATTGGGGAGGTCTTCCTGATTAAAACGAGTACAAACACGACTATGCTCGGATTACTTTGTGTTATGCGTGAAACAAACACTTGTAAATTTCGGAAATATGAGTGCCTCCGAATATGGCCGTGTCTGTACTCATTTTAATCGTAGAAATCTCGCCAATCCATTAATAACACTTTCGTGAAGATATCATGAGAAATATCCAACACCCTAGCTTTTCAAGTGAAATGGCTACTTGCGAATACTAGTGCACGTAATACTATTGCAAGACTAGTATTGTCTGATAGTAAATCTTCGTTAATTATAAAATAATTATAAAATTTGAATTCCATCAACAATTTCTTCCACTGGCCAAAGTATACATGCGCTCGTTAAGTATAGGTTAAGGCGGATTCGCGTATTCTCGGCTATTTGTCAAATATCCAGGCAAATAGTCGAACACACGAGCATGGCACTTGCCCAACGCTGTCAGTCCACATGTTCGGCTATTTGTCCAGCGTCGGACAAGTAGGCGAATAAGTGGAGCAGCCTTTAGACGAAACCTGCACGTTTGCAGCTCGCGTCGAATGCACCTTGCGACCGGCCCACTCGTAAGCGGCTGCACTCGCGAGCGCACGTTACAGTCGCATGTGTATTATTTACCGTGGCTGGTGGAGGCACCTGCGACCACCTAACCATCTTATTCCCTCTTTCCTTCTTTGACTGTCCTACGATGGCGATCGTAAACTTCAGACCACGCGCCCACTCGTCTGCGCGAACAGGTTTCACCCGTGTTGCGATTCCTCTGCCTCCTGCTTCATCCCCCTGACCCTTCTACTTCTTCCTTTTGGATGCTTGGTGGATAATCCTCCGTATGCAAAAGGATACAGACTATTTTGTGGTGGGAGGCGTTGAGTTTAACAGAAGTCCTGGGTGATAGCGTTCTCCATGATTGTTAGTGTTGCACTATAATTGGGGGAGGAATTTTAAATTAATTGGTGAAATAAATGAGAAAAGTGGGAAGAGATTATTAAATTAGGTGAGTTACTTTTAGAGTCACCTAATCATTCTTATTTCGTATACATGAACATGTTATTAGGTTGTTCCAAAAGTTTCTTTCGTTTTATTAATAAGTAATACATGCACAATATTTGATGTTTTATGTTACATTACTGAATTCTGCACGATTCATTTTGCTCCATTACTGTTACAACATGAATATCTATGAAATTAGATTGTCTATTTATAGAAACACGACCACAGAAAATAATTGAGTGCAACTCGCGAAAGAAACTTTCGGGACAACCTAATACATAATTTGATATAAAAGTATTTCATATAAAAATATAAGTTTTATTTATATGTGTAATTGAACTGCTCTTAACTGTACATAGCTATTTTTCCTTATATCTTAACACAATTCGTTATATAATTTATTCTGTTATGAATTTGTTTCTGTTATCAATTTGTTTATCATATATTGTAGAAAAAATGTATCTAGGTATTACCAACAACTGTCATTTGCCTCCTACGTCTACTATGTATCTACTTTCATCTACGAAAAATTTGTTAGAATAATAGACGGAAAACAATCAGTCGCACACATCGGTGGTCGCCACTCGTATCAGAAACGAAGACCGCGTTTCCGAAAGGGGTCAGCGAGCAGACGTGTGACGAACGTCATACCCTGGAAAACGCGTGTCGCTGCAGCCCGTTTCAATTTTTTTCTTTCTTTTTTTTTTTATTCCACGGTCGGGGGATCGCGGCGGGAAAAACAATCCAGGATAATTGCACCGTTCGAGTCCTGTCGTCGCGAGCGATCAGTCAAGCCCCATCGATGCCGATGAAATTATCAGAAATAAAAACGAGAACCAAGAGGATTCCCCAACGCCGAAAGGAATATTCCCTTCTATCTGCGGTTTCGATTCAATTTCGTCGGATCGACGGTCGCGTAGCGCGCGTAAGCGGGAAGATGCTGCGTTGAAGAAAAAAAAAAGAAGAAAAATAATAATGATAATGGGGAAAAAGCGGCCACCCGAGGGCAAGGGGAGGAAAAAAGTGCACGTGGAAGGGGAGAGGGTTCCATCCCCTCCGGCCGCGGGCTTCCGCGCACAAGGGTTGCCCCGTTGTCTGCCATATGGCCCCTCTTTTTGCGTCACCCCTGTACGGCTTTCTTCCCACACGACAAAGGTAGCCACCCACGTGTGCGTGCACGTGCGTGTTTTACAGCTGTACGTGGGTCAGCGTGGCTCGGAAAGTGAACAATCTTCGTTAAAACAAAAGTGAACAGCGAACAGAGCCGCGAAGTCAGGTGAACGCTCTCTCCTATCTCTTTCGATTGGCGAACGCTGGATCGCCACCTTTCTTCGACACTTTCCCCGAGCGAGTGGATCACGGATGAATGATCGTTTTCGCCGGGTCGAATTTCTAGCTACTCGGTTTGCAGCTACGTTTCGACTCTAGGAAGGTTTGCGAGTAGTGGATCTTATTAGGTGGTCAGTTAGGGGACTAGGTTACATACTTACATAAGCTAAGAAGTGATAGTTTGATGAGGATGGCTTGTTACCGATGGTTTTGTTTCGTCTAGTTCAGATCTATAAGTTGGAGTCGATGAAGAATGAGGATCCTGGTTTAATAGTGACACTATTAATCCTTTGAGTAATTATGTTGTAAAAGTCTTCTGTATAGTTAAACCTTAAAATATTCATTGCTGCAGAGAGAAAGTACTGGAAGTCTCTAAACCATGAATGATCCAATGATCCTGGTCTATTGGAATAGTTCTACTAATGTAAATAAAATTGATTAAAGGAAAATTCGATTTTCTGTCTGACATTGCAATCAAATATTTCTTCAACGAATTTCTATTCCTTATGATTAAAACACGAGTATAACTCTTTTATAAGTTTGTCCACTCTCCGCAACAATTCATTTCAATTCACATTGAACCGAATACGTTCAATAGGAAGGTACATATTTGTCAGTTTTGCTTATATTTCAATTACTATTCAATCATTTCAATTACCATTTCAATTATTTCAATTATTTCAATTATCGTGATTGAGCTCCTCTTCCATTCAAAGGACATTTAGGACCGGGAGGGTTAAATAGATTCGTTGGGTCCCCGCGCCTCTTAAAAATAGCACCATCCCTCAATCGAAGGTATTTATTTGACGAGAAAGAGCTGGAAGGAAGAAGACTCGATTCCGTTCGTTCTGACACGAGCCGCTGCATCCGGCGTGTTCTCTCGGACCAATTAAGGCGTCCGTAGTCCCCTCAAGGGCTGAAATATCGCAACTTCGTTCCCGATCTCTTTATTTCCACAGGCCGACGCTAAGAAGCCAACTACATTTCCGTTTCTCTTCGTGCTCCGTCTCTCACGATTTTCCATCCGTTTCCCCTCTTCGCCTTCTGTCTTCTTTCCCGTCTCTTTTCCTCTCCGCAGTTCCTGAGCGCTCGGGGTGCCGGGACCCTTCGTTTAGGGCACCGCAGATGCCGTGCGCCCTACTAGATTACGCCATAGCGGTTCTCAACCGAAGAACCGACGACATTGTGGTAGAACAATGGCAGAGGTAAATAAGACGTGCACAAAGAGTCGATGCAAGCTATTGCGAGGACTCTAGGATATTGTTTTTTTTTAATTAAACACTAGTGGAGTGGAATGTACTCGATTTTTTTATTTTAAGTGAAAGTATACGTGGTTATATTTAAGTCTGATATAATTATGTTAACGGAAAGTATTTTGTTACTAAAAACTTGTAGGGTTCATTTTAACACTTTACCGACCGATAGCGTTTGGACATATATGTACTTAAATTCAATAATATTGTGTATTTTCATAACATTAGTGTTATATTATATTATATTATATTATATTATATTATATTATATTTATATAATATTTCATAATCCACATATTAATGGAAGCATACAATGGGATCGTGCTATCTCAGTAATAAATAAGAAAGTATTGTTTGCCATAGAAAAGAGACGATTAATAGGCTACCGGTCGGTAAAGTGTCAAGTCCTTTAGATTTATAACATTGTCTTAATAGATACACTTGTCTTAATAAATAAAACCAACACTTAGTAATTTATTCATGAGGTCTATTTAGCTCACCAATTAAATTTAAGTTCCTTCCTCTTGTAACATTCAATTTTGTTGTTTATCGAATAAACAGTTGTTTATATTCTGTTCGTAATTTAAAATTTTCCATTTAAATAAGAATCTCGTCCATCTCTGTTCTCAACCCACCTAGTTGGTCCCTCTGGGGGTAGAATGACCGATTTCCTGATCGTGCCGACAAAGCACAGCTGCGAGGGGTTCTGAGAACCGCTTGCACGGGGGAAACAACCCTCCCTTTTCGGAGACCTTCCTTTATTCATCCCCTAATGTAGGACCGACCGGCGCCGTAGGTTCTTCTACGGTATATAGGGTAGTGTATTTATCGTGAAGGTTGTACATACGATGTGCACGTCTACACAAGAGTTTCTGTGTACGTGTAACCGTACGTTTAATCGCAGTTCAAAATAAAATACAGCGCATCTTTTTCTACTTTCCATTCTTTCGTTATTAATTAATGTTCCTCGCGAGCAAAAAATGAACTTTATTATAATATTTCACAGATCAAATCCTAGAATTAAACACGTATATTTGCCAGGCGATAGCATTGTTTTCAATCGAATCTACATCTCACAATCACCTTCGGGATCACTGGAAATATGAATCACCGCGTTTTGATAGATTGATAACGGGAGAGAATGGAGCCCTACTTGTTGAACTCCGTTTAAATTAGGCGAACTGTCCCATCGGGGATCTACTCTCCCTTGCATTCCCCCAAGTATGCTACCCTTCGTTAATTAAAATTAGGAATCAGAAATCTCATATACTTTACACACCACAAAAAGAAGATATGTGTATATTAGGTTGTCCTGAAAGTTTCTTTCGCGAGTTGCACTCAATTATTTTCTGTGGTCGTGTTTCTATAAATAGACAATCTAATTTCATAGATATTCATGTTGTAACAGTAATGGAGCAAAATGAATCGTGCACAATTCAGTAATGTAACATAAAACATCAAATATTGTGCATGTATTACTTATTAATAAAGCGAAAGAAACTTTTGGGACAACCTAATACATATATACACACGTATGCAAACATCTTCTGCGGTAAACGGAGAAATAAGATTTAATATAATATTGTATTACTAATAATAAATAGCAAATATTCGTTTAATTTTGGGGGGGGGGATGTTTTTCTTTGTATAGAACTCTCGTACATGTCGTTATGTGTATATTCGCGTGGAACATATTTATTGTAACAGCTCGACCGTGGCACACAATTACCCATGCGCATACTAGTCGCTGCATTTTGCGGTTGCAAATGTTGCATTGCGGCGCACTGGTATAAACACTAACACGCAATAACAAATACTTCAAGTAAACAAATAGCCCAAAGCCATAATGGTATTAGAAACGATAGAACAATGAATTTAAATCTATAAATAGATAGTAAAGTATAATGAATGTTTTCTCCAGTGAAAATTATATTAAAATTATAAAATTCACAATTCGATGGAAAGATATACAATATCATGGATTAATCATAATTAGACTGCGGATCTTTATGCATTTATAGGAAATTTGAACGTGCAAGAAACTACAAAATGCAAACAATATGTAAAAATATAAAAAAACATTGAAAGTTCGTGTTGTAATATTTGTAGAATAAAATAAATTCATATTTAGGTTCAGTTTTTGTAGGCACGTTCGCGAAAATTTTATTTTGTATAAAGATCCGCAGTCCAATCATAACAAATGAAGGAACAAGTAGCTTCTAAAGGAATTCATTCTAAATTTACGAATTCGAGTGTATGAAACTATATACATGTAAAAAGAATATACCAATTTTTTGTTTAAATTGGGAATACGAATTTGAAATTTGAAAGAGGCGGTTGCGTCAGGAAGCGCGCGCCGTCGAATTTTTTGAAGTCCGCGACGAGCGCAACACGCGAGTCCTTGAAGCCTAACTGGCTGCTCCCCGGCAATCTTATCCGCTCGACGAGATAGCGCGGCGCTAATCTGCCGCGGACTTTACACCGTTAAAGCCAAGCGTTCAGCTTCCAGGATCGCGAGCCGCGAAAACGCTCCGAGAAATTTCATCGCGAGACGACGTTCTTGCGTCACGTTGCGAAATGAAATTCGACAGTTACGTAATTCACCATCGATTTCGTAAAATTTTCCTCGTGCGAAACGCATAAACGAACGGTGATTACAATTTTCATAGATCATGTCGAAAAAAGTACACAAACAAAGACGAATATGTACTTTATTGTACCTTACCCTAAAATCGTTTTATATTACTTGACAAAATTAAAAAATACGACTATATAAAAATAAGTGAGATAGTTCAGTCAATATGACGAGGACAGAATAACAGAAGACGCAGAAGCTGAGAATAGGGAAAAATTCTATTTAACTTTTCAAAAAATTGCAGAAAATAGTTTAATTATTCCTAGACTGATTTTGCTCAGATGAGCAAAGAAGAAAAGATTGGATGATAAAGTACCCTCTGCATATGCAATTCTTACGTAATTTGAATCCATCGATATCTTACAAGAAATCGTGCACTTTCATCATGGAACAGTATGGCAGAGCATGATACCTATAAATAATACTTTACCTGCGTCAGTGATAAGTAGATGAATAAAAACTAGCTCTATTGAACAGCATTACTCGACTGGAAAGTAATACGCACGATGCTCGTCGTGTTCAAATGCAAGATTTTCCGGCAACAATAATACATTTGAATAAAAAAATCCGCAAGAGAGCATAAACGCGTGAATCATCGATTAAAAACATTCCACAGGGTAAATGTCATTTATTAACCTTCTATTTCAATTATCTTTACTATATACAAAAATAGAAATAAAAAACAAAGTACTTCAAATTTTATTATAATAAAATTACAGTTTAACAAATTTAATATTAATTAGTACAAATTAAATAATACTAATAATAATACTAATACTTTAATACTATAATAAATTTACTATATTATTTAGTCCAACTATTTTAAGTAAAGTACATCTTGGAAGACCACTCAAGATGATAGTACGCCATACAAAAATGTTTTTTAAACTAGGCTAATTGCACAGATACAAAAATTGCGCGACGAACCACGGGAACATGTTGAATAAATTATTTAAAAATTCCCGTCGGAATTACGCTCGATAATCTTAACACGGTGGCCTGTATCGTACGCGTTATTGTTTTTTGGCCCGATAGCGTCGTGCGCGACGTCGTTTCATAGTTGGCGATCTCGCCGGCAGGCGTCGCGTCGATCGAGTCCCCTTTCGAAAATAACACACGGCCGGTTGACGTCATGTTGTCATGACTGCCGACTGCCGGCATCAACGTCGCTTCGACGTCGTTCGTGCTGTGCCGAGCGGCGCAGAAAATTCCCACCGATACCACTCGTTTGCATTCACACGCTACACAGTTGCAAATTCAACGCGAACTTAGGTTAGGACTATTCGTGGCGAGTCATGCGACGAGTCACTACGTCACAGAGATGATACAGTCCGAATTTTTTAGAAAATCGATTTATCTGAAGCTATTGCAAGGCATTGTCGATAATAAAATTATTGCTTGATTTATTGGGTAATTTACACATGGTTTTCGAGGAAGAATGGACACTTTCTATATATATATTTATATCTAGGGATATTTAGAATCTAAATACTTAGAGGGATCCCTGAAAGCATAATATGTATATACTTCTGATGAGAAGTCATAGAGACTTCATCAGTTGTAGGTAAAATATGAAATAAAATAATTTGAATAATGGAACTTTTTATGTGCTTAGAATATTCCCAGTTGTTCACAAAATAAAATTGTTAAAATTGAATGCATTACTACTGATATTTCTGTATTTATAATAATCAGAAATGCTACGTATTGTCAACATCTAGGAAATTGATTTTTCGAAGTCTACTATAGTGACTTCGATTCTACCATTAATTTTTCACGGAAATCGAGCATACATCCCCAATATGCTGATACTCGCGAACAATAGCGTGGAGGTACAGTATCGCGAAGTCGCTACGCCACTCGACTTTCCTCGTATCGTTATCTCTTTCTTCCTTCTCCTTTTTTTTGCATTCGAACTTTGAATGCGTTGAATCTTCGTATTCTGTTTTTTCCACCGCTCGACTTCGGAACTCTGACCGAGTTGCTCGTGTCCCCGCAGTTGTACGACCGAATTATTGAACTAACCTCCAAAGCAACTAGTGTCTTCGACCGTTTTATATACAATATATATATATTTTTTTTTGTTTCTCTCTTTTTTTGGACACGTATAATTATCAGCATTGCCAACAATTTTCAAATAATCGAATTGAAAACGTGGGATCCAAATATTCGATCTTATACGACCGTATGGATGTATTCGCGCACGGTTAGCGTACACGCATATAGCTTAGGAATGTACGACGCCATACAGTCGCTGGTTTTATCTACGGGGCTCCAACTGGCTCGAGCACGGCTTCGTGTGTGTTCGTTCGCTGGCTGGCTAGATAGCTTTGACTCGTGTAGCAAACATTACCTCATCGTCAGGCATAGCCGGATCCACCGCGAACCTTCTCTACTTTTGATTCTTTTCTCGTGCTTCGCCACTGCTCGTGACGAGTTAAACGAAACCGAACACGCGCTATATAAAACATTTTTACCAATCACGGTTAGAAAAATATTTACCTTCAAACCGAATCTCGTCTAACACGCAAATAAAGATACTCGACTCGTGAAAATGAAATGTATTTTAAATATAGAAGCAACATTTTTTAAAAAGAAAAATAAATGTTATGACTACAGTGTACAGTAAAGGAATATAAATATAATATAAATATTTTAAATGCAATAAATGAATATCATGACTACAGTATATAGATATTTTAATGAATATAAATATAAAATAAACGTTTTATTGTGCACATAGATTTTTTTCCCTGTAGATACTTTATATTTGATTTTCGGGACATTTAAAAGTTTTTTCTAACGGTGGACAGAATTTTCCTTGCTTTTATGAAGAATGACGCAAAAGCTAGCTTTGTTAATCTTCTCGAGCGTACAGTACAGCTCGTCCAGATAGGCTTCACGCGGTGAACATTATCTTATTGCGGGCGCAGTCGTCATGAATCTTTTCTAGTTCTAGTACTTCTCTCACGTTCATTCCATTGACCCACATACCCGACGATAAACCAGGAATTGGGGCGATTTTGTTTATAGAAATTCTCTGCCATGAAATTATACGTTTCGTCCACGTGACACATTTATTGTGACGTTTCACTCTGGGCGCAATTTCGCAAAAGTAAATTTGAAATACGGTGGTATGTTAGTATCCTATGAGTCTTATAATTGATGATGTATTCAACACAAGCGTTTCAAGTTTTTGTACGACTTGTAATGTTTTGTTTTCCTTCTAACCGACTTATCTAGCTGTTTTTTTACAGCTTTACATATTTCTGTAAGAGTAGTTACATACATAAAATGAATCCAGTGATAATTTCCAATGTATAAATATATATTTCTTTAAAACAATTTGCTTTGATCCAACTTAAGGGGTTCACTAAAAGTTTTTCTCCGAAAGGAAGTACAAAATGCTAAAGGATTGGAAGAGATCTCAACTATTCTCAAGCGATGAAGCGTACGAAACCCGTGCATTCTTTAACGGAGAACAATTTTCATCGATGCGATTGAGTTGCTTGAAACGGCAGCGCGAAAAGTCTAGAGAGGGTGAAACGAACGAAAGCGTGCTTCCTCTTTGAATCAGTGCCACGATCCTAAGTAAGGCGAGGTTCAAAAGATTCTTGGACAGAGAGTTGGGCAAACCGCAACCCCTGAAAAATTTCGCGTGAGAAACAGAGAGAGTGGCGGAACGGGGCGCGCTTCGTGACTTTGATTTATGGGCAGTTAAGAACCGTGCATTTCTGCCACACACAGCTAATCCGTTACGCGGGTAACCCCCTGCAGCAACCACCCGGTGGTCGTCTCGATTCAACAAGTGCCCGGACCATGTTTCGCAAACATCATTCGCAGACGACGGGAAATTCTCGACCACGACGAGTGAAGTCTTCATCTCCCGCGTTGTGGCTATATAGATACCCACTTTCTTTTTAATCGATAATCATTGACGTAGCAAAGCAAACGCTGCTCTAATTTAGCGTTGGTCCTAGTGATTTTAATGAAAGTATAAACTTACTATGAATATATTAATGCATAAGTTTTGGTATATGATTCTTAAGACTCGTGACAATATTCCATTCTCAGTTAGGTCGATTATTTTAGTTTTAATTCCAACAGAAACTACCCCATAGCTACAAATATTCCACAAATTAATAATTTAATCCAAACGTGGAGACCAAACCGATAACAGTTACTCTTACGGAGAAAGTATCCGTCGACAAGGTAGTCCGGCTCGATTGGTAAAACAGGTCCACCCAGCGGACACAAACTCGGATAGTCTCTAATCTAACCTAGACCTCGTCGCCCACATATGAATTCGAATTTCAGCGAATATTCACGTATTAGGGCGAAGTGCATCATCGTTTTTCCGCGACAAATAAGGGCAAGCATCGGGAAAGCTTCGATCGTTTAAAAAAAGAAGTACTTTCCTAAGGAAACTGCGTTTTCACCGTGATGGAAGGCGAAACCAAGCTCGCGGATCTGATCCGTCATTGTTTTCCCCACGATTCCGCGAATCGACTCTCTGAGAGCTTCGGGACTGGTCGACCCTGTTGGAAGGAGAACCTTCGCGAGCGAGTCGTATTCCAAGTAGGCCGCCGTGGCGGATGTACACTGCCGAGTTGAGATTGAGTCGTTGGCTGCTGGCTCTGCTACCGTGTTGCAAGTCATTTTCAAGAAGATATTCTTCTACTACCCAAAACTTTAGTAGAAATTGATTTAAGAAGTTTAATCTAATACATTTGTAACAAATACGTTTATATTCAATAGAATATTTTTATAACGAATACTCTAACCTTAAATCTCGATGCTTAACACATTATCTAACACCTTTTGCAAGGAAATATACATCTTAAATTCGTGTGAAACTTAATGTGAAATTATCCTCTCTGCCACGACAAGCCCAGAACTTAATCTTTTAAGTCTACGTGAGGCTTAAGATTCTCTCAAGCGAGAAGGACCGCCACCTACTGGTCAGTTCGATAATCAGCGCGATCATAACCTGAAAAAGCCTCCCATGTTTCATTTTTCCAGCAGAGTGTGCATTGTGCTGTACAAGATTCATTTAAATAGAAACCTTTTCATTAGGTAACGTTAAGTTCTATTGCCGTAGCAAGACGACGCGTTTGTTTTGCCGCACGCGTATCGTGAGCGCTCGGTATCGTCTCCGATGGCATTGCTCGTTTCCTCGGAACTTTTTTCCCCTCTCCTGTCTTGCCAGTTGCACACGCCGCTCTTCGACTTCGCTGTTAACAACGTAACGCATCGATTATCTGTTTAAATGACGTCGAAGCCGCCGTGCGCCTCCTACCGCGGTTTCCAACTTTCCGCGGCTCCTTCCATTTCTGCTTTTTCTTTCAGTCTTTTTTTCTCTCCTTCTTCTCTCGTCTTTTTCGCGAAATCAAACCGAACGTCATGTGCTGACCACGTGTATGCGACGAAACGACGAACGCGTCGGTGGTGACATCTCGCGGCGTTTCACGCAACCAACCGCGCGCTGTCAGCGGTTCTCATACGCAGAGGAGATTTTTACCTTTCAAATTTTCTCCGATATCCCCCTTCTTTCTCTTCGCCCCCTCGGGGCTCGCTCGAGCAAGCAAGGCTGGAAGGAGGAGCGATTATTTACTTACTTTCACTCGCACGGTCGCCGAATCGGACTCCCGCGGACGTAAATCATCGATGTCCACGTGGGATCTAATAGATTCATTACGTTTTAGCGAGCTTGCTTATCGCTTTTTATCGATGTTCGTAGGAAGATCGTGTTAGAGGTTATTCGTTGACCAAAGTTGAACTGTTCTCCATTGATTTATGGCTATTCGTGTGTTACCATTTTCCAACATGGCGGGGGATAGGATTCCAAGCGTAGAAACTTCTGACAAATTTACGTGTAATAATATTGTTTTAATATTGTTTAAATAACATAGATTATGTAATATTATCGATCTTTATATTTCATTTCATGTGTAAATACCTACATGAACGTTGAATAAGTTTGAAATTTGGTACCTCGAATTTTCCACTTATCTCGAAACGAATTGTAATTGGGTGGAGGAAAAATAAGAGAGACGGAAGGAAAATGAAGAGCATTTCACAAGGGGCCCGCATGCTTGCTGATTGAGCCCATGAGTAACAACACTCCTCTGTCCCCCCATCTCTGCCTATGCCCACTCGATCATCCATTCCGACGATGACTTCTTTCAGTTCGGGGTAGGGAGACGCCTGACGTCATTCTCGAACGTCTGTCAGCGAGCCGACCCTCTGAGTCATGTCGTTTTGCCTACTCTCCCGCTTGTAATAGAGTATCGAGACTCGGCGAGATCTTTCGCTGGCATGTCGCTAAAACGCCCTCTAGTTCCTTCGGTTTATCTTTCTCATGACTCCAGTAATTATTTCTTTATTAAGTAAAACTAAACGAGGAAGCCTCCATTTCCAAAGCATTCGATAAATATTCTTTTAAAAATAATCAAGAGTTTCTTTCCTTCCAACAAGTTACTTCGACTTCATTACTTCCTTCTCCAGTTCTACAAGTTATTGAAGTTAACCAATGTCTTCTGCAAAATCAGAATTTGCCTCTGACTAATCGCGTTCTTGATCTATTTTCAGAGTTGTGCAATGATGGGTCTGCAGGCCACGGCAGGAAAACGTAAACTGGAGGGAGGTGTGGGCTGCATGGAGTTCGACATGGATATGGGCGAGAGCCCATCGAAGTTAGGCCGAGTGGAGGGTAGCTGGTGGGCAATGGAAGATGGTTACACGCCCCCGCTGAGCCAAACGCCGACGTCATATTACGAGATGGAAGTGAGTCCGCCATGCCTGCAGACGAATCCTTGTCAGCCAACATCGGCTAGTTCCCAGCAACAGCAGCAGCAGCAGCAGCAGCAGCAGCAGCAACAGCAACAACAACAGCATCAGTCGTCGCAGCAGCAGCAACAGCAACAACAGTCGTCGACACCAACGTCAGCGCCGCCGGCATCCACGGTGGCCCACCTGCACCATCATCCGCAGCATTATTACCATCATCAACGTGGACCGGGCAGTCCGGTCGGTAACAACGGTTACAGTCAACTCTCGAGACCTCAGCCGCAGTGGGGGGCGCCTCATCATTACGAGCCGCCGACGATACGGCGCGAGGAAAACGGGAAGAGTTATCTGGAGCTCGGCTCGAGTTACCGAGCGAACGAGAGGTGCTGCGAGGGCTCGAGGTCGAGTTGGTGTCGACGCGGCAGAGCCTGTTACAGACAAAGGCGGCTAGCCGTCCTGAACATTTCTATGTGCAAGCTGGCGAGGTATCGCCAGTTCCCAGATCCGAGCCTTCATCGATCGGTTCTCATCTGCAACACGCTCAGGCATCTGGAACGCGAGATGGAGAGGGACAGAAGTCCGCCGCCCATGGAGCCGGTTATACCAGCGCCGATCGCTCAACTCCAACCACCGGAGCAGGGCAGGCTGACGCCGTTTCCAATGCCTCCGACATCGTCGAATGAAACTGACGTCGATTCCGGTATCGGCGACAGCGACGATAGCCGTTCGATCAACTGGGGCAGCGTGCTTTCTCTATCGAGTCAGTCGCCCCTGGACCCATTGAACAACAACGAGCTACTGGACGTCGATATCGGTCCGGACTTAGACTTAGACTTCATGCCTGGATGGAAGCTGACGCCCCTGTCCGCGGACGACATCCTCAGGAGTACGACGGCGCAGGAGCAACACCAGCACCACCAACAGCAGCACCATCAGCATCAACAGCAGCAGCAACACTTAGCGCCGTCTAGCGGCAGCTGTGGCAGCAGCAACGTGGGCAGCGCCTGCGTCAGCACCGGTAGCAGCAGTAGTACGCACGAGTCGTTGATGTGCGTTGGATCATAGCCCCCGATTTTAACATCGTTGAGTCACCTCATCGATTTTTACCCACTGATGCCGCAGAGCAAATAAAAAGCGCGGCTCGAAACAAAAAAAAAAAACTGCAAGTCGAACCGTTGGTTGGCCTCTCTCGAATCCATTGACGCCTGGTTGGCCGACTCTCCAGGAGGTCTTCTTTTTCTTATTTATTACCGTAACGTGTCGGTTGCCCGCCGATCGATTATCTATGGTTACGTTCCAACTACCACCGCCAACCGATACTACCATGGGTCTGCTCCCCGTGGGAGATGGGTACGCGTCGTGACACGCTGCGCTCGCAGGTGCAGACCGTAACGGGGATACGCAACGGCGCATACATTGGAAACGGGGTTTAGAACGCGAGGCAAAGAGGTGATTACAATTTCTAAATCGACGAATACACCATATATCCCGAGCTCGCGTTGTTTTAAACATATACATGCATACTTGACAAAATTATTTGACATTGTCTCTCTATATTCCTGTAGTGTGCCCACGGCAGTGTAGATTGCCAGAAATTGTCCATTGCACGAAAAACAACCAAGTAGATCGAACCAATAAATTAGAATTGTACAGGTTACGTCACAAGTCCAGTTCCCGACGATATCTCAACCTGACTTGCGACGCACCCTGTATAGATTTACTCTGTTATACTACACATGTGTCTTTTCTCCTCTCTTTCATGTACAGTTTAAAAAGTTTCGAAAAACTTATGTTTTAGTTGAAACTCTGCAACGCGAGATCGGGTACTACTTCGGCTTCTCAACGGACACCTCGAACGACTAGGTATACTATATCGCAAACGATGTCTGTTTTTGCAGTTGCACCTGCGAATTCGGCGGCGCACGTTATGAGAGGGTATTCCCCCCCTGGCTCTAAGCTCGGAGTGTCGCCAACCATGGCACGTCAGACTGAGAGAGCGAGAGTGTGTGTGTGTGTGTGAGAGAGAGAAAGAGAAAGACAGAGAACACGAAAAAGTCTCAGAGCTTTCAACGTCCACGCCCCCCGGGCCGGCGATGCGGTAGACGAGTGGCAGGGAGAGCCTTACCTCTCTACGAGTCTTTAAAGCGGTGACTACGCGACAGACCTACGTGTACTCAACGGAAAAAAAAAACTCATCGTGACCCTGTTCGTACGTTTTTTTTTAATGCAAGTATGCGATATCATGGTATCCCTTGCCTAGCCGGCCGACGTTGAGAACTCTACGGCGATGTCTCGGCTAGCGACAGCCAATCAGAAAACGGGAGTGTCCATCGATCGATGGGTTTTCTTTGGGGATTAAGGAAGACATTGAGAAACAGGCGACAATTAATTAACCCTTGATGGTACAAGTACACTCAGAGAAAGAACGGTTAAATTTTTACTATTTAAAATAAATGAAGGTACGTTACGATCCTGTAAACGATTTCTGTCAACACAACCGTCAAGGTTTTTAGAACTTGGACTGCTAAGGGTTAAATGCCATACACTCTGACACACCGATGGTACACTTACACGCATAGAACGTAACCGCCGTGGCCTATACTACACACCCATCATACACACATCCGTACATCATACATACACACACGTACAGTGACACGTTTCGTGCATAGAAAAGTCGATATGGTGCTAGGACGACACACGTCCTGGTGCTCAATTCTGCTCTATACACAGAGCCATGTGCGTACTATTCGCACGGATCGCCTGCAGTCTTCGTCGAGGAGTCTAGATACGTCCTGACGTCGTGAACAGGACACGGGTGTAATCGAACGCCCTTCCATCGAGACGTTCGGCGTAGCTAGACCTCGGACTAACCTAAATAGTCCCTGAATCAGAGTTCGCTAGACGAGCTGGGCTTCTTTCACCGATGAACAATTAGCAGACAACCTGAAAGACAGGTATACACGAGAGTACAATGACGAAATGTTGAATAAGTTGTACAAAGAATGAGGATGTCGAAACAACTGTTTAACACGTTCACTGGCCTCCGTTACGTATGTATGTTTACGTAGATGCAACAAATATTTATTGGTATAGGAAGCTCTGAAATTTCAAGTAGATAAGCAATTTTCATGGCAGGTGAAACACGAGTTCGCCTCATAATAAGGGCAGCGAATGTGTCGAGTAGTCAGTTTTAGAAGAAAAATTTCATTTGCCAGAGATTGAAGGAGATTTGAAGAATAGCGAAATGGAGCTAAAAGGGTAGCCATTGGTGGGTCTATGAGAAGTCCAGGTGGTCTAGCAACGCTGCCCTGAATTCGAGAGCATTTACTAGAGGCTGTATTCAGATTGGGACACGTGATCATGAATGGAAGAGCGTTCGAGGCGAAACCACTCTGTATTCTGGGGCACGACGCCTAACAAATGTACCTGCATTTTAGAGATCGGGATTAATATCGGTCCCTTCGGATCGTCGCGCGAAGGCCACTGTGCGCCACTGATCTCCCGTTAATGTATCATATACACGTGTAAAATAGAGTGGCCGACGGGCATAGAGCGAAGGTGACCGTCACTCGGGGTGTGGAACGAAGAGATTAATTAATTAAACTCGACGGAGAGACGCACTCCGCGAAGAGGAACGGCGATCCGCGCGCGATCTCGTCCTCAACGTCCACTAACCGAACCCAGGAGAGCAGCTATACTTAAATCGAAGTTTAAGCGTTTAAACCGAGTCTAACGCGATAAAGCGATATAATAATTTATAAATCGACTGATTACTTACGCGAGAGAACAAACAGAGATAGGTACAATAACGTTTTGCGACACATGTTGATTTAAACTGTAATTAATTCGATGTGAACACGTTGCGCGCCGGCCAGATCTCGTTGATCGCCTAGGCGCCGGTAGTCTTGTTGCCTGTTGCGACGATTAGGTGTTTATCGTAAAATACCTTGAAAACGTTTTAAATTTTCATCGGTATACAAGAAAATTTCCTATTTCTGTTCTTGTTAAATATTTTTATATGATCAATCAAGCACCAAATGCAATTATTTAATTTCACTTTGCAAACGTTTTAAATCTTTACCAATAATATGCAGTATACATTGTAAAAAAATATGCTATTATGAATTTTTCTTGGAAAATGATGTATGATCAATCAAGCACGAGATAATATTCAACAGAAAATAATATTTGTACCAATACTTTGAATCATGAAACAAAAATGTTTACTTCAATGTTTACTACTGCAATCCATGTAAACAATATTCTAACAGAGTTATTGTTAATTGTTTAAATTGTGTTTTGTTTGGTAAAAAGGATGAATACACAAGAAAACATCGATAACGACTACCCATTCAATTTAAAACGTGTTCTGTGTGGTATGAAAGGGTCCCTATATACAGGGGAATCCCGGCGGTTAAGCGATAGGCTAAAAAGTCCCTTTAGTAACTGCGGGACCGGCGCGCAATGCGTTGAAGCCAGCATGTACACACACGTACATACAAGAACGACACGCTACACTTGCATACAGACATTGTACATGGAACATGCTAGATACTTGTATGTATATAGGTACAAACATATACGTAACAGTCACACGGTACGTGCTAAGTTCATTGATCAAACGTGAACCGTGAATTTTGGCCGATTAACAATTTTCGTTCCTTCGTTTATTGTATCCATGAGTTCGAAATTCTCCAATTTCGCTCAAGTATGATAACCTTTCGTTGTTGCTCTGTCAATTTGATTGTGCGTCGTTTTTTGATATTTTGTGTTACATCCACCGCCCCTCTCATCGATTCGTTCCTCTCGTATTTAATGTAAAACAACGAGCAATATTATGTTTAACATTACGGGGAATTTAAGAATAGATCGAGTTGAAACGACTCCCAAGGTCCATAATATGCCGAGGGAGCTTCTTTGTTATCTGATACGCCATCTGAGTACTTTTGTGACAGTCGTACAGCGCATGTGCAGACAAATTAGCGTCTTTTAGAATTACTTTTGCATTCCAATGTATCATTGCAAAGAAACATCAGGCGGTTATTGAGGGTGTATCGAAGAATAATTAATAGATTTTGTTATAACGACAAATTTATGGTCAAATGTCTAGTCGAGGAGTATGCGATACAGAGAAAACTCTCTCACAGCACCTCTTCGAGTCGTTTCAATGTAGTACCTTATCTACGGCCAAGTGATAACATAAAACATTACAAACACCATACAGAAACACGTACACGCACACAGGGACACGTGCACGAACGAAAACGTTGTGTGAAATTATATATGCGCGCTTGATGCGAATGTCCGGAGCGTTTCAGTAACAAACACCGTTGTTTTCTTGCATGGTATGAAGACGAGCTCTGGCATGAACGTCCAAGACACTTGGCGCACGCGAGTCCTTTAACGTACGCTAGATTGTTAAAAAATTTCGTCCATCGCGTTGGTGCGACTCGCGTGCGCTATGTAGTGTCTCGCGACTGCAGCGCCACCTCATCGGATGAGCTTGGTGTTCCGTGCATAGCAACAAGAGAGATGCGAGCGTCTTCTTTACATTGCATACAAGTGAAAACAAAATACTCATGCCACACGATCGGTATTTCGTTCGAATCGAGCTGGCTGTCAAGCGGAATACCAAGCACGGCGTCGGAACAGGGCGTGGTGGTGTGTTCTCGCCTTTCGTTGAAAGAACAGACACTCGAGGGGACGGGGGGAAAATTATTTCGTACTTTTTACACGAGTGTACCTTTGACGCGTTGAAAACGCGCCCGTAAATACGGTACCGGTGGAGTACCTGCAAATTCGGCCGACTGAGGGCGGACGGGGCGAAAAGAGGCGCGGGGCGAGTTCGTCGGGGTTCATGGCGTGAAAACGTTTGTAACAGAGATGGGCAGATCTTTAATTATAACAAGATTATTAATGTATAATAACACAGAGACAAAGAAATCTCTGTGCAGTGATTTATTCACGATGTTTATTCGAAGGAAGTTATTCGAATAAGCTTTCATTCGTTCACCATAGAATATATGATACGATGATACATTTTATTCGAAATTTATCACGTAGATTAAATTTCTGTCCATCTCTGGTGTGTAACCGTGCGAGGGAACGACGATCGAACATAACGCACGCGCGCTTCGACATTACACCGGCGCGCGTATTAATGTTTAAAGAAAATGAGTGTGCGACGAACACTTCGGGGACTACGATTTAAACGAAAAAAAAAAAAAAAAAATTACCGGGAACGTTGTAAATAGTATAAATAGCGCACGCGCAGAAGTACGTTTAAGCGGAAAATAAAAGATGATATAATAGGTATAATGTGAAGAAAATATACATATAAGATATTATTATATATTATATATATATATATATAAACACAAGAAGTATATATATAAGATTATTATATATATTTACCGTGATAAGTGATAAAAAGCGGCGACGGGGACTCGCATAATCTCGCTGCCATTCGGATAGATGGCGTCAGCGTTTCGCAGGCGGACCACCGGGCCTTTCCCCCACTCAAATTCAGTTCAATGCATGCGCAACCGGCGGAGGTGTATCTCGATCAAACGATATTTGCAACAACTGACCACTCTATTGTCATCCATGCAGCTCTTCCAGAACGTGATTACGTACGCGTTGAATGTAGATAATTACAATCAATGGGACGCGTTTGCGGACTCGCAGCCTATTTTGAAGTTTCCCGCCCTTCTATGCTGGAGCGGTCAGTTGCTTCAAGCGAAGGTTTATCGTATGCAAAGATTAATAACGGTTGTATTTAACGGCACCAGTTTGCGTTTCCACAGTTTTAATATTTTTCAAATAATTTACATATAATTCAAAGTCACCCAGAACCTCGATAATTTTCTTTAATGCTTCATCTTTTTTATTTCTAATTTTTTATGATGGGAATTTATTCTATCTATAAAGGTAATTAATTTTATCTAAAAATACTTGCGATTGAAATCAATAGTGTCACTGGTAGTAGAAAATTGGCGCCAATTGTATGTCGTCAATGATCTTTGTATGTGGTAATCCGGCCTGTGTTTGTGATCGATGTTGGCGACACCGTCTCGCCAGGGTTGTGTTCTTAACTCCTTACGGGACAGAAGTTTGTATACTATTCTCTGATGTACGTTTGCACATGGATTGGAATATGTAGAAGCACGAAATAGAAGGCGCAAACGTATCATCATCGAGTATATTATTATTTACTATTTTATTCTTAAAAGAGAGAATAATGAAAACGTTTCAATTCTATTGTCCTATGAAGAGTTAATCGAATTGGGCTGGCGCGAAGACGTACGATTAAGTTCCTATTACACAATATCTAAACGAGAATTAGTTAGCAATTAACCCGGATTAAACTAATGTGCAACGACTGCCCGAGTGGGCCGCCTCGCGAACGCATAAGCGTCCTCGATTCTTTTTTTTATACGGTTATTATTATTATTATTATTATTATGATTATTATTATTATTATTACTATTATTAATATTGTGGTGTGTGTACCGTGGTCAGAAACATCCTATCTGACTGCGCCATCGTTTAAGATAATCGAGCACTTCTCGCGAACACAACTTAGGACTTTTTTACGTTCTATTAATCTCTTATGCACAATGCCACTGTTTACCGTCTGCGAAAATTCTTCCTTAAGGGCTTCCTTGAAGCTAGCCCACGATCTATCATATTTCTCGTGTCTCACAAATATCTTAGCGGACCTCTTTAACAGACGCTTTGCATATATGATCTTTTGGACACTTGTCTAACGTCTAACTGAATGCGTTAAAGAAAAACGCAGCCAAGCTTATTCTCTGCACACCCACGCATTCATTCATCAATCCCTTAAAAACTAAACAGTCTATGCTGTATCTTGTAACCTAAACACATCCTCGATGGCGCGTCATGGCGCCGATACCTCTTGACGTGTTGTCAACTTCGTCGCTTGACTTTCGACACCACAATATTATTATTATTATTATTACGTTTGTACTAAACACCCGCTGGACGCAAGAATGGTCTTCTTTCGTTCGGCGGGTTCGATGATATTGTCCCAGAAAACAACGAGGACGAGCGAATGTGTTACATATTGGATTGGACGGGAAAGTCTTTTCATTCTTCTAAAAGAGATTAAAATTAAATCGAAAGAAATATTCGTACTTTTTTTTAAATAAAAGAACGCATTAAATTATAGGTTATGTATACGTGCGTAAAATTAATCCTTTATTGCATCATGTGGAAATTAATTAAAAAGAGTTTTTCTTTTTTAAATTTTATTAAAGAGATTGCATAGGATTTGCACGTATTTTCTTATGGAAGTATCTTATTTATTGTTTAAAGCGAATATTAATTCGAGCAATTTTTTTTTTTTTTTTGTGGTGGATAGAGAATATTCATGCAATAGAGGGTTAAAAAGAAACGCGTGATTCACGTAGACTCATCTGTCGATGAAAAGAAGAAGACTCTTCGTCCAATCCAATGGATCGGAACGGTCATCGAGACGAGCGAGTCCCATCGTAACCGCGAACCTAGGACAGGTGGAAAAAACACACGACACTGTACATTGTAAATAGTAGCGCGGAGAAGACGGTTACAGAAAGACAGAGTTAATTAATTAAAAGGAAAAAAAAGATGACGCGAGGAAACGAGGTTGCATCGAAATCGCGCCGGGCGCGTGAAGCGAATGCACGTTCCATAAAGGATCGTCGATTGTACGGGAAATAAGAAACGTTCGAGGCTAGAGATGGGCAAAATTCTTATCTAGATAAAAATTTCGAATAACAAATAACGGGCAAACGATCGTTTATCCGTTATTTATTTAATAAAAATTAGGGTTTAAGTTATAGAACCAAGTACTTCACAATGGGCAATTAAATAATTTTAATGTTCGATCGAATAAGCGTGACGAATAAATTGCTATACGCTGGGTCTTATTCGTTATCTAATATTCGAATAAAATTTTGCCCATCTCTGTTCCAAGCGACGTTGTACAAATTTTTATCCATGTGTGTCGTAGACTGTTCGAAATTACGAAGGCCATAGGCGTAACAACTTATTTGCGAAATAATTTATACGACCGCCATTGGCACGATTGTTCAAAAGACAGATTAGAGTGTAGGAGGTTCTCAAAAAATCCGTGATGTGGCGCTGCCATGCAAGAGAAGCTGTATATCTTCGTCTGGCACCTTTGCCTTTTCTTCTCTATCTTTGTCTTCTTTATATCTTTCGTCTGATCTGTCTTCGTACGAAGGAGAGTCATACAATAATGTTCCCAGAGGATGGTATGAAAAAGAATACAGAGTTCCTTCTGTCTCCTCCTCTGATTTAAGGAATTCGAATCTGTTTTTCATACTCATTCTTATTTTAATCTCTTCCTCTCTGTTTCGCCAGAATGAATTTTTTATCGTTACTGGTCTGTTCTCCCATCTCTCTATTTTTTCTTTTTGTTTATTTCTCTTCCCTCCTATAGAGGGGAATTCCTTCTCGTCTATATTGATGTCCAACTCTTCATTACTTCTATAGCCGAAACCTCTCCTTTCTTCGATACCCAATTCTGCTCTCACTATTTCTCTGGCCTCTATGTATGAAACGTTCTTAAACACCATAACCTTATTTCTGCTTAGAAAATATATTTTCTGGATTCTGTTTTGACTCCAACATCTTCCGTTTCCGGAGGATATTGGCGTCGACCTCTACTTCCATATCTTCTGCTTTCATGTTTCTCAATTTGGGAACTTTCGTTCCTAGGAGAAACCTTTTTTCCCCTATTGTCTGCATTATTTCCCTATGTTTCTCCCTGGTGGTGACCTAACCTCCCCAAGGAGAATTTCATTTTCCTCCTTGTCTGTCTATATTATTCTTGTTTTAGTCTGTACCTTCACCCACTTTCACTTCTCCAAAAATACAAATCCTATTTTACTTTTCCACCGGAATTCTCTTCTACATCACTCCTGCGCGCCCACCCGCCATTTTGAGAGCCGCCACCGGTCCGCTGCCATGTATAATAAGTTGTTACGCCATTGCAGGGCCTCTCAGAAATCTAATGGGGCCCAAGTTATTTGCCTTTCCAAGGCCTCTAGTATGTTAAAGAAATAAGTGTAGGTATATTAAGTGATGTTTTTGGTCCAAAGAGCGATTGTATTATTTTTATTTCCAATCTGCTAGTTGAACTTGTAAGGCTTTGGCTTGAAGAGTCTCCAATTACTACATCGTACATTAGTAAATAATTAGTTTGGACACGTAATTCAAATGAACTATTTACAAGATTCATCCTCATTTTCTTTAACTTCGACTGTGAAAAAATGTAGCAGCCAAACTTCACTCCATTTAGCATCGTCTTCTAGAAATCTTCTTGAGTTCTACCAAGTCAAACGTTATTCGAGACACTATGAAATCGCTTTTTGCACCAAAACTATTAACATTGCCAAACCATAAACTGATCACAAGATCGTAACAATTTCTTAACTGCCTTTTTGTAAAAATTCGGGGCCTCTACAAATGCGGGGCTCAGCTGGCCCACCGTCTATGACTCCTATTAGCTTCACTTCGCCTGAAATCGACGAATCCTGAGAGAGTACGTTCGCAATACGAGCCGTGTGTGCGGCCATTTTAATAGAGCTAGGAAAATTTTAAGATGCACGGTTGTATCTTCGGACGTGTGCCGATCACTCGATTGTAATCCGTATTCGTGTCATAAGGCCGCGTGTAAAAGTAAAACGAAAGAGAAAATAATGAATGAAAAACGAAAAAAATATCCTCGTCGCAAGTACGATACAGTAAAAAAGAAATACTGGATTGTTACTTTGCTCGAGCGTTCCAGCAAAATTTTATTTACGAATGCATAGATGAAAATAGGGAAAAAAGAAAAGAAACACAAACAAACGCGAAGGAAAAGATGCCACGAATCGCAATTACTCTAGTCCTAAGTGGTCCACGAAGCGTATGGTACAACAAGAATACACGGTTCTCGAGTGATTGGACACGTTTAGAATTATCATTTTTTTCGTCCGTTTCATTTTGTTTCGAAGTTGTGACGTTGTATTGCATACCGTTTTACCAAAATACCAACAAGCAGAAAAACAGCAGCAACAGACAACAAAATGGGATTAAACAAATGCATCGCAGAAAAACGATTAACCTGATGAAAAGTAAAAGAATAACGCACGATATGGACAACAACAACAAAAACTATCAAAAACAATAAAGAGTATTATTCTATATATAATAATGGTGTTATGATATTTTACATTCCCCTCCTTCTCGTCGATTAATCATCGTTTTAAGTAATTAATGTAGGTGTGAAATTTTATTTAAATTGCATTACTGATGACTAGGAAGGCTGATAGAGTTCCTCTCATTTCGATACAAGTTTTAAATTAGAAGATTCTTACATAAAATCTTAAGTTTGAATCAATATATATTTCTTGAATCATTACCATTACCATTTTGTTATGCAAGAGGAGTATTAAACAAAGTACAGTCAATCACGAACCTTTGTATAAACTGACTCGATTTGTTTGTCAATTACAAAGTTTGTTAGTTATTAAATGAACTGTATCAGCTTATATAGAAAGCTACACTGAAATACAACGATTATTTTCTCAATTATCTTTTTTAATTTTTCTTTTCCTCTTGTTAAAGATGGCGTGCATCGTTTGTTTAGAATTAATTGATCGCAATGGCTGCAACATTTTTTGGTACATTTCTAGTACTCTTTTTGGCGACAGGGAGCGTATCTTATTTCAAATTTCGATGAATCTAAACACTCATAAGTACCCTTTTTCAATAAATCAATCATTCAAATTTCGTTACATCCAGTTTAAAGCACGATTTCCATTCTGTGATGCTAGATGAAGCATCGGGCGCCATATTGGATTTCTCTCAACGTTGGACAGAACTAATGCACAAGCTCCATGCACGTGAGTCTGGTAAGTCGAAAAATGTGGAGAATTCATGAAAGAATCCCTGTATGAAGTTTCCTTTCTCGCATTTGGAATATCTAACATTCAAATTGCTGACAATTAACTTCACTGAAAGCCCTTTAGCCCCCCCAAGAGAGATATTTTGGCAAAAGTGTACGTAAAAGGACGTCGTCTATAAAACGCACTTTGACTGTTTATAAAGTTTTAAGGCCGAAACAGCAACACCGGGCCTAATAGCGGCATGCCGAGCGATACAAAGAATATTTTAGAAAAAGAATCGTGAGAAAATACCGCTTCTTCGCTTCAAACTGACGGCGAAGCCTGGTTGCTGTGGTATTTTCATGATTTGTATGGCAATATGGCTGCTTCCCTATCGCCCTGTGTCGAGATGTAATTATATTTAGTGTGTTTGTTTTTTTAATGTGGTAAAAATCGCGCTTATGCGCAGATGGATGCATGAGTTTGGTGTGTGCGATGTGCTTTTGTTTTTTGCTCTTCCTCTTTTGTTCTGCATTGTAAAATGGTGGTCTGCAATATGTGTGGTCTGTATTATTCTGTTCGGCTAAATTTTCCTCTATAAAATGCACTATTCTTTCTTTCCTTTTAATAAACAGTAAAACAAGAATTCTATATGTTTAACTTATTTGTATTCCTTACACACGAAGCGAGGTAAGATTACAACACCCTGTCCACTGCAGCGCTGCTGTCGTCTCTACTGCGGTTCTCGTCCAGCACGAGTCGTGCTCTTCGATCATACGTATATTGGTCTCTATTGGCCTTTGTTCGCCATGATTCAGTATCACAGTAAGTTTACACAATGCCCACGATCATATATTTTTCTTTTAAGTAGGCATCCATATATAGAAATTGGTAAAAAACATTATGTACGTGTAAACTAACTTCGATTGATTACAATACATTGAAAACATTGTCTTTTGCGACGATGAAAAATGTAGGTATATCTAATATGAAAGTAATAAGATAGGAAAAAAGCATACGTATAATGAAGTGTAAGTCTTATTTAAAGAGAATAAATGATAAAAGTGTTGTATTAAGGTGTACCTTTACAATAATTGTAAACACAATAAATGTTACAATAAATTACATTTATAAATATAAATTTAATAATTGAAAATAAGCAATATATTTATAAAAATATGTTATATTTGTATTTGATGTTTACATTAAAATTATTTCGGAATATGAGAAATTCTTAGAAGATAACACGATACAACAGATATGTATAGGAATATGATGATAAAATGATTATTAAACAGAAGTATCTAATATGCAAGATAGAAGTGACTAATGTCAGAGAAGAATAAATTATTTATTGTATTACGTATCATTCTGAGCTTGCGTTTGTTCAGTGTAACACACCTGTCATTTATAAAATAAAGATAATAATAGGATATAGAGAGTTCGATGATAATACTTATCGTTAATATTATTCAACAGAATATTTGTTTAAGCAATGATCGAGAATATGATTTTTATTTAGTATTAGTAATATCTAATATGTGACGTAGGTGTTCTTTCTCAACGGTCAAATGAATACTCGAGTCAATCTATTCTATCTATAACTATTGTTTGGAATAATTAAAACTTAATATCTCCGACCTAATTAAATCGCGGTTCAGAATAAGTATTCATTGTACACAGTAATCGTGAGAAATTTGTACATATTTTAATATTTATTGATTGGACCAACTAAATATTAATTTATGACAATAGTTATATTAATTATTAACAATATTTCTTTAAACAATGACCGAGAATATGATTTTGCTGTAATATTAATGTTTCGCGAAATATTTTCTCGATGGATCCAACGAGCCATCGAATCAACAACCACGCAGTTATTGTTTGTCCTTGTCCCACTCTTCTATAGCGAGTCGCGAGCCGCAAGCCGCGACCGATGCAGGTATACGAGGGGTGGGAGCTCATTTTTCGACGATCCTTCGGTCGATACGGATCTCGCGATCGCGCGTCCGTGTCTCGCGTCTTTCCTATTTTTGCGTAGTGTAATTTCCCTTAGTTATCGTGTGCTTGGTATTGCTTATGGGTATTGCTTAGTTTGGTTTGGTTAGCTTTAAGGCATGTCTCTAAGTTAGTTTTAAGGCATGCATGTACGAGTGTCTGTCCTCTACCAAGTAATTATTAATCAACTTCTTTTGCTTTGTTCGTAGGTCCATATTGGACTCGCAACTTCGTTCTCCACTTCGGTCACTATTACTTCATGTCATAAGTGAAGTGACCAACTGTGTGACTGGACAGAAAGGTCGGTTGCCGTCCTCCTGATGGATCTGAGTCGAGAGGGAGACAATCGGCACCTCCGGATCGGTCCTCTACTTTCTGCACCACGTTTAGTGAAGTCCAAGGCTCCCGGCGCAGTGCAGTAAGTCCAAAGCGCAGTGAGACGGGTGCAAGTCGGGTCCTATAGTGGCTCCCAACGGGGTGCAGGGTGTGGAGGACTGGTTCGGAGGCGTCGGTCGTCTTCCTCTTGAGTCAGATCCAACAAGAGGAAACGGGACTGACTCAGTAAGTCCAGTTTCATGGTCGCGGCGTGCGCGATTTCCATTTAGCTTCCATTTAGTTCAAATAATTATTTGGCAGAGTCAGATTTAAACTTTGGAAATCAAAGGGAGTTCGTTTTCTTTAATTTCCACGGTTTCGTACTTAGTATTAAGCTCGTCGACTCTACGTAGAGTATGCATCTATGTATGTATACTGTATGTAGAGGGAGATCGAAGGAAGTTTGATTCCTTCTATCTCCGGGTCTTCAGTCGCAGCAACCTCCACGTGGTGAGACCTGGTAATCGGTATTATTCGCGACGAACAATCCTTCGTCGCGAATAATAGCGAGAGCTAATGGCTGCGAAAGTGTAAAGTGCAATGTGTAAAGTGAGATTAGATTTAGTTTAGCAGGGCAACACCAAGGAGCCGTAGTTGGTATTAGTGGTCCGTAAAAGAACAAAGCATTTCGACAAGTCGTCAACCATAATCGATGGCGAAGGTTTCAGTCGTATAGGAAAAGATTGGAAGACTCTGTCAACGCTGAGAGTGTCTGTCGCCTACTACAAAACTAATACTTGATATATCAATTTATTACGACTTCAAAAATTTATGTTAAACAAACAGCAATAGTAAATGTAAACTTTAATCTTTCCTGTTATTATTTTTATTTTATAAAATTACAAATATGATACACTGAACAAACGCAAGCTCAGAATGATACGTAATGCTATAAATAATTTATTCTTCTCCGATATTTGTCACTTCTTTCTTGTATGTTAGATACTTCTATGTAATAATCATTTTCCTATACATATCTATTTTAGCGTGTTATCTTCTAAGAATTTCTCATATTCACAAATAATTTTAATGTAAAAATCAAATACAAATATAACATATTTTTATGAATATATTGTTTATTTTCCATTATTACATTTATATTTATAGATGTAATACACAATTACGCAGTTCCAGAAGTTCGCAAAGCGTTTATTGTGTTTACAATTATCGTAAAGGCACAGCTCGAATGTAGGCTGTGTATTATTCATTATCAGTTTTAGGAGTTAGTTAAGGTATTGGGGAAATGTAACAATAGTCTTCACTTATAATAAAAAGATATCAATTGCTTTATTGTACATGAATTAATTACATTTTTATCATAGTTAAAACATTTCATAGTTGGCAAGAAATTAGTCAGGTTTAGTAAAACAAAAGGGAATTTTTTAACAAATTTAGGCGCGATTCAGGAGCAACATACGCAGCATTAATTGCATTAAAACATATGTACAACATGTGTACAATATGCATTAGGAATATAAATAATTAACTATACATCACTTTATTATACAGAGATCATTCAAATTCTGTGCATGTAATATTTACACTGTAGGGCTGTATGTGTTGTTGCACTTCCTCCGCGTATTCTTGAGCTATGGGATTGCCTTGTCCGTGCAAAGCGACGTGTTTCAAGATATCTTTCTTTTTCGTAAAGACTTCGTCGCACTGTTCACAACGGATTGTTTTTGCATTATGGGTTTTCGTATGCTTTAACATATCGTTCTTTTGTGAAAACGTTCTACCACACGTGTCGCAGGAAAATGGCTTTTCCCCCGTATGAATTCTCTCGTGAACCTTCAGCGCCCCCTTGCGCGTGAAACTTTTATTACAGTACGTACATTTATGAGGTTTAATGCCGGAATGAATCTTCATGTGTTGATTGAGGTTACTGGAACACTTGTATCCCATTTTGCATACTTTACAAGCGTAAGGACGTTCTCCAGTATGTATCCTCTCGTGTATAAGACGCACCTCTTTGGACACAAGTGCGCCACCACAATACTGGCACACGTGTGATCTTTCTTTAGAGTGTACGGATTTTTTGTGATATATCAAGGAATTTTTACTAGCTAATTGTTTCCCACAAATGTTGCACTCGACGTTCATTTTGTCTCCTCTATGTATCCGCTCGTGGTTCAGCAAAACTGCCCGCGTTGAGAATATCCGGCTACAAACTTCGCACCGCTATATTGTTTTATCGGTGCTCTTTCTCCTTATGCTTTCAATGATATCTTTCTCCGTATGTTTTTTCCTGTGTAGCTTCAATTCACTCATCGATTTACACCTGTGTGCACAAACCTAAGAACACAGAAATACAATGATTTCAATACGTTAGTTTAAGAGTGCAGTCCGACTAACTTTTATTGTCAAATAAAATGACATCTTAGTCTTATTTTTATTGTATTTTTAGCGTGATTGAATTATATAACGTAATTTTGTTTGGCAATAGAAGTTACTTGGTTTGCTTTCCGCAATCAATGAATTGAAATCATTTATTTCCTTGGTCAATCTAAGTGATCCAAAAGGTGTAAACAGAATTATTCTTCTTAATTCTTTGTATTTGATGAAAAGAAACAAAAGTTTCCTCCGGAGACTTGGCTATGGCTAGACTGATTTTCACATTGAATACCTACACTACACGTGTATATTCCATCTCCATTATCATGTCGTTTGAGATGTGTATTCATATTTCCTTTGCGATTAAAGGCTGCTCCACATACAGGACAATTATGCTTGTTTCCACCATGGGATAGTTTATGCTGTCTTAGCTGTATTCTCTTATAAAAAGCTTTTCCACATTTCTCGCAAGAGTAAGGTTTGTTTCCATTGTGTTGGTTCATGTGTTCTCCCAAATGAAATCTGGAGTGTATATGTAATACACATTGAATGAGATAAAAATGACAATTCGTTTTAAAAACAGTTTATGACACGTTATGTATAAGTTCAAAAACGCTACCTAGATCTGAATGCATTTCCGCAAATATCGCAAACATGTCGTTTCTTTTTCGCGTCGTCTAAGTGAGTTCTTTTGTGACCTCTCAAGTTATTGGAGTGTTTAAAGCTCTTCCCGCATAAGTCGCATAGATAAGGTTTGTCGATTCTATGAGTGGCTTCGTGCACATCTAAACTGGACCATTTTTCGTAGCTCTTAGCGCACGTGATACACTTAAATAGTGGCTGACCCCCATGGCATTCTGTAATGTGATTTAATAAGTCCTTTTTGATAGAATAGATTGACTCACAGTGGCCACATTGTTTATTAGTTTCCACCATGGCACCGGTATTCGTGATAAGAGAGTTTTTAGAGGTATTGTCATGTTCTTTAGTCATATCTAACTTATCTGGACTTTGGCATTGTTTTTCTTGGGAATGTTTAGAATGTGTACATTTATGTTTAACAAAATGTTTCTCATCTTCAAAATGTTTATTGCAAACGTTGCAAGTCTTCGGAACTAGTTGAAATAACATTTTGTCGACATTGTTAGACTTTTTACTGTTTATATTACCAGTAATTTCTTTTTGTTTTTGTGGTATTTCCTCGTCGTCACATAAAATTTTGTGATTTTCAAAAATCTCTTGTGTTTTAAATGAATCTTTGCAATGAAAACACGTAATTTTATTGTCATCTGATGTGCTGCCGTTTTGATTACTTGTCATAGTTTTATTTATAGAACTGTTTCCTCCATTTTCTTCATGGTAGGATTCAATAAGACTATTTAATTCAGACTGTGCTTCTTTTCTTACATTCTTTGCAAAGGTAGTTTTCTGTGTATTAATATCTTCAAAATAACTCAATTTTGTTGTAATATCCTGACCCATTACTATTCCATCAACTTTAGTGGAAGATAATTCAATAGATGAACTAGGATTTATTTCATTTGTACACATTTCTTTGGCTATTTCCAAGCAACACTTCTTTGCTATTGAATTATATTTATTGTCATAGTTTAGCTACAAAACAAGACAAAAATAGTTTCCACTAAGAATTGTATGTTAAGTTATACACAAAATTTGTTAGTTACATTTGTAATATGACCTAAAATGCACTTACTTCTTCGTTAATGTCTAGAAATCTCTTTAATCTCATATCTGTCTTTAAAGAAGTGATAACAAGTGAATGTGCAATTTCCAATTTATCGTAACAGTTCATGCATAATTTCTGTGGCATTAAGTCTTCTATGTTCACAGTTATCGGTAGATGTAAACTTATTTTGTCTTTTAGTTTCAATTCAATGCCTTTTGCTGTAAATATTTCTATACCATCTAAAGATGGTTCTCCACAGATTCTGCATAAGTTTGGAAATTTAATACTAATATCCCTGTACTGATCTATCTCAGTATCCATATCACAGTATGAAAATACAACATTGTCTGCTATTTCATTTTGTTCTTCCCCATTAAAGATATCTTTAGAACCTTTCTTTGTTGGCATGTCTGATTCAAACAGAGTAGGAACAGCGTGTTGGTCTATTATAATAGGATCCATTTTACTTATATAATAACGGTCCTCTATGTGATGAGAACATATATAGTAATTCAGATGTAACTCTTTGTTAGATTTCATCAAAAGATCTGTTCTGCCACAATGGTGGGCCCATATTCTAGAGCTATAATAAAGTAATGCTTGATAATTTATGCAAGCATATTCATACCAATAAGTAGTACAGACATCTTATATAATAGTTTGACAGAAGTCTTATAAATTGCGGATTGTCAATTAGTGCGTCAGTATTTAGTGTGAAAATAAGACAGTATCTTTAAACGGAGTACCTCATATTTTTATGAGACTTACGTATCATCATTCGGAAAATTAATGAACATGACGTGTGTTGAGTCCTCATTGTCTGAAGAATATTTACAATTCTTTGCAGCACAAACAACCCTCATATTGTGAATTCTTAATTCAATAAGAAAACGTAAATTTATTAGTTAATGTACACTTTTTCATTACTATATCTCAATGTTTATCTTCGATATATCACAGGTTATATATATAGTTAACAAAAGGATGTGGCGCCATCTAAAATAAAACTCCCAAGTTTGTAGTAAAATAGT
This sequence comes from Hylaeus anthracinus, assembly GCF_026225885.1. Classification (NCBI taxonomy): domain Eukaryota; kingdom Metazoa; phylum Arthropoda; class Insecta; order Hymenoptera; family Colletidae; genus Hylaeus; species Hylaeus anthracinus. Next base: position 37,137 of record NW_026534435.1, read on the forward strand.
TCCAATTTTCAAACGCTAGATAGCGTTATGACATTCAGGATACCGATATTGTAGTTATTTGCATAATTTACATTTTTTTTGTGTATATAAATGTTTCTAAATCATGTCAAGTATAGCGTGCTATAATTTAAACTCACGGTTTTTAATTTATAGACTAAAATTAATGAAAAAAATAGGAATAGATCGTGGCGCCATCTAGAATAAAAAGCCCAAGTTTGTTGTTAAATAGTTTGAATTTTCAAATGCTAGATGTCGCTATCAGTTTTATAATTCATTGTATAACAAAAAATTAATATAAATATTGTAGTTTCTTTTGAAATGTTCACAAATTCAGTACTTTATACTCTTAGTGTTATTGGAGTTTCATTATTGAATAAATTATGCGAAAATTATACAATTTCGATGATCATAAGTCAGTGGCGCCTTCTAGCGGTTTTAAGATGAACTATTTTCACTACAAACTTGGGCGTTCTATCTTAGATGGCGCTGGCGATATACAAAAAATGAAATATATTTTGAATATAAAACCTTCCGCGTTTTACCACCTAATTGCGTGTAATTTCATTTAACATAATAAGAATGGATGTATACTGAGAAGCTTTAGAAGCTTCTTTAAAATTTTTAATTTTGCACTGCATCCGAAAAAGTTGCATTGTATTTAATATGCTGTATTTAATAATTTAACCAAATCCGTCAACAGCTGGTGAAAATAATGGAGTTTAAATAGATATTATTTCATACTTTTCACTGCATTTTCTTTCATATAAAGTAACTAGAAATTATTTCATACTTTTTACTGCAGTTTTAATGAAAAAATAGTTCGAAAGTGTTCTTCGAAGTCGGTTATATTTTTTTTTCCAAAAATTATTTTTCTCAGTAAAAGCTTTATCAGAGAGCCGCGTGCACATCCGCTCGAAAGGGCAAATGTTACGGAGGAGTGGTCTGATAGAAATTACGAAAACGGAGTGAAGTCATCGTACGTAAGATGATACATGGGGCAGACGTAATACAAGCTATAATAATACAAGCCCAAGAAAAAAGACATAAAGATTTTTGGAAGATTTAGAGAGAAAAACTAACGAAGATGTTCTAGAATAGTTACAAACACCGGTTACATTTTATAGATTACTTTTAACCTCCGACCCATATACAGTGGGTGTAGAATGTATTCGTACACCGATCAATTTCCCAACAAACTTTTCTGTGAAATTGTAGTTTCTTAACTTCTTTTTTTGTAATCAATGATATGTTACATATTCTAAGAAGTCTCTAAGGTAGATATAGTCCAAACAACATTTACTAGTTAATATAACTTGTAAAATTAACAAAAAGATGCGAAAAGTGGGTGAAAGTATAGAAGCAATAAGTATTTGTACGATTCTTATGACGAACCATTTACGGTAGAATTTGTAACATAAACACATTAGTTTATTGCTCCATGCGAATTAGAAAACATCAAATTTCCAGGAAAGTACTTTTAGACAGTTTTACGAATACTTCTTATTGCTTCAACATTTGTATCGATTAATTGTTTTTTTCTTGTTAATTTCGCAACTTACATAAATAGCTATTTTTTTCGTAATCTATCTATTCTAGAGATTTCGGAGAATATGTAGAATGTCATTTTTTATAAAAAAAATAAGTTAATAAATTACAGTTTTAAATAGTTTTTTTGGAAATTGATCGGTGTACGAATATTTTCTATACCCACTGTATTTCGAAACACTGCCACATGCAGAGCATAAGTAAATACTATCAATATCCTGTAATTTTAACAATGTAATTAGCGTCTAAAATTAAAAATACTACTTTTATTTTATGTCGTGTCATTCTTTGTAAACGAAATTCTAACAATAGAACACATAATATTTACTTGTAAAAATACGGAACCACTCCGCATACAATACGAACTACCCACCTAGTTTAAAGGAAGCGTGGAGCACAAAAGAAAACTTAAACAAAATAATCCAGCTACTTAAAGATGCACATATATGGACCAACATCTAACATTGGAAAAAAACCTCATAAGAAATTGTTGCTAATAACCAAAGGTTGACGCGACGTTAAATATGTAATTTAAAAAAAAAAAAAAAATGGATTAAGGGGGTATTATTGTCTAAAAGTTT